>NW_024962252.1:80279890-80643699 GCF_019238085.1 Lagopus leucura | reverse complement strand
CCCATGCACAAGTTAGTTCCAAGTTGCGTGGCTTTGCCACTGTCTGGCACCACTGTCACTACTCCTTGCTCCCCCTGGTGTGCCACATCAACGCCCAATGCTGGCAAGAGGCCCATGTGATTTTTTCTGAATTGCCTCACTAAATCAGCCGAACAAGCAGCAAGCGCCCGAAAGTGGGATTTGCAGCAGCACTGGATTAAATTGCCTTTAATTGGTGTGGAACCACCACTGCTGTCTTATTCAGCAGATAAGATGCTCCATAACAAGGTCAGTCAAAGCAGAGAGCCAGCATCTTGGTAGGGAAAAGTTTAATTTTTAAAAAAGCAGGAATGAAAAGCAACACCCGCACGTACACCTGTGACTACAGCCCCCTTTGCATTCAGCACAGTTGGGTCTGTAAGTCCACAGACACCTGTTTTCTCTTGCCTTGCACTTCACAGGATTTTTAGCATGGCTCAGTGTGGTTTGTGTATGAGTACATCACCCCACTGCTGGCTCTGGATGGCAGAGGCACTGTGGAATCGGCCACCTGGGCCATAGAACAGCTTTCAGTAGGACCCCAACCTTAAGCTTCCTGTCTCTAGATTCAGCTGTTTGTAGGGATGCTCTGAAGCAAAGCAAGAGTGCTTTGGCATGTTTTGGTAAAGAAGCTGCAGATATGCAAATCAGAAGTAGTGCCGAGTCAGAGATTTTTTTTCAATGATTTTATTACTGTTTTGCGAGTGCGTGAGAGCTGTAGGGAGGAACACGAGATAGAGGCATTCGGAGTTTTAAAGGGGACATTTTGTTTTCTGTGCATGAGTTCCTGTTTCTCTTGGAAGAGCCATGTAGATGGACATCCTATCAGGAATAATGTGGGCATGCACGTGTGTGCATGAGGTGCAGTGACACGGACCACCCTGCAGATGACATCCCAGGGAATAACATTCATGTTTGTGTGGCTTTTTTCACACACTAAAGAAAAGAAGATGTTTTCTTTTATAAAATGCACAACCATATGTATTTATGCATTCACAAATGTATATGACATACACATATCATATAAATTATGTAAGTTTATATATTGTGATAGCATAAACATATAAAACTCATTTATCTTCATAAACATAACACAACTGATTTTTTTTTTTTTAATAAATTCCAGATTTTATGTTGATTTTGTGGTTTGAACCATATCAAAGTCTGCTCATCTTGTTTCAATTTTTTTGTATCAGTAGATCTGAGAGGGTCTTGGAATCAGGGGCCCATAATGTTCTCCCCATTTTTCAGATGGATAAAATGGGGAACAGAAGCAGTCCAGCATCACACTGGAAACTATTCCTGAGGTAAAGCAAGAAACAAAGTCTTCTAAGTCTTATTATAGCTATATGTCCAACTCACAGACAGAATCATAGGGTTGGAAGGGGCCTCTGGAGATCATGGAGTCCAACCCCTCTGCCAAAGCAGGCTCCCTATAGCAATTCACACAGGTAGGCGTCCAGGTGGATCCTAAATATCTCCAGAGAAGGAGACTCCACAACCTCTCAGTGCAGGCTGTTCCAGTGCACCATCACTCTGGCAGTAAAGAAGCTCTTCCTTGTGTTACCACGGAACTTCCTGTGTGCCAGTTTCTGCCTGTTGCTGCTTGTTCTGTTGCCGCATGCCACAAAAACTCGGGGCGTGTGGAGCTTTGACTGACATGCAAGAAGTAGATTATCTTCCTGGCTTTGCATGCCCTCCTGGTGGTAGAAGTTGAGAACTGCTACGCGAAGAAACACACCTAAAAACCCTTCTGCTAGAAAGGTACGCAAAGTCTCATTCGCAGACAAAGATTCTGTTCAGTTACAGTGGGAAACTGTCTTCACTGAGATTCCGTCAACTTTAAATCCAGAAAAATGCAGTTGCAGATTTAAAGTTGAATCTCCTCCATCTTCTGCTGAGTGCCCCCCACTACTCCTTGTGAACTGTGCTTGCTTGGCTTTAAATTTCTGTCACGGAATTAAATCATCAGAAAGAGGCTTGAGTATGGCTTATGGCACAGAGCTGTGTTAATTGTCAAGGTGTTTATTGCATGGGAGAAATACTTTCCGAGTACGAGCAGGAAAAAATTAAGCTGATGGTATGCAAAAATTTTTTAAAGATGAAAGCTAAGCAGTCATGGAAAAGACAGGTGATGGGAGCAGAAGAAAGCCTGGCATCTTAACTTTAAATTACAGTTAATCTAGGTCATTTTCTGTAACAGAAGGATGATATCTACATATCTACAGATACGATTAAGTCAGTGTGGTTCACTACCACAATGTGTAACATGTCCAAGTCCAACTGACAGCAGAGATCAAGATTAAAGTTTTCCAGTGCACATAGTGAATTTTAGTCCAGTTACAACAGTGTTATTTTTTCAGGATTTTGTCCTTTGGAAGTGGATACAACACTAAATAGCACACCACGTATCATCTGGAAAGACCATCTGATCAGAGTCATCGATGTAATTCTATCATCATTTTCTCTGTTTTCTGTTCTATATTCCTCAGCATGGAAGTGTATTATTTTGCTGATTTATGCAGATCTGAATATATACTCTACTCTATGTCTGTTTCATTGAGACACTTTAAAAGAAAGCAGCCATCCACATGTTCTTCTCTGGACTTTCCCACTTAGAACTGTAGCCTGAATTTTTAAAGTAGCTTGTGATAGTTGTATTTACTGGTTATTCTAGCTCTTACTGCTTCCTGCTTATTTATTTTTGACATACATGACCATGGGTGGATATGTAAGGATGCAGATGTCATGATTTAAAAAAATACTGTTAACTAACAAGTCTAGACTGTAACCATACTTCCAGTGTATATACAATATACGTGTTTATAGATACTGACGCAGGGTACTATACATCAAATTGAAATAAGCAGTATTGGTTCACATATTTTTATAGTGATGGAAATGCACTTACAGTAGAGAAGCACATTTACATTTCTGTGTCACTGTTTTTGTTTGGTTGCCCCAGAACTGGGGAGCTGAGTTCTGCACTGACAAACAGAAAGCAGTGAATGCAATGGAGTTATTGTATCAATGCAGAGAGGCTGGGAGCTTGGGGGGAACCTTGCAGAGCAGGCTAACAATAATAGGGGAAGAGCAATTTGTTCGATAGCTGTGGAATTTTTGCTGGCAGCAGATGATAAGTAAATATGTAATGTCTTACTTTATATGTTTCCTATGGGCAAATTTTGCTTCTAACAATGAAGAAACTGCCTCCATCCCATTCAAATTGCTTGTGACTCCCCAAATAAGTATAGAAGTTGGGAAACAAAGCAGAAGTTCCTCAAAATAATCTCCGTGCTGTGCACCAAATGTAAAAGTTTGGGGCAAGCTTCAGTTTGTGAAACAAAACATCTTAGACTGTTGAGTCTGGGAGCAAGATTGCTTTCAGAGCAGGAAAAGAAAGACTCTCTCCCCATGTCACTAGAGTGGGGGATTTTCCTGTAAAAGCTTCTGAAGCTTTCTTCTAGCTCTGTGTAGTACCAACTTGTGCTCCTGTGTCTGAGTGCTCCCAGGGAACTCACCAAAGATGTCTGCATGATGTAAGGGCTGGAGCCTCATCCCTTAGTCTGTGGTAACCAAAGCATTGCCAGCATGCCAGAAAAGCTTGGAATATGGGCCATCAAGGAGAGGAAGGGAAAAAAAGTGTCTCAATTTGACATTTGCTTTAGATGATAAGTTGGTCTACATAATCCATTTCTCTGTATTTGAAAGTTTTAGCAATAGCAGGACATACATCCTTATTTTTGTGGTTCTGTTTTATAATGTCTATTCCCTGTCATTGTACAAATATCTCCTCCAAGTCCCTCAGAAGTACGGGTACAGCTCCTCGGCTTTCTATTTTGAGACCAGCGCCACTGAATAATATGGGAGCTAGTGATAGCTGGAGATTGAGACATCGATAAGTCTTCTGCAGCCCAGGGAGGGGCAAAGCAGCTAGTTATACCTCCTGGAAATCCCCTGATGGGCAGCTGTGGGTGTATTTCACTTTCTTCGCACTGCTTGAATGATGCGCTGGGAAGAAAGGAGTGTGAAAAGAAAAAAAATCAGCCCCAGTGATTCATTCTGAACCTATTGCCTTCTTAGAATATGATCAGCCCAAGGAGCGAGTACAGGGTAGAGTGAGGCCTGCTCCAGACTTCTTCTAAGATTGCAATGTCAGAGTCTGTTCTTGTTGAAGCATCTGCTGGAACCTCTGGAGCCTGTGTTTAGTGGTCGGTCCTGCACGGAGGTCCCTGCTAGAGATGTGCCAGTGTTTTTCCCTTGCTATTACAAGCTATCTGAAGATCTTGGACCTGTTCCACACTTGAACTCCAAGCATTTTTGTTGTCTATCTGACCTTGCAATATGATAGGCTGGAAACTTTTACTGCCTGGCTTTCTGCAAGTCTTGTTTCACAATCTGGGTAATGTAGGTTTCTCTGCTTCCCATTCCCATTTCTGTAATGTTTATCATATTCAATTGTATGTCTGGTTCAGTGTTCATTTCTGCGGCTTCTGCCTACATTTCATGCAGCTCTTCATCTTATCTGCAATTGCTATCTGCACTCTCAATCAGCTCATCTCTTTTTATTAGTGATAGATCTTGTCGGTTCGCATGTTGCGTATGCTTTCGGATAGTAACGTCTTGCCTTGCCAGCAAACAGATTTTAAGGCTGTGATAACATATATATGTTTGTTTGAGGGATGCGAAAACAATTTTGTGAGTGTTGTTTATGAAAACTGGGTTTTGCACAGCCTCGGTAGTTTTCACACGCTGCATCTGTCTGCCCTCAAAGAAGCAGCAAGTAGAGCTGATGGCATTGCAAGCCCCTTGTTTACATCTGTTTGTCACTAACTGAACACAAAAATCCTCAGCTTTTCCCTTGCTGAGAGGACCACTGTGAGGACAGTTTTCTTTAAATTTCCCTGCATTTTCTTTGCTCTTTTTTTAACCTCTGCTTATATCTTCTTTCCCTTTCCTATTTTTTTTTTTTTTCCACTGAACTCGTACTGTGCATAAACATTCTTCTTAAGGAAATCGGTGACATATTCATAGTTAATTTTTTATGTGTCAGATTTTGTGCCCGGTACATCATGATCCAGTTACATCTTCACTTGTGTGCTGTAACCCCGGCTTTCCCCTTTTCCTCTCTGCTGCCAACAGTGAGCTGGTTTTCTAATAACTTCGAGTGCCTCCTTTTATCCTTACCTCTCTGCAGATGCTTCCCTCCTCCAGCCTTGCTCGTTCCAGTCTCGCTCTTTCCTCTCAGGGACCCTCTGCCTAGGGTTCTGCTCATCTCCCATCCATGCCGTTCCATGCTGCTGCCAGCTTGCCCACCAGCAGCTCTTGTGGCCATCTTCGGGCAAGCACTTAGAGAGCTGCTTAGGCAGTTTTCCCACTGCAGCAGGCTCATGGAAAGACCATTAATTACTTGGTTTGGGCTTAACTGTGAGCAGAAAAAGGGGCTTTTGTGCGACTGTCAGCCCCTCCCCATTATTTGTAGAGGTTGGTTTTGTGTTTAATAGGATTACATGACTTCTTTGCTCTATATGCCAAAATGGATGGCTCCTTTCAGTAATAAAACAAAGCCAATAACCTGAAAGGAACCACCGCTCAAAAGCACAAACTTGACCTCTGATTGACCTTGACATTTACAAACTAAAAAGAAGTTTTCTTTGAGCAGGCAGCTCAAGCCAGGGAGGCATCCGGAGGAGGAGAGAATGGTTTGGTTGCTTTTTGATTACATTGTTTAAACCAACATACTACATGGTTTACAATACTTCATTACAATGTATTAGGGCTTGGAGGTGATTTAATGTCTGTTTATAACTGAGACTAATCTTGAAATAAACAAATGAATGTTTGGAAAATGGATGAAGCTGTTCTGCTGGAGACAGTATTAAATGCATCTCTGAAGAGCAAATCGTGGACGTACAGCACTTCTATGCTTTTTATTTCTACCTTCAGTCGTATTTCAGTAGTTTTATCTGACAAAATTAATCATGTTGCATAAGAAAACCCTGCTTAGTTAGGACCATCAAGGAGCTAAGCATTCTGTAAAATTCACAGTTTAAAAACTGTTTAGCCCTTAAAAATCAGGGGAAAAAAAAAAAAAAAACAACACTAGAAAATGCTGTAGCATTACACTGAACACCATGGTGATCTAAATTAAATCTGTTACAACCTGTTCTAATTTAAAATTGCTCCATTGAGCGAATGAAGGGAAAAAACGAAGAGTTAGTTCACTTCTTCAAAGCTTTTTCATACTCCCAGATAAATCTTTCATCCCCTCTGTCTTTGTTCATGGGCTTTATGCTTTCATTTTCTCTGTATCCACAGAGAAACAAGAGCATAGTTCAGCCTGAGCCAAGGACTCTTCCCCCAGCAGCTGGGTATCAGTTAATCTACATCTGTTGAGAACAAGCAATGTCATCGCATGCCAATGTCCCAGTGTCCAGCTCTTCCTGACACCCAAAAGCTCCCCCAAAGTGCTGGGGTTTGGGGCCTTGTGAGAGGAGGAGAAAAATGCTCTAGTTTCTTCTCCCAGATGACCTCTGCTCCTTGTCCACACCTTGGCCAGGCCTGTTTCTCTACCTTGTCATCCTCTACTCATGCCCATGCCCTGTCTGCTGCTTCCAGGAATTTCACAGCACATTTCTCACCTCCTAATACTTGTCTCGTTCCAAAAATGCCTTGAATTTTCCGAGGAGCAGTCACTAAGCGGTTAAAGACTGATTTGAGAAGAAAAGTGAAGTCGGACTGCTCCTCCATCCCCACCGCCCACACCCTTCCGGTTGCAGGCTGGAGCGAGTGGGAGCTGGCAGGGCTTGGAGAGGGAGCTGCAGAAGAGGACTTCTGCACTGCCTGTGCAGTGCATTGCCACCTAGTGCTGCAGTGAGGAAAAGCAAGATCTTGCTTCAGCTCAAGGCTGTCTTGCCAGGAAGCCACCGAAGTGGTCGCGAAGCTCCTCTGCTGGTGAGGAAGTCGGCAGCGCTTGGGCTCTTACAGCCTGCTCTTAATCCTCATCTCCTCCCCGTTGGCCCACTTGCCTCACTGTATCCTGTACCTATTGCTACAGATTTAAGTCTCAACTTCACAACGCGCTTCCTTGCCTGGCAGTGGGTACTAAAATCATGACTACCCTCTTTAATATAGAGGTTTCAAGTCTGCTCCCAAGGCGGCACAGCATACAATTATGCGCCATACAGGTGACTACAGCCTCCTTCCTGCAACTTAGTCACTTGCTGAAACACTGGTGGTAGAAATCTCAAGAATAATTGAATCTGTTCAAGACAGAAAAACAGTCAGCCCTTTGAAAGAAGGGCTGTCTATGGCAGAGGTCACAGCATCAGACTGCATGTTCACAGGCGTCAGAGAATAAGCTTGGGAAAGGGCGTTATCTACAGCAAAGATTTCAAGTGGTACTTACATCTTCCAACGTGTCAAAGTTGACCACCAGTGAGCCACAAACACAGGCTCTTAGCACAAGCTCACAGACTGTTTGTGGTACTGATGTGTCTAAATACGCACTAGCAGCATTCTGAATTTACAGTGAAAACAAGTGAGATGAGACACTTTTTGGGGTGTGTGTGTGTACTTCTTCCTTAATTCTTGTGTTAATTTTTCCTCCATATATAACTCATTAATTATCGTTGGTCTTCACTCTCCTGAAACTTCTCTCCTTCGGAGGCTGGCATTTTAACTCACCAGCTTGAGTTCTATACAGTTGACACATTATACTGCAGAAAGCAGCAAAATTATCATGGATTGAATTTGCAGTGTATTTTTTCTAAGACAGTGTGTGATGAGAATAAATCATGTTGTCATTCTGACATGATACATTAATGAAGATGCACACCCTCCTGCACTACCCTCTTACTGGATGTTAAGTGAGAACCCTTTCGCTGTCTTTTTTCTTTATTTTCACTGTGGAAGAAGCTTTCTCATTCTGCACATCATTTTGCCTAGCAATATTGCTGTTGCCTAATGCAATAAAAATCAGTTATGTAACTGCCTTTGCTAGACTTGCACAGAGCATTCACAGGAGGAAGATGGCCACAATATCTTTATATTTCCTGTGTCTTCTTTTCTCCTCTACTATGCTATATATTCTAGTTTTGATGTTTTTTACATTTTTTTTCATGTGTAAACTATATATCTGTAATTCTAAGATCATGCAAAGACAAAGAAGGGAAAATAAGCTTATTCTGCTTTGTGACTAAAAGGGCTGATATTATAGCATTATTACTGCAAAAGAACAAAGCATCGCCTGCAGTTTGTCAGATAGTATTTTTAATACTCTAATTCTGAACCAAATTCTTAAAATAACCCGTGTTTGCAGATTACCGTGTGCTCTTTTGTTCTGAATAATGTCTTGCTTAGTGAACTATGTCTTATCAATCCACCAAGTACTGGGTGTCATTGTTCACCTCATTCAGAATTCATCTTTTAATTAACGTTATCACAGGCAAAATTCTATTCTGGTCAGCATAATTTGTCATTGAAATCGGCAACACAGAAATAAAAGAATTACTATCTGAATGTATCTGAAGACAATGTAGGAGACAGTGACTACAAATCTACCTCATCCAGCACTGAAGAGGAAGGGATGGAACGATAATGATAATGGCTTTAAAAACCACATTTTTAGTGTAAAAATTACTACTTTGGTTGTCTAGGAAGTACACTATCCTATCAAAATTGCTTTTATTGCAAATATCTTGATCTTAGATACATGCTTTATTTGGTAAAAGGGATTGCTGACTTACGAAAGATTAAAGAGAAAAATGTTTTTGCAAGGTTGTGGTGTTAGATACAGGTATGTGATATCAACCCAACGCAGCAAAATGCTGATCATCTGTCTTAATAAGTAAACTTTGTGCAGACAGACATAAATGCTTCTAAATTGTCTTGTTTTTTGAAAAAGAATTGTACCAGGAGATGGACTTTTCACAGTGAACAGAACACATTTTGGAATCCTTTCAGGACTCACCTTTCCTAATAATTGCCAGAAGACCCCTTTGATGTGGGGAGAAATAAATAGCATTTTGTTTAAGTCTGTAAGAAGACATCTGTCCCTGCAGTCTAGATGTGAAATAGTTTTCTATTTACATTCAAATTAATACGGCTATGTTAAACCAACTGCTTTTAACTGAATGTGCCAGCAAGCCAGATAGTTTTAATTCCTCTAGCATCCCTTTATCTTATGATTTCATCCATTCCTACGCTCAAATGTTGCAGAGAGCCTTGCAACAGATCCTAAAGATGATCATGTATCACCAGTATTCAGCCAAGAAGCCCATTTCTGTAACCAGAGCACCTCTCTGGAACATGCTTCACCGAAGGCTCTTCAAAATAGCTAGACATCAGCTTGGCTGCTGCTGGTAATTTCTTCTGTGTTTATGGCAAGAGATGGTCTTCTGTGGAAGATCCTGTTTCATAGGTAGATAGGAACCACTAGTATCCACTGCCGTAATTAATACTTACCCAATTACACCTATTTACATTGTTTTTAATAGATACAGCATTTATTAAAAATAATGGAGCTTAATCAAAGGAATTGACTCCCATCAAAATGACGTTCAAATTCTGTTTTGTGAATTATTTTCCTTTGGTTGATTTGTTTGGCTTGGCTTGGTTCGTTGTATTTATTTTCATTTATTTATTTGTTTACTTATTCATTTATTTTTGTGGTAAAAACAAACAGATGCTTAAACAGGCAGGTCAAAAGGTGAAAAAGAGAGATTATTCCTGCATCTTTCGCAACCATCACCTATTGCATTGCATGAAGTATGTTATGTTGGAAGGAGAAGCACAGAGACATACCAGTTAGAGCAGGGAGATGCTTTGAAGATTTAATATTAGCCTGGCTGAAAAATTACATTCTATAGATTTATTTTCCTCAATTTCTGTCTCATAATAGACCTGAGATGAGTTAGGCTTTTTGGCAGAAGATAGAGGTGGTATGTGTCCTCAGCTTTAAGTATTGTTCCTGAATTTGAATAATATCTTCTATTAGGAAGTTAATGACAGAGACAAAAAGTTATGAAATGTTCTATCTAGAGGAAGCTGTTACACTCATACTGAAATAATGTCTTTACAGTCTGCTTTCTGTTTGGGCCTCACACATTTCTAGGCAAAATAAGATGCCTTTCACATTACTAAACCTCAGGATTTTCCTGGCATTTTCTACACAACTTGCAGGAGAAACCATTAAATCACAGCTTACTTTCACCTTCTGCCTCCTTGCAAAGATGTGTCATCTTCTGTATTTCTTAGGCATCAACAGTACATGAATAAGAAGCAGTGTGGGCTTTGCTGATCTTCTGAGGAATAGATAATTATTTTCTGCATTCTAAGAACAATTGTTCAAGAAACGTCAAACAAATTAAAGAGAAACACAGTAGAAAGATGTACTTTGCACATAGTAAAGGTACAATTAGACAAAAGGAAATTAAGCTTATTCCTAGAATGTTAGGAAGTTAAATTAATATTCTAAATCCTTCTATAATTTTCTCATGGCACTGGCTAAAAGCCAGTTCTCAGTTCTTGCCATCAGTTTTTTCAACTACGTATGTTCCCTGCATCTTAAAAGTCACCAGAATTCCCAAACAGAGTTCATAAGTAAATGCGATGATTTATAAACCTCTGAGATTTCAGAAATAAGCTCTTACATGGTCTGAATAATGTGCGAGCATGCACTGCTGCCCCTTGATGCAAAGAGCATTAAATCTATTCAGGAGGAACAAGGCAATGGCATGCAGCCCACCTTCTTTCTTTTATTAATATATAGCTGTGGATGCATTTGTCACTGTTTGGACAGATAAGAAGATAATGTGCCTCTGTTGGGTAACTCAATATTTAAATTATTAGCTGAGAGGAGTGTGAGGGGAAGGAATAAGAATGAAGTGAGATGTAAAAGTGAAAAATCAACTCTTCACATGCATTATGGGAATGTTTAAAAATTGTTAAGGAGTATCAGCTGCTAACCAGAACTCAATTTTACTGCATAGTTTTGTTGTAAATTAGTCCCATTGGCAATGCCGACACATATGGCCATCTCCAGCTAGTACTTCAGGCAGTTATAACTCTGTCTTTCCCTCTCCCGTGTGTTTATTCACCTCCAGTGCATGGTGAACATTCAGGAGCGTAAACTGTGGGAAGCAGAGATAATGGTGATGAGATATATGAACAGGTTGCCCAGAGAGGAGATGATGCCCTGTCCCTGGAAACACTCAAGGTCAGGCTGGGGGGACACTGAGCAACCTTGGTCTGCTGTAGGTGCCCCTGTTCATTGCAGGGGAGTTGGACTGGATGACCTTTCAATGTCCCATCCGACTCCAATGATTCTATTTGTTGGTGTAGGTTCCAGCACAGCAGGCCCTCTCTCTGCTAGGTTTATGGCAAATGTTGGATGGAAGTAATGCCCAGCTTGCAAACGATGCTAAGGTTCCACACAGAAAGTTGTGACGTGCAAACAGAAGCTTTGCTCCTGCGTTATGTGCGCAGTGCCAGGCACATCTGCGGGCTGTGCTGGTCCGGCTGTAGTTACAGCCAGCACACAGACAGGCCTGTGGGTACAAGAGTGGTACAACAGGTTTGTAAGAAGCAGAGAGGCTGATGAACTAAAACGAAATAGTCTTGTGCAGGATGTTTGTTTGTTGTTTTTGTGACTTTCTGCTAAGTCGCAAACGCGAAGCTCTAACGCAAAGCTTATAAAGTGAAGCAGCACTGCTGCTTGGGTGGTGTGCAGCAGCCTCAGAGATGGCCCAGAGTGTGGGCTGAAGAACAGGATATATGGCTTCTGCGGGTTTGAACCCAGTCACGCTGCCCTTAAGGCCGTGTCCATCTCGTTCACGGCACTTAAGAGACTGGTATTTATCTTCTGGGACAGCTCCGCCCCCCCCGCCCAACAGAGCCCGGGCCTTGAGCGCCATCTCCTAGGAGACGAGCAGGCAGGCGGCACGCGGCGGGAAAAAACTACAGCTCCCAGAAGTCCCCGCGGCGCGGCGTGACGGCGCACGGCGCGGCGACGCTCGGGGCGGAAGCAGGTTCCCTGGCGGAGCGGCAGCCGGGTCCGGTTCCGGGCGTCGCTTCCGTGGTGGCGGCGGCGCGGGGCGGGGCGGGGAGAAGATGGCGACGGAGCTCGAGACGGAGGTGCAGGCTATTGACAAGAGCTTGCTGGAGTGCTCGGCCGAAGAGATCGCCGCGGTGAGAAGGGCGAGAAGCGCTCGGGGCGGGGAGGCGGCGCGGCTCTCGGGGCCACGGAGGGGCCGTGCGGGCCGGGGCGTGCTCCGGGCGGGGGGCAGCGGGGGAGAGCGGGGCCTTGGCGAGGCGGTGGCGCTCCTGCCCGGCTGCGGCGCGCTGCCTGAGCGGCGGGAGGAGGCCGGGGTGCCTTACCGCGCTGCTCCCGGCCTTCCGAACGGACGGGCCGCTGACTGGTGGCTCTCTGCCGCGTCCCCGGCAGCCGTGTTTACCCGGAGAACTGCGGTGGGGGGCGGGGGCCGCTTGGAGGGGGTGCTTTGTGGAACTGAAGCTCTGTCACGGTGTTCTACCCCTGCCCTCCCCGTGACTAAGAGATAATTGGGGTGAGAGCTTGTGCCAGCCTTCAGATTCGCTAGGATGAGAACCTTGTGTGGAAATATTAATAAAATGTAGGCACTAGGTGCTTGTGCGTTTGAGCAGTTGGATGTGTGTCAAACGCGTGTCCGTAGGATGTCTTGAAAGACCTGAGTTACTTTAGCTGCTGTCCAAAAGGCAAGGTTATAATTCAGATTATTATCGTGGTAAAATTACTTCGCAGGCAAAAGCTATGATTAAGGGGGCAAATGTGCATAGTTAGCTATATTCCAGCCGGTTTAGGTCCAGGACGAGCCTCCCTTCCCCTTAGTCCCAGAAATACCATCAAGCGCTTCATAAAATAGCACAAATTGAGTCCTTGCTGCCTTGCCTGTGTGATCAGCAACTGTTTTTTTGGGTCACACTGGATAAACCTGAGGCAAAGGCCCACTAAGTGGATTGGTTTTACAAATTCACTGTAGGAACAAGTGCCATCGTAATCTTTATCAACTCTTTCTTGTTTCTGTTGTCCATTACAATCTACAATTCAGAGCTCTAGCGGTGTCAGACTTACTATGTATTAGCAATTAAATGCTCCTGGTGCTGTCTGATTGTGTAAATAAACACTGCACTTGATTTTTAGCTCTGGTTTTCTCCCACCTTTCTTAATGGTGTTACTTTGCTGATAGTGCTATAGTAACAAAAGGAAGACTTGCCCGAAGTAACAGTTACTACACTTTGCTATTCATGCTCTTTTTGAAACATCATAACTATAAACTTTGGAAGAACAACGATTAAAAAAAAATACTGTTATCTGCAGCATTACATTAACCTAAAACACAGGTATTTGTTTAGATGTTATTCAGCTATTATACAACTAACAAAGCATAATGAAATTATCCTTTCAAAAGTTACAAGGTATAAATTGTTTCACAACTTGTATTATAAGTTTTGTTCTCCAGTATCTCTTGTTCAACTATGGACTTAAGAGGATTCTGGATGGACCACTAGGTACTTGTGTACATAAATGTTATTTGGTTAGTGCTTCTTGGGTTAGTTGTTAGGACTGTCAAAAGTTGCTGCCCCTCTCTGGGGAGAGGAAATGAGAGATACACATCACTTCTTAATAACAACTTCTCTCAGAAAAATAGACTGTTCTCTTTACTTATGTGCAACTTCAGGATGGGAGATTGGCAAAGAAAACTTCAATAAATACGAATTGTATTTATTAAAGAATGCATTCCAAAGTTTTGAGTAATTTTACAGCACTTCAGTGCAGGTAGTGATTTAGGATAGTAGCATCACCTAGATATGCATACATGTATATTGCATAATAGATTTTGCATTGCCTTCTGGAGCTCTTGGAGTGGCTCTTGTCTCCATGTCCTAGTAAGTCCATACCATCTTCCTCTGCTACTCTTTTGGCCGGGATCTGATATTCAAAAATGTCTGTGCAGTTTTGTCTATAGATCTGGATCCACAGAGAGATTTAGGTGTGATGATATTTAGCATTGCCACATCTAACTTGCAGGCAATTATTCCCAGATTTTTGGGGATGGGGAAGCCGTTTACTCAGGGAACAAGATATTTTTCTGGCCAGGTATTTGTCTGAGCTTGCTTGAGTGTAACTAATGTGCATCATATAGTTTTCTAGACAGAAATTAGTGATGTAGTACCAAAAGGCTGTAATTAAGCATACTTTGCTGAGAAAAACGCAAGTGTAATTACTAATATATGCTATGGAAAATCATTGAAAATGATCTTGTTGAATAGGAGTCGTGGAAGAGGCTAAGTCAGTTGCAGCATGATTGTGTCATTTCCTAACAGTAGTAGATATTTGGCACAAATGATGAAAGAAGAGGATAATAGTCACGAGATAGGGAAAAAAAATCAAGTCCTTGGCAATTAAACCTTTTTCTTTTCTTTTTTTTCTTTTTTTCAGTATTGTCTGTATCTTTGTGGTAATGCTGAAACATAGAATCGCTATGTAAACTTTCAGATGGCTAGATTTTGTTTGCAACCTTTTCCCATGGGCTGACTTGGAAAAAATCCTGGAAAAAAGTCCTGGCTTTGACCATTGCAATATCAATACAGACAGATTTAATAGATTGGTTGTGATTTTAAGGACTCAAATTGAAAAAAAGGGAACTGAGAAAAGTATACTAAGAGCTATATTGACATATGAGTTATTTATTTGAAATTCTGCATCAGAAAAAAAAAGCAGTGTAGTAAATGAAAACATTGCAATATGTTAAAATCAAGGAAGGACATACAAAACCAGAAAAGAACAGCACAACCACCTTAAATAGCCCAGGTGCTCTGCTGACCTTCATATTGTGAACTTACCACTGTGTTGTCTCAAACGTGACTTCTTAAGAGTTCTTCTAAGTAATTCAGAGTTAATCAAGCTACAGCATTTGATTGAGCAAGCCATTTATTTTGGTATAATTAATTCTTGCTTTTCATGTGCTGTTTCAGGTTGATTCTGAATTCTTTATCTGAAATCGCCTGGGGAAATCTGATTGTCGTATTTACAATGAGAAATGGCATGCTAAGGCTGTTTAGATCATGCAAGATTTAATAAGGGCACACTTGCAGGAAATACTCTTCCCGTTTATTTATTTCAAAAGCCTCGCAGCCTTCATTTCCAATTTAGACCTTCATAAAAATGTAATCCACAAGGAGTAATACAAATGATGTCTTTGGGGATTATTTTTTATTCTTTGTGCATGTGTATGTTCAGGGGGAGAAAAAAGCCAAGAAAGAGCTGTGATGCATAGAGGGACAAAACTAGAGAAAATCATGGATTTCTCAGTGGGTTACAGCACATACAGCAGTGTGGCTTTTAAAATCTGTCAGCACAGATTATTCTTTTTAACTGATTGACTACTAAGAGTCATAGATCATTATGCTTGAAATAGTCATTCAGGTAAGTTATTTTGGTCGTGGGAGAAACCCAAACTCCTTTATTTTCTTAGTTGGCTCGTTGTAATTAAATGAGAGCTGGACAGTTACCCAGTGCTGCGCTTGCCAGTCTCCTTGGGCTTTTTGTCTCTGCCTGCCTCTTTCCATCTCCAGGCTTCTGCTGTGCCTCTGTGTCCCCAGCTGGCAGCGTCCATCTGCACTCCATGTAAATACAGCCAGCGTGCTCTAAAAGTCACTGCTAACGTTGGAACTTTTCACCGGTCGTGAAAATGTTTAAAAATTCGGTCTCTTAAATCTTACATTTTTGAAAAGAACACAATATGTCAAAAGGATAAAATATGTGTGCTAGTATACAGATGATACCTTTCGGAATGGCTTTCTCATGTAATCTTCTAGATTTAACACTTGGGGTTTTGTAATGCCGCCGTAGTTTTATAAGTTAGAAATAGGAAAAAGCTTTCTGATGGGTAGAACTGTGGTTTGTATTTTTGTCAATGTGTGAATTGCTTACTGTTTCTTTTTATTTTAAAAGAAATGGCTGCAAGCAAATGAGCTTCAGAAGGAAGTGTACCAGCATCTGGCCTACTATGTACCAAAAATTTACTGCAGGGGTCCTAACCCTGCCCCACAGAGAGAAGACATGCTGGCACAACATGTGTTGCTGGGACCAATGGAATGGTATCTTTGTGGCGAAGATCCTGCATTTGGTTTTCCAAAGCTGGAGCAAGCAAACAAACCTTCCCATCTCTGTGGTCGCGTTTTTAAAGTGGGAGAACCTACGTATTCCTGCAGGTAGTTCAAATTAACATTTTGAGCATTTCTGATCTGTGAAGAACAGAGCAAGTTTAGGTGATAGGAATTTATTATCCTAGTGAAAGCTTACTACCTCCAGTGTATTTTTAAAGTAAACTTGCAGTCGTTTCTCATGAGAAGTGGGACCAGGCAAAAATAACATACTACAGGTTTGTAAATGGAAAAAAATATGAGTATCTTGTAGACTGTTTTCTGTACAAAAGAAATACAAGAATACAAAAGTAGTTCAGGTGAACTGTCAGTGTGATTTAAGAGCATTAATCAGAAATAAGTGGGCAGATGCACGTCATGTAATTCAAGTGCATAATGTCAGAAGTGTTTTAAGGCCTCTCAACATGAGGTAGATGAGATTTAATGGGGGGTATGTTAGATCTCTCCGATCAGGGAGAAAACTCCTTTTTTCTTATATGTTCTTAGGTGCTTTCTTCACACCCTCGAAAAAGAATGAAGAAATCTAGGTAGTGAAGTAGAGACGGGGACTAATACCTATTAGTACTTTTAAAGGAATTTCTGTGGTTTCTTTAGCACTTTTTTGTGAAGTGTGGTCCCAAAGAATTTAAAAAACAAACAAAAAGACCTCTTAGGTAGCCTTCTAATTCAAGTTAAATTGCATTGAAGTCTAGGAAGTAAGATGTTAATGATTAAATGCTCTTACGGGCTGATGAAAACTACAGGAGCTCTGTTAAGTTGGGGTCAGGAGTAAATACAGAATATTTTTATGTTGCTGCTGTCAAGATGGAGTCTTCTTTCAGTTAAGTACTGGACAAATATGTAAAACTGGTACTGTTTTCTGTTGTATTTTAGCAATTTTCTTTGATTTACAGCTGATAATGAGCAATAATAAGAGTTAAACTTTTCTGAGTTCATGTACATAAGTTATTTCATTGAATTCTTGTTTTTAAAGTAACTGTCATAATATTCATTCTCTGGGTGGTTGTTTTTACACTGCAGAATTGAGTCCCTTAATCTCAAGGTGCCTTGAAATTAATTGCCTTCGTGTATTTTCAGTGCTTCTTAGGGAGACAGTTAAATGCAATGTGTAATTGTATGCTTCATTGTTTTAGCCCCTTGCTTCTATCTAATACAACAGTGCTTGTAGACAGGGCTTTATTATGCTCTTCAATTCTCTGATTGAGCAAATTGCTTTTTTGGACCTGCTTAGTAAGCTTGTAGGACTAAACTTAGAAGCAGATCTAGTTTGTTGAGTGCTGTCTTTCTTTCCAGTGTACAGAAAAATAGTGTCTTCTCTGATAGCTGAAGATGTAGCGCTTGTACTCTGTACTTGAGAAAATTTATTTGGCTTTGTATTGTGTATCTGTCTGTACTGCATTTGTAATTCATCTTTTCACTTGCTTATATACTTGTCTCATCTCTTGGAAAACAGTGGCTATGTTACTGTGTTACTCAACATTTTTGTAACCTCTCCTTTTTGAGAACAGGCACTTTCATTTAATTTCTTCCCCCGCCCTGGAACCTATCCCTTTTGTCTTTGAGTATCATAGACAGTAGTCAAAAGGCTCATACTGGTGATACTTAAAAATTACTTCTTGTAGACAATTCAAGGCTAAAAATTGTTTAATGCTGTTTTTTTTTTTTTCCTCCTGCTGTTTTCAGAGACTGTGCAGTAGACCCAACTTGTGTGTTGTGCATGGAGTGCTTTCTTGGAAGTATTCATAGAGAGCACCGATACAGGGTAAGTAATACTGGTGGGACGTGTGATGTAGTCATTAGTATTTCTGTATGTGTGAGAAACTCCTTATTTATAGCTTAAAATGTATGTGTAATTTCAAAATGTTGGATACACAGAAGTTTTGAATCAAGTCTGTGCAGTAATCTGACAGGAACTTGAGTGTTTTTATTTGAGCGTAAATTCTGAAGTTATCATTCTAAAATGTTGAGCAATTAAATTTTATGCACAACAGTTAACTTAAAAATAACACACTCCTATTTGTAAATGTGTGTTCTTCAGAGAGTTCTACAGCATTAGTCTTCATTTTCACTTGCTTTGAACTTGATGTTTGACTATTTTTATTTTTAGAAGGTATTGAAAAACCTCTGTATCCAAAGTGTAAGCACATGCTATTTTAGCTGTCTAATTTAGTTGAGACTGTAGGATGTGCCTGTATGTATAGATTATATTTCTCTGCCACATGTAGGTGAATAAAGGATTTTTGTATGGATCGTTTATTTGTTGTTATTTAAAGAGCATCAAATTTATTTATTTGAGCTGATATTTGCTTTAAAACCAAAGCTTATTAAGACTAAGTGTATTTAACCATTGCAGTATTCGTGTACTGTTTACTGTATTCATGAAGGTTTACAACGTGAACAGTCTATGAGGTTTTTCTGAGAATTCCTGTTATTATAACTAGCAAATCTGCACCTCGCTCTGTAATTGTGCTGTTTGGAATGATAAAGCTTTGCTCAGATTAAAAACATGAGACTCCCAAATCAGAAAGGTAGCATTACAGCTAATGAATTGAGGAAAAACTACACGTTGCAATTGTGTTGTCATGAACTGCACATTAATTCCACACAGCCATAGAGAATAGAGATGTTTGAACTTCTCAGCATAAGCAGATTGATGAAGTTTTCAGTCATCATAGAAACGAGCTTCATTTACGTGCTTTTTTAAAATGAGGTATTGGAAAAAGCTATGGGATATTGTGATCTTGATTTTGTAGTTTAGCCGTGACTACTTGCGTGAATGCACGTGTATGTTTATATGCATATTCACATAAACTGTGTTGGTTTTGAATAATTATAGATGACAACATCGGGTGGAGGAGGTTTCTGTGACTGTGGTGATACTGAAGCTTGGAAAGAAGGTCCTTACTGTCAGAAGCATGAACTTAACACTTCAGAGACTGCAGAAGAAGAGGTTGAGACACTGCGTTTTGAAATACTGTTAACTCTGTGTGTGTGTGTATGCCTGTGCATATGGGAAATCATTCAGATGAGCAGCATGAACTTAGAGACGCTTAGAGCGACATTTTCTACTCGAGGACTTTATTTTTTATATTCTTAGGCACCTGTGCAGCTTAGGTTCTGTTTTCTTTTTCTTTTCCTGTCTTATTCTGAAAGTTGAAGGAAATCTTCAATGTGAAAAAATCTGTATGCAATCACATGCTTGAAAAAGCCAAGTTAAGCTATCTGTACAACATATGTTCTGATTCTTACAAAGTAAAGTAGACAGATTTAGTTTTTTTTTAATCAAAATAACTGCCATTGCGGAAATGCCATAATTGGAACGATAAAGCTTTGCTCAGATTAAAAACACGAGAATCCAAAATGCCATAATGGAGTTATTGGATAGAATCTCTAAATGCTAAAAGTTTGGTATGGAGAAGGTAAATAAGGAAGGTCACTATTTCTTATAGCTTAACAACTTGGATATATTGAATGAAGCTAGCAAAAACAATGTGATATGAATTCCAGTTGTTGAACTTAATGCTTTGAAACACTGGTCTTGCTAAAAATTTATATTTGTTCAGGAGGCTATTTTGCATGTTTGAGGAGGAGGAAATGATTGATAGCTATGTAAAATTACAGACACCATCTTTAGCTTGAGAAATCTTCATGTCTTAAGTTACTGAAGACCAAAGGAGTATTCTGCCCTTATACTCTTTCCTAACTATCTCTTATTACATCTCAGGAATGATGGCAGCTAGTTGGACTTCTCGTCTGGCCACTTAGAGCTGTTTTTACATAATATAATTTGTGAAATCTCTTTTGAAGAGTATATATAAGAAGACTTTCTGTACTAATTTTGCTGATCTCTTGGTTTAAGTGAAACAACCCTAACTGTATTGCAGTGACAACAGTTGTAAAATTTGTCCTCACTGTCTCAGTCCTTAGAAATTGCCCTGTGGCCTTGCTACTTGGTCTACATGCAGCTTACATTACAGGACAGCATTGGAATACTTATGTTCTGAAATCCTGGGTGAACTAGTGCTATGTTTAAAGATACTTATGGTAGTTAAAGGTGGCAGTATTGTGAATGGTGAAAAAGCTAAGGTACTGAGCAGATTGTGTGTTTCTTCTTGGTAAATGATGGGATCCAGAGTGCTTATTTAACATTGTGTGTGGGGGACAACATGTGCTGAGCAGTGTTGTAGCCTGTTTTCTTTTTGCTTGGATATGTGTCTTTTTGAAAGTGCTGGGAACGGCAGTGCAGCTGTGTAAGGTTTGCCTTTGCTTTTGGTGATTGATTACTCTGCATGCCCTAGATACATTTTAAATGAGTCAAAACCCAGAAATGGCAGATATTAACGTTTCTGTAAAACTTCCAGCAGTAGAACAGTTTGCCCAGAGAGGAGGTGGATGACCTGTCTGTGGAGACATTCAAGATCAGGTTGGACCAGGCTCTGAGAAACCTGATCTAGCTCTAGGTGTCCTTGTTCATTGCAGGGGACTTGGACTGGATGACCTTTAAAGGTCTCTTCCAGTCCAAATGATATTATGATTTTGTGATTGCAAGTATTTGAAAAGAATGTTGGATCGTGTGGATGGCTGAAAAAACTTTACAGGTTTGCAGTATAAATACACATTTTTTTTTTTTTTATTTTTTTTTTTACAGTATGAATACAATTTACAGTATAGGTAGAGTATATAATTCACAGTGCAGGTGAATTCCTAACTATCAAGAGCTTGCTGTAAGTAATGCAGACTTGTTCAGAAAAGATTATTGTGTATGGTTTGATAAACTTTAGTGAAGCACGGAATTTGCTTCTATGTATTCCTAGAATGCAAGTTGTACTACTCTGATAGTGTTAGCAGAATAGAGTGTTTCAGTGTTCCTTTTCCAGACTTGTAGAAGAAACAGCAGCTGTTTAGAGAATCTAAACTTTGAGAGCTGATGATTGTGTTTTGGTCTGCTTTTATTTATAACATCTTATGTGAAGTAGTAAAAGAAAAAGCTCCTCCGAGAAGAGGTGGTTGATGTCTGTTTATAAGCAAATCCCATGAAATGACTTGGAAGGGAATGGTAGTGTTGCTTGTACTAGTTGACTGAGGATTGAACTTACTACAGCTGTCACGGGAAGGAAACTATGAGTGTGACTTCATAATGGTTCTCTTTTTCTGCTCCATTTGCCAGCTGAGGCAGCACTCCCTCCTCTTCATTTCAGTTTCCTTAGCATGTATCTCTCAGTACACATACAGATTTTTGGGGTGAGCGACCCTGCTGGAAGGGATCTGGGGGTTCTGGTTAACAGCAAGTTGAATTGTGAGTCAGTAGTGTGTGTGCCCTGGCAACAAGTGGAGCGCAGCCTTGAGAGTGCAGAATGGACACAAGTGAATGTGTTTTCCATGCAAAAGATGAATAGATGTCTGTGAATAAGACTGACATGTGAGCAGATCCTACTGTAGCATGTAAGAGACTCATCATAACTCATGATCCCTGCACGTGCTGTTTGTAGAATCTTGGTACGTAGGACTTCTGCCTCTAAAGGCATAGTACACATGAAAGAAAGCAATAAATGCATATTTATTTGTATTCTGCATTTAATTAAGTGGAACAAAGCCGTTATTTCTAATTATGGTTTCTGAATACATTGTGGAAGAAGCGGATTCTAATTCAACTGGTGTTGAAAGAGGGAACGATTAAAGTGAAAATATAGAAGTGTGAAAATTTAATTGAGTGATCAGAGGCAAGTTAATGTTTGGACATTGAATACTAGATTACTGCTTTGCTGATCTTTTTTTTATATTTTTTTTCTGTGAAGAGCAGGGAAAAGAAAACAAGTTGACTATTAACTGTTCCTTTCAAGCGGGAAGTTATTTTAGGGACGACACCATTAAGGATGCTTGCATCATCTTTGGTGCAAAGGCATGCAGATTTTTTTAAATACCTGTTCTGAATACCGCTCAATTTCTCAATTCCTGTTTATTTTTTCAGGATCCTCTTGTGCACTTACCAGAAGATATGGTGGCAAGAGCTTATAATATTTTTGCTATCACCTTTAAATATGCGGTAGACATATTAACATGGGAAAAAGAAAATGAATTGCCTGGCCTAGAAATGACGTAAGTATAGTGTTTGTCCTTTTCCTTTTAAAGACATGTACATATTTACAATAGAAATATAGATTCTTACTTTAATCCTGTTATCTCTCTCCTAAAATTATGTCAGGGATATTTTGTAGACAGTAGACTAAAATAATTGCTTGTCTTTAATTGGTGTGATACACATCCCATTTCTTTCTATAAGGATGGTGAAATAATTTTTGTGATACGTTTGTTTTCCTCACATTGGAAATAAATATTATTACAATGAAATCCTTAGAACAAATGGTAAAATAATTCCAAGCCATTGAAACTTTTAAGATGCTATGCGAGAATGTATTGAGCAGGGCTGTTCTGTAAGGAAATATGTTCTCTTTGTAGGAAACTATCGATTCAGAATCAACGAATGTTCAAATGTGATACTCAGACCTAAGTTTTGTCTTATGATTTTGTTCCTTTTGGACTTATCTTCCTTAGGAGCATGCAACTTTCCAGCAGAATGTTCAGTCCTTGTTAAGTAAAACTCTGTAGCAAAGGAAGCCCAGGTTTGAGTTCCTTTGCTACAGAGTTTCCAGCTTGGTGGAAAACTTAATTGTTAAACCGGGAGTTGATCTTTTAAATTTGAATTATGTAACTTTGATAGTTTTTAACTTTGAATTATATAAATTCATTGCTTGCTTTGAAGTGAGAAGAGTGACACTTACTACTGCATGCTCTTTAATGATGAAGTCCACACCTATGAACAAGTTATTTATACTCTTCAGAAAGCTGTCAACTGCACGCAGAAGGAAGCTATTGGTTTTGCAACAACAGTAGATAGAGATGTAAGTAAATTCCTTTCTAGAACTTATACTCACACTAACATTTATTTTATGACTACACATACTTTGGTTTGTTTTCTCAAAGTGTATACTTAATGTGATTAAGCCACATGTGTCAGGCCCTAACTAACTGACCAAGCCAAATTACGTTTGAATATATTTTTCAGCATAGTTCTAGTAAGTCTCCTGAGCATAGATACCAGGGTGTTTCTTAGCCCTTTCTGTCTAAGGCAGGCAGCAGCTTTAGCTCATTGCTCACTACACACCAGGGAGTTTACTCTGGAAGATCCTCTGTGCTCCCTTCAAACAAGGGGGGGAAGTAACAGCTGTCAACTGAGACAAAAAAAATCCTGAATTGGTTGCTTTTGTTCCTGTGCTCGTGGAACTGTTTGTGGTTTTTAAATCTAATTTTCCTTTTTCATAATTGTTAGATGATAATGGCAGGAAGAGGTAAAGCATTTTATGCAGCACTTAAAAAGAACAATGAGTTGAGAAAAATTACGTGCTGAGTATAATTTTAACTAGTATGTTGATCTCAAGAACACTCTTCCAGCTGCATTTGTATTCTGGCTCATATGATTATAATCATTATTTTTAAGAAAGAGCAACTTTTCTTCTGGGTAACTTTCTAGGGACAGCTGTACCTTGTTACTTGTGACATAAGTCTGTTGCTGTGAAAATGTGTCCTTTTACATTGTTTTGATTCCTTATGCCTCTTTTTTGGAGGGAGTGGAACAAGGAGCATCTCTTCCAAGATGGCAGTGGGAGCACTGCTTTTTAAAAAGCGTTGAAATATCTGAAATATTTAAATTTTAAGAAAAATACTATGATTGAGTATTTGATATTTGATAAGTAAAAAATAATAGCTGTGCCTTAAAAATGCTAATTAATATACACAGAAAATTTTGTTTACATGGAATTGCATATATGGCATAGCTTAATTTTTTTTTTAAAGTACTGTATGCATTTTGGAAACTCAAATATCTGACTATATGTAGCACTTTCAGAAAATGAAAATGATGTGAAAATGAGAACTGTTATCTCTTGCACCTGAAACTTTTCCTACGCCTTTTATATTAATGTAAAACACTGCATTTGGACTTCTTGCTTAGAAACTGGTGGTAATGTTACTTTCTCACAAATTTAAAGGGCCGTAGGTCTGTCCGATATGGAGACTTTCAGTACTGTGATCAGGCAAAATCAGTAATTGTGGTAAGTAGTATCTACCTATTTTCCTCATCTAGCTGAAAGATGATTTTGTACAGTTTTGTGGTACTGTTACTATTATGACTCTTATATAATACAAAATATTGGAAACACTACAATACATGTGGGATAGGTTATAAAATGTAGTTTTATGCCGTGTTCTTGCTTTTTTCCTGTAGTCTAGCTTGCACCTAAAATCATTTTCCAGTAAGTTACTAGGCAACTTTTGCCTCAGAAAAAAGTTAGGAACTTAAAATGTAGTTTTGTAGGGTAATGTATCAATTCAGATCAGTGAAGTTAAACTACTTTTCCCCTGTAATATCAATGTCTTTTTATGGTAGCCCCAACCACTGAAATTGTAACCAAGGGATTGAGTCCAAGTGCAAAACTACATTTACATTTTTGCATATATTGGAGAATGTGTGTGTATCCATAATACGTATCATGGGATCCTTCCATGTAAGAACAAGGGTTTAAGCGCTGGGGTTCTTCACTATGTGCAACAACTTGCATATAATGCTCCTACTGCTGAAAAAGTGATACTGCAACTAGACTTATAGACTTAAACTATTTTGAAGATATTTTGAAAACACTAAAGTCTCTTTAAAGATTGTTAAGCAATTTATTTAACTTGCCACCTGTGCAGTTGAAGAAAAAATGACTTGTGTGTAATGTCTAACTTAAGGTTACTACCACAGATGAGGAGATATTCTTTCTTGTTTCTAATTCTGCTTGCTTGTCATTTTTGAAAACAGTCTGTGGATGATAAGTTTCTTTTTTGGTGGTCTGCTGTGTGAGTTGCATGTCATGTTGTGAGGAATTAATGTGTGCAGTTGTTTTAGACTGTGAGACTGCTTATCAGTAAAATGCAGTAGGCCCATGTGCATGTTGATAAGAGGAAGAAAGTGGAAAATGAACTGGCCTAAATATGTTGTTATTGCATAATATTGTCATACAAATACTAACGGGATAAACAAGGTTGAGATTTTTTACTTCTCCATTTAGTTGTTAGTCATTGGAATATGGATTAATATTACAAGTTATTGAAATTAATCATAGGAATGCTGTGTTTCTGTACAATAATGTGTGCTAGCCCTCATTAAAAAAGCATTAACTCTTTTTTTCTTTTTTTAAGAGAAATACCAGTCGTCAGACAAAGCCATTGAAAGTACAGGTTATGCATTCATCCATTGTTGCCCATCAGAGCTTTGGTCTGAAGCTCCTAACTTGGCTTGGCAGTGTTATTGGATATTCAGGTGGGCAAACTTGAACAATTTTGAAAGCCTAGAGAATATTTGCTTCAGGAATTCAGCTTTCTTCATAATGCCGCCTTCTTATTTCAGATATGCAGTGTTTAAGATAAAGCAATTAATATCTTGTCAGGCTCTATCCACATACTGTTTTCTGTTCAGTTGTTGCTGAACAGAAGCTGGGAACTATTGTCAAATGCTGTAAGCCAACTAGCTATTTTTCAGTCCCTAGTTCTTTTCAAATGAATGCAGTAAGCTGAAAATAACCCCTCTACTTAGACAGTACAGAATTAATCTGAAGTCATTTGATGGTGATGAAAGTGGTTGCCTCAGGTTTGTTGCTGTGTAAGTAGAACAACAGAGAAAGTGTGGGGGGCTGCTTTAGGATAAGTATAGAAACCAATGAAGTATTAATTAGATATTTAGAAAGAGGTTTCTTCAAAGAAACAGTATGCACAGTAAAAAAAAAAAAGATGCACATCAGCACTTTTTTGGGGGGGACTGTGTTTTTTTTCTGGTGTGTTTCTTCTGTTGTCTTGATGAATTACAGTTGTGAGGATGCAGAGCATGAGGGGAAATAAATGGAAAATGCATCAAGCTACCACAAACTCTCAGTGCATATAAATGTAGGCACAGTCCCCAGCACACTGTGTTTTATGAATCTGTGAGTGTTAACAAGAATTAACAGCGGAGCACTGTCAACTGTAATGTGATGCGTGAATTCTTCTGTGTTCTCTATATTCTCTATATTGTGTATGGAGACACAACCTTGCTGTAGGGGTTCACAAACTGTATGGAATGTACCGTGTAGCGCATGGGATGCTATGCATGGCACTGAGCCACTGCCAACTCTACTTGAGAAGCTGAAGTGTCTCAGCAGGATGTGGAGATGGTGGCTTAAGACTTAGAAGCCATACTATTTTGTTAGTGAGTACGTTTCTTGCAGTCAGCAGCTGGGTTGAGCATATGAATATCTGTGTTATGTTGAAGATTCAGTATAACTTGTTTGTTCATATGACAATTATATAATATGCAATTATTACTTTCCATTTAAAAAAAAAAAAGCAAACAAAACAATAGAGAAGCTTTACTATAACTTTATATATAGTGGGTAGTAAGTATACAGAAAAAACTGTCATATATCATGTGAACTTTTAGTTTTGGTAGGACTCTGAGAAAAAAATGACCCTAAAATTAGCCTGACATATGAGTATTTATATTTGTAAGCTAGAAGCATTTCTAAGGAGCACACTTTTATTTGATAACTTTGAAACAAATCACTCTGGTAGTTTTCATAAAGTTCACTTATGTTCCATAAGACTGGTACTGGACATGCAAGGTATCAAATATTTGTGTTTCTATCAGCAAAATAGGAAACGCTATCTGGTTGTCAAGGAAATAGGATCAGGTGTCTTCTGTTGTGTCTTATGAGAACTCTGGTGTATCAAAATAACAACAAGTTTTGTGTTGAAGCTGTTACTAACTTCTGTCATTTCTCTTCATTAAGATGGCCTTCGTCGAGTATTGTGTCAGGTTGGTTTACAGGAGGGACCGGATGGGGAAAATTCTTCTCTTGTGGATAAGCTGATGTTGTATGATTCTAAACTGTGGAAAGGTGAGATTTTTTTTTTTTTTTTTTTTTCAAGCTTTTGGAGAATGCTGAGGAATGTTATGCATGATGTTCTTCCCTTACCACATGTGTGGTAATTTTTACTGTAATATGTTAGTGATGTGATTTCCTAATTTGTTAGGATAACTTCTTTCATGTGAAGAGGACGTAAATTGCAACTTTTACATTTTTATTTCAAGATTAATATTTCTCTACTTCTTGTTTTTCATAGTTACTCTGTATTGAGAAAATAATTGAATGACTTTTGACTTGAGTGACCTAAAGAATGAAATATAAACATGCTTATGTGTTTCTAAGCTACATGCTGTTAATTCTTATTGCTATTGATAGTACTTTCTGGGATGCTGCTCAGACACAAATTAGAAATTCAGAGCTAGATAAATTGGTTTTTTTTCAGTGGAGCTGTTTCAGCTGACAAAATTTATTGTGTTTCCCAGGACTTTACATGTAGCTGCTTCCCTTTGGCTCCCCTCAGGCCATCCAGATCCTGTTTGTTCTGAGTAGTTTCATTCTTGTTTGCCTGACTTGCCTTACGCTTGGTTTATTTTCTCATTTAGCAGCTGAGTATTATTTGACAGTATTATTTGAGGAGTCATAAATAATGCCGCTTGAAGCATTTCATTTTCTGTGTTATTCATTTTTTGTTACCACCTGAGAGACTTGGTCACAGCATCTTGTGCTCTGAACTGCAGATATGCTTCATTCTGTAGAAGTTTATATTTCTAAATGATTCTGTAGTAAATTGTTAGAAAATAGTGACATATATCATTCATTTTTTCTTGACAGGAGCTAGAAATGTGTATCACCAGTTATTCATGAGCAGTCTACTTATGGACTTGAAATATAAGAAGCTTTTTGCTATCCGTTTTGCAAGAGTAAGTATCTTTATTAAAAGAGCTATTAAATGCCTAAACATTCTAGTGAAGAGTTTAGTTAGCATGTAGAATTTCAAATGAACTGTTGCCAGAATTATTTTTTTGAATGTGGGAAGTTGAAATGCCAACCTTGTATTTCTGTCTTCAAAATATTAGTTGAAATGGCATCTCGTCTGGTGAGAAGGTAAACTCTCCAAGTTCCCCAGATCTAAAGTAGTTCACGTGTTTTGTCTTTACCGTCAGCTATGCAGGCTCTTCTTCTTGAGAGCTAATTGCATCTCATTGCTGAGGCATAATCTCTTACAGCACTCCAAAAAAAATTGTGCTGGAATTCAGTTATGCTGATTGGTATTTCTGCAGTAAGTAGTACTTGAAATGCTTTAAATCACCAATGCAAAATTCAGCTTGCTCTGCTGAAGACAAGTTTGTGTGTGTGTGTGTATGTGTAAGAAATAAAATATTAGCCTTTGTTGTGAAAACGAGTGAGCAATTCTCACTTGTGAGCTGATAAATTATGGTTTTTGTACAAAGTATTAATATAACGATCTGTAAGAGCTACTCTTCCCTTTATCGTGGAATTAAAATTTCCCAGAGCAGACATTTAAATTAAAAAATCAGGTCAGTGTGGATTAGAGGTGAATTTCCCCTTGTTGTTTAGAATTACCGGCAGTTGCAGAGAGATTATATGGAGGATGATCACGAACGAGCAGTGTCGGTGGCTGCTCTGTCTGTCCAACTCTTCACTGTACCTACTCTGGTGAGTAGTGCCTGTCTTTCTTTTTAAAACTGATAGTTGGCACTCCTTGCCTCTTTTTGCCTCCTTCTTAATAGAACTATGAGCGATTGCAGAGTGATTTTATGAAAGATGACCACGACAGAGAGTTCTCAATTGCTGACCTCTCGATACAGATATTCACAGTGCCTTCTCTTGTAAGTACTAAAAGACCAAGAAAGGAAATCTTTGTTTGTTGAAAGCCACTTGAGGTTCTTGATCCAGACCACAGATTTCTGTCGAAATGTGGGGCACTGCTACTGCACGTGAGTCAGTCTGTTTACATACATTACTATGGGTTTAGAAGTTAAAGAAGTTTTGCACTGGAGAGATCGAATCTGACTTCCCAGAGTGGGCTGGGTATTTTAGGATTGTGTTTTGTGTATTCAGTGCTTATTCAGAGACAACATTTACATTTCTCTTCATAACAATTAGTGGCTTCTGTTTGTAAAAATCTACATTGTGATTTGCATATCACAGTTTCAGAGCGTACCTTTTGGGGACAGTTTTATAAATGATCCACTTTGTTTATCTTAATTTTCTAGCCAATCTAAGTGCAGGCAATAATTATCTCATGATATTCTGCACATCTTTGATGCTTTTTGTCTTGGTCTGTGTCTTCTTTCAGGTTTCCAGTTAATTTTTATTACAGCACTTCAAGTTATGTTTCACTGTTCACTAATACCGCCCATCATTCTTGAGCTTATTCTTCTTTTTTTGCTCCTTTGCTCCAGTCACAAAAGAAGTCTCTATTTGCTTGCAGTACAAACTAATGATTGGAGCTGTACTGAAAATAAAAGTTGGATTTTCATAGCTGCTTTTTAAAATATGTTTCAAAAGTGAATGCTTCTCAATCCTCCCAAATTTTATTGAGCTCTGAAATTCAATATTACAATAGCATTTTATGATACTGAGCAAAGTTGGTTTTCAATTTCATAGAGATGGATGTTATTAATGGGAATCTGAAACCTCAGGATTTTGTTCTATGGGTCAGGGCAGTATTGTGTAACTCTTTTAATTTTGATGCTGGCTGTAAGAATATTGCCATTATTCAGTCTTACATTTATCCAACTAGTTTTATTCAAATTTTTTTTTTCACTTGACAGATGAGGTGACAGAATATGTTTGTATAAATATTTTATAGGAATTTCAAATGCTTTCTTAGAGGAGGAGAATTGCTGTTTTACTTCTACAATTTTTTTTTTTTAATTTCTAAAGCATGCAAAACAAGGGTAGAGCAAATTGTTGTTGGCTAATTTTGTAGAAAATAGAATAGAGTGATGACCTGAAAATAAAATAGGAGGGAAGAATTCATTTTTTCTAGGTTTTGACCCATTTTGCGTTCATTCTTAGTCGAATAAATAAATTGAGGAATGTTAAAACCACCCCCAGTAATATTTTTAAACTTATGTTAAGAATTGGATTTTGAGCTCTCGAGTAACTGAGGTTGCTGGGTTTGAAGGACGATTAGTTGTGTTGACAGTAATTTACTTTTAACGTTAACCACTAGATTTTTCCCTCACGATAGCATTGTTATGTCTGTATTTGAAGTATCATTAGCAACCATAGAACCTGGAAGCTCTAGTCAACAACTGCAGTGTCATTGTGGTAGATCAGAGGAGCCAATCTTCTTGAATATACTAGCCACTCAGATAACATCATCATGGGTCCTGAAAACTGCAGAGCTGGTACAATTTTTCTTGGAGAGCCAGCAGGATAGGGAGTTCTGGAGGAGTTTGCAAGTAGGAGATGGCAGTCACTTCTTAGCACCCCCTATGCTGTTGTGGGGTTGGCTTAAGTTAGGCTGGGTGTGGCAGATTGTCATCTGGCAATGCTGGACTTTGTAATGGATTTTGATTTGTTTCCTGCAATGTGTGGAAATACACAGAGGTCATCAATAGGAATTAAAGGTCATCTCACGTAATTTCTATGTGGAAATTGCTCTTTATAGCTCCCTAGAAGTTCAGAAAGCTCACCATTTGCCATAGTGCTTGGCCTTTTGTAAACAGAAAAACAAAACAACTGTCACTAACCCAAAGGGCTCATACTTAAATTACATAAGAGACAACAGATACTTAAAGGGAGGCACAAGTTAATTAAGTTAATTATAAGAAAGATAATAATATGTTTTTTTCATAATTACATGCGTAAGTTAGCAGGAGCCTAATCATAGTCAAATTTCTGTACAGAAGGGGACTGAAGAGAGATCTGAGTTATGACAATTTCTGATCAGGATATATTTTTCTTTTGTGAATATTTGGAAGACTGACTTTTAGTATATTCCCCTGTTTTAATTATCAATTTAACTATTTTGAATAAAATGTTATGTGTTTTTTTTTAAACTTGATGGTGCGATGTGAAATTGTTTAGTTGCCTGTTAGTCACAGCAAATTTCTATATACTTTTGGTATAGGCTCGAATGCTAATAACAGAGGAAAATCTCATGACCACTATCATCAAAACTTTTATGGACCATTTAAGACACCGTGACATCCAAGGCAGGTTTCAGTTTGAACGTTACACTGCTCTGCAGGCTTTCAAATTCAGGCGTGTTCAAAGTCTTATTCTGGATCTCAAGTAAGTGCATTAGCTATGTGCTGATTTGATCAATTGAAAGAGAAAGCAGGATTAAAATTAACACTTGTATCTGTTTTTAATGTACTCAGGTATGTGTTGATAAGTAAGCCAACTGAGTGGTCAGAAGACTTGAGACACAAGTTTCTAGAGGGTTTTGATGCCTTCTTAGAGTTACTCAAATGTATGCAGGTATGTAAATCTGTAAGTTACAAAATTTGCACTGTGTTAAGATTATAGCAAGAAGTTAGCTATCGTAATATAGAAACTGAGGGGATTCATTGTACCCTCTGTTTTATAATTTTAGAGCAATATAGCTTCTGGAATAGTTTTTTTCCTGAAACTTGTCTCACCCAACTTTTTTTTTTTTATTGTTGTTTACGAGGCAGTAAAAAAAGACGAGTGATTCAAAAGGAGCTGTATGGGCAGACAAGACATGTTCAATTGTATGAGTAAAGTCTGCCCCATTTTAACTAATTTTCCATCTTTTTGAAAGATGCAGATACTACTTCAGTGTTAGCAGAGTTGATCCTTGTGTTAAAGCATATATTTTCTGTACCATAGCAGTAGGTGTCTTCGCTGAGGTTTTTTTAGTCTTTTCACGTACTGTGTTGTCTTAAGAGGAGTATTTTAAAAGCAGCACAGCTTTTACAGAAGCAGATTTACAGTTTGATCAGTAACGTGTGAATCAGAATTACATTTTTTTCAATACTTCAGTAGCCACTTCACACCCATCTCAGTGTTCTAGCTTTGTTAGCCTGTTGACGGCAGTCTCTTGAATATACTTTCTCCTATATCATAATGTTGATTTTCTTATTTCTTACACCAAGATCTGATTAGGCGTGGGTACTCAGTCTTTACTTAGCATTTACCTGCATTTGTTAATATGTCTTTAGGAAATGCATTTAAAAAGCAAAATAAGTGTTTAAGATGATTAATGTATGTATGTAAACATCTTATGAAAAGAAACTTGAAGTTGTTATTAACAGAGCTAATACCTGAAAAATGCCCTGACCCATATTCTTATTTCCCGTGCTTCCTGTTTCTTTTTCTTGCTGTTTTGATATATATAATTCATTTCTTGTTGTAGCAGCAATATGTTGGTAAGAATAGGTAACCGCTGTACCACAATTAGGCTAACGTGAAGCTATTTAAGTGATAATGTTGTTGAAATGTGCAATGCTTTTCTTTAAGGGTATGGATCCAATAACCCGTCAAGTAGGACAGCACATCGAAATGGAACCAGAATGGGAAGCAGCATTTACATTGCAAATGAAATTAACACTTGTTATTTCAATGATGCAGGACTGGTGTGCTTTAGATGTAAGTTCCTTCTGAAGTGTTTTCTCTGTGTGAATATTTGGTAATGGAGGTGGTGGTCATGAGAAGGTAAAAGAAACATCAGTGTGCGTAACAAGGTGAACAAAACACGTAATGGCACCATAAGTCAGAATCTTCTGTGTGCAAGTATGCTTTCTCTACATCAAAAAATTGTGATCATCACAACACTGTTAGGTTATAACTAATAATTATTGAAGAACAGGATGTAGAGAAACATGCCATGGATCTATGTAATGCTGCAGGATTGTAAGTCAGGTTTCTACTGCATGTATGTTTCAAGTTCTCGCATTTCAGAACTTCAGTATGGTGATATATTGTGGAACAAGTGATCCTAGAATATCTAAATATTCAATCTGGCCTTAATCTGTCACTATCAGTTAATGTACAAGTTGACTAAACTGGCATGATCATGAAAACCTTCAGGAAGTTCCCATAATTACAAAAACAAAAGCCTTGCAACTTTTTGCTTGCTTGGTTTCTTCAGCCATCTCAATGTGTTTCGTGGTCTATGTCTGCCTCAGTAACTCAGATCAGTATTGAGTTCCTTATCTTAGTTTTGTAGGGACTGTTGATAACTGTTAATACAAATAAAAACCCAAAGCCTATTTGCACCTGTCAGATGTCTTGTTGTTTACTGTGCTATTTGTCAGAGCTCTGCTTTTTTCATAATCTTTGTGAACTGTGCTCTTTCTTTTAGGAAAAAGTGTTAATTGAAGCTTACAAGAAATGCCTGGCTGTGCTGATGCAGTGTCATAGTGGCTTTACTGATGGAGAGCAGCCTATTGTTCTCAGCATGTGCGGGCATTCAGTGGAGACCATCAGATACTGTGTTTCCCAGGAAAAAGTCAGCATTCACCTCCCAGTTTCACGTTTACTTGCAGGTATAAACTTGCTTAAAAATATTTCAGGAAGTGGAAAATGTTGTGTGAATATAATTTGCTTTTGTGTGGATATAATGAACACACAACGGCTGTTGAGAGCCTAAGTTTGGGTGTATTTTAGCCACTTTCTAGCAGTTTGATGGCCTAAAGGCAAAATGTTCCCAACCATTTGAGAAGTTAGTCTCAGACCTGGAGGAGGTTGTCTCCTGTCTCTGTGTTTGTCACTGGTGGGTGTAGGAAGTTACAGCTGCTTTTGTAAGCTTGTGTGGTGCAAAAGAAAAGCAACAAAACGTGGGCTGCAGTTGTCTGATTGTTATCAAGTGTGTTTAGCTGTCAGATTGAATAGACAAATCAACACTCTGTTAGACAACAGATTTATCAGGGATGTGTCAACAGAAAATTAAGCACTGTGTTTTTTCAACTTGTATTAGGTCTAACTTGCTGAACAGTTGTGTTTTGGGGGGAATGTTGTTTTAATCTGAACATACAGTCATATGATAATAAAATAAATTTACAGATAATTAAGTGAAAAGGCACTTCTTAAGTGACTTTTTAAAGTAAAATATTATGCAGACCAGAGTCTAATAACTTTTGATTTTTGAATCTGTAAGCAAACTCCCTTGTAGTTTTAAAGCAGAACAAACCAGGAAATCCTTGTGTTTTGTAGGAGCCTCATTGTAGCTCCTGAAGTATTTTATAAGCCTCTCATGGCAGACAGCAAGGATGATATATCTGTCCCTGGTAACTTGCCCTGATCAACCCAGGCTGTCACTGAGATGATATGGACAAAAGAAAGACAAAGCTCAGTTGTTTTACAAGTTCTATACAGATACACCTTTCCATAAGGTGTAGGGTTTTCTAAGTATTTCTCTTTAGGAAATAGGCGTGTAGCTCCAGAATAATAATTTTAAAGATCTGTAATTATTTCCAGAAAATGCTCAGACAGTATATTAGCTGATCCTTTTTGGCTCTTTGGAATTGTATTAGATGCTGTATGTGATATGTGTGTATTTGTTTTATTTATTCATGTAGGCTTGCATGTTTTGTTGAGTAAAACTGAAGTGGCGTATAAGTTTCCAGAGCTGCTACCCCTGGTATGTAATTAAACATAGCATACTCATTAAATGTATTTAGTGCTGAAGATGAAATTGCTTAAATAAGTGTAGGATGATATTAAATAAAAGAAAGGGCTGTTTGGCCACGCATACTGTTTTCAAAGATTATCCTTGATAGATAAAATTACCTCTTAAGAGATTAATATTTGTCTAATCGTAACTGGAGCATGAGCCATCAGCATTGCTCTCTTAAATAATTCAAGACCCTGATGGAAAGTTTGTATTTTGTTCTTCATTCATTACTTTCTTTTTGTGGTAGAAATTATTTATAGAAACCACTGGCAGGACCTGATTTCCTTCTCCTTGGTGTGGATTCTAATTTCGTTCCTCAGTTGTTTTCCTTCCTGCATGTTCTCACTGATCCCTTTCTTTCAGTGGAAGGTTAAAAAGAACAAAACAAATTTAAAAAGGAGAAATTGTAACCAGCAAAGGAAGCCTCTTGTCTTTAAGCAGAAGATACAGTTAATGTTATTGAATTGACCAGCTGATGTGTTAAAGTACAAAACTTACTGTTGAAGGATAAACAAAAACCCTTGTGGGGTACTTCTGTGGGGCAAAGTCTGTGTGAGGCTGGTTAATGTTGATGAGATAGATTGTAAAAGGCTCATCAAGCCTTTGTAATATGTACTTTGAATTTACTTCTCTTTTGTATTCTCCAAACAATTTTTACAAATATCATTCTTCCTTCTTTCAGTTCCATTTCCTCTTATATTCTCTAAATATATCAAAACACTGTGTTTTATTTTAACTCAGAGTGAACTTAGCCCACCTATGTTAATAGAACATCCTCTACGATGCTTAGTTCTATGTGCTCAAGTGCATGCAGGGATGTGGAGAAGAAATGGCTTCTCTCTTGTTAATCAGGTAAGTACATAGCAGCTGTGTAATCACTTTTCTGATTACTTCCCCAAGGTTGATTTCCAAGATTGATTTCAGACCCCCAAATCTCTCATTTGTTTCCATTTTAAATTTCACTTGCATTAGCTTCCGTAAGTTTTGTGTGAGTTAGGCATTTAAATCAGTACTTGGCTTAAAAACAATTTTTCAAATAATACAATCTTTGATATCTTAGTCAGAAATTGCTTTGTTGTTGTTGTTGTTTTAAGTCTGCTATGGTGCTCAGTGAACTTTGTGCGTAAAGAAGCTATGAAGTATAATGCAGCTAAATGTCCCTGTTCCTTTTTCCTGTATGCTGCCCAAGGATAGCAACAACTAGACCTATGATCTTTGATAATGCATTCATTACTTTTACATGAAAGTGCCTTGAATATTAAAATATACTCCATTCAAATTATTACCCTTTCTAAGGCAACTGAAATCCTAAGGGCACGTAGAAACATTAGAACCAACTCTGTGTGTCTTGTGTGTCTTTTGGCCCATAAGCTCCCATCTTCAGTAGATAATTGCAGTGTATGCATACTGGGAGGTTGAATTAAACTGCTCTTTGCTGATGCTTCTTGCCTTTTAGTCTTAAAAAAAAAAAAAAAAAAAAAAAAAAGCCTATTCTTGTAAGGTGACATCTTTGTCATTATTTAAAGTAAAGGCAACTCAAGTTGCATACAATTATAACATCTCTCAAGTTACTATGGACACTTACCAGATCTGAAATGTCAGTTTTGGTAGAGGAACGAATCTGTGTTAAATTGCACTGGCTGCCAACATCATGAGGTGAGATGAGTTTAGTTTAGGTACTGTGGCTCCCACAGTCTGGAATTCCTTTCTTTTTTGAGCATGGCTCACATTCGGCCAACTGCTTTTGGATGTTTTCTGATATGAAAGGGCATCTGTGTGCAGGTTAGTAGTTTGAGAAAATAGAAGAAGGCATGCCTATGACTGCTCCGTGTAATTCTCTAGAATAAAAATAAATGTACATGAAATGTGACGTTTGTTAATTATTTTGCTGGTGTTTTTTCCAGATTTATTACTATCATAATGTGAAGTGCAGGAGAGAGATGTTTGACAAGGACATAATAATGCTTCAGGTAACCATGTGTACTGGTTTGCATTTTATGGAGCATTTTCAGGATTCAAGTGCGTTTGTTTGTAGCTCTATGAAAAACTTTTCAAATCCTCTTCAATAATATAATGAATGTATACATTGCCTCTTCTCCCTTCTTACTTGCTGTGTTGAAAAATCTCTTCTTGAAGTTCAAATCTGGCAGTCAGCTTAACTCTGACAACGGAATGTCTGTGTTTCTTCTATGCTGAGTGGGACGAAAGTTAAAACTTGCTGCTTGCTTCCTTCACCTAGAAGGAAAATGTTTTCACAAGGCCCTTAAATCTTTCTTAGTTGTGGCAGTACCCAATATAGTGCATGTATTCTGATTTACTTCTGGGTTCTCACATACTTCCCTAAGGCTTGATCTACCCCTGATTCTTGATTATCTTCAGCATCTGCTTATTTGGGTTGATATCCTGTGGTTACATCGAAACGATTCTGTCTAAAAAAAGGTCTCACTAACTTTACTAAACTAAGAACAAATAATTGGCTAAATTAGATACGTTTTTAATGAACAGATGATGTTTTGGAATGTAGTATTTGGAAATGGAAGTAGGTATGTGTCTAGCTGGATGAAGACATTTGTATTCTTTCACAGAGGATTTGGATAATCTCTTTAAAGTCTTCTGTCTCTTGTTTTGAGAACGGGATTTCAAAATCTTTTTTATTTATAAAACAACGTGCTATATAATAAGTGATAATAGATGGTATTTATTATGCCTTCTAAAAGTTGGATCAACAGGAATAGAATAGTAGAGACAAAAACAAATGAAAGTCTTTCTCTGTTTTTTATTTAGATTAGAGATGGAAGGAATAATCCTGAATATTTTGCACTTAAATGCTATCAAAAATTATTAATAAGTCGTAGCACCCTACATACTCAAACCTGTGCTGTTGCACTATTGGAGTCCTAAAAGAGTAAGTCTAATTAAATCTCCGTGCCAAGGATAGAGAGAGATGAATTTAATAAATAATATTCTGTCAACTTTGCGTATGAATATAAAAGCATTCGATAGTAACACTGAATCTGTTTCTAATCATTTTCTTCTTTAATAGACAGGTGTGTCTATGATGGATCCAAATCACTTCCTGATGATAATGCTGAGCCGCTTTGAACTTTATCAGATATTTAGTACTCCAGACTATGGCAAGAGATTTAGCACAGAAAACACTAACAAGGTATCTTAAAAATGGATTGCATAGGAAAATCTGTGATTTTCTTTTCAAGAATATGTTCAATGCTGTCGCCTGACATCTCTGCAGTTTCTTGATTAAAAAATAAAGTAATTATTTGGATTTAGTTTGGCCAGTTTAAAATATGCATAAACATTATACATGTCAAAATGATAAATGTCAGAAGCTGCTGCATGATTTTCATGTTGTTGAGGAAGTTTAAGGCAGTTGTGACTGCATTATAGCAGAACTTAAATTGGGGAATACTAAGGATGAAAAAAGGTTTTGGAGAACAGTAAAATATTTTCAGCATATGATTTTTTTTTTTTAACCTTTAAATGAAATGTAAATTCTTCTTCTTTAATTCAGGATGTTGTTCAACAAAACAATACTCTTATAGAGGAGATGCTGTACCTCATCATAATGATTGTTGGTAAGCTCAGAATATGTTTAATGCATTTTTTAAGATTCTCTTTAATGGTCTGGAATATCAAATTCAGTTCTACTTTGAATGCTTTGTCGTTCTTGAAACTAGCTTTGTTTAGCATCGTGACTTTTTCATTAACATAATTAATTTTTGAATGGACCAACACAAGATTTCACAGCAGAAACTTATTTTTCAGTCTTTTCCTTTAAATGACAAAAGAAGAACGAATAATGTTTAAAAATACTCTAAAATAAAATAAAAATATACTATTCTTTTATCTTTCTAGGAGAAAGATTCAGTCCTGGGATAGGACAGGTAAATGCAACAGATGAAATCAAACGAGAGATCATCCATCAGCTGAGCATCAGGCCAATGGCTCACAGTGAATTAGTAAAGGCATTACCTGAAGATGTGAGTAACTTGGAAAACAAAACAAAGCCTTCAGTTTTATAAGGTTAATTGGTGAAAATTAACTTTGAGTTAATGCTGCTTAATGGAAGCAGCATGATTATGCAGAGTAAAGTTAACATGAGAACAGATTAACAGCTGTCATAGAGAAGGTAGGAAAACACTGTAGAAGGAGAAACACTGTGTGAAATAGGCAGGAGCCTGAGAGCTTCTTCAGCTCTCCTCTTTAATTCACTTTCTTATCAGGCCATCTGGTCAGCAGTCTCTGCAGTCTGCTTGTAAATCCTAAATAGATGTATGCAGGTGGGTTGCCAGAGCTACCCAGAAATATAAACTCATATTTTAAAGCTTAACAGTAACTGAAAATATATGAAACCAGGCACAGTATAATGACTTGTGAAACCTAAATGCTTCGTTTACATGGATAGAAGCATTTACTTGAGTTCCAGTATGAGTACTTTTGTAAGGATGGCAAGGTATGATTTTTTTTTTAAGTTTTTTTGAGTAATCTTTAAATGTGGTTTCAGAGGGAAGTCAACATTAAAACATTATTCTTTTACTGCATTAGTACTACTAATCTAAGCTAGAATAAGTAGTTAATTATATTTTCAGTCTTAAATACATTTTCCCTGTTAACAGCTGTACAGGGAAAGGGAAAGGACTATTAGAAAGAACTTAGAGATGATTTGAGCTGATTTTTTTTTAATCTCCTTTTATGATTATCATTTTTCAGTGCCTTATCCTTCTATCTTTATCATTTTTAAACACCTAGAGACTGGAAATAGTGGCTATATATTAAGATACATTTAGTAAGCTGGCTCAGTTTTCTTCTGTTATGTTCTGAGTTTATTTTGACAGGGGAAAAACAGTACAAATGCAGTATTCTTAAAAGTGCTTTTTGCAGACCTGGTATTCCTGACCATGTATTCACATTCTGTATTTTAGCATTCTTGGGAGTGTCATGAAAGTGACTTCATTCTCCCTCTGTTTTACTCATCCATCTAGTGCTGTGTGTTATTTGAATGTATTTAAATCCAGGATCTGCAGTAACACGCTGTTTTGCATTTTGACTCAATATAGGAGAACAGAGAGACGGGAATGGAAAGCGTGATTGAAGAAGTGGCTTGTTTCAAGTACGTTTCCCTTTATGCTAATATTGTAGCTTTTAAAATTAAATATTTAATTTGTTGAGAATAAGAGGGCAGAAGAAACAGGTACTGGTGAGTAATGAAAGCAAGGAAGACATTCTCCTGTGAAATATAACTCAAAAGGAATATTTATCTATGACAATATAGCAGTCTAGCATGGAAGTCATATGAGAGATTTCCATGTTCACTACTGAGAATTAGGCTTGAGTGTTGGTGGAAACTCGGTGCCCAGCTGCTATTTGTCTCATAACAGTCTGTTTTCACAGGAACACAGGTTGATTACTATCAGTAGTAATCTTTATTTACTACGAGTAATAAGTGAATCTCTTCCCTGTCCTCCACTTTGGGCTTTCCCAATGGCTTTCCTGAAGTGCATCATTTTTAATGCTCATTTTAGAGTGCTCACTGAGCAATGTTTTTAGCTCTTCTAGTTGACCATTCGTACTCAACTGTTAATAACTGGTAAACATAAATTTTACAAATTTCTTGATAGGAAACCTGGATTAACTGGCAGAGGACTGTATGAATTAAAACCAGAATGTACCAAGAACTTCAATCTGTATTTCTATCACTTCTCAAGGGCAGAGCAATCAAAGGTAATTAATTTCAAGCTTCTGTTTTTCAGTTTTCTTTTTAATTTTTTTCCTTTTTTCCACAAATGTTTCCTCTGTGAGGAAATATTGGCAACTGCTACTTTTAAAAAGTTGAATCATTTGAGACTGTTGACAGAATTTGTCTCAGGTTTTGCAGTGATTTCTTTATCATTAGATGCTTTATCTTATACAGAGCTGCTGAAATCAGTGGGGCTTCAGGAGTTTTATCTGTGAGTTCCCTTATGTCTTGTTAGACTGAAAGTGCTTTAACAGTCTGTATTTTTACTTACCTTAATGGACATTACCATTTTATAATTTGTTTTATGGTTTTTATGCTACTAAAGAATCCAGGTTAGCTCAAGCAGAAAGATTAATTTCAAAAATGGAGGCCTTATAAGAGGTTGTCATGTAGAATATAATATGTACAAAACGGACATGGAAGCTTCCTCCTTTTATTTAAGGCAGGGTTGAGGTGGGGAGAAACAGCAACAGTATAACAAAGAAAATAGGAGTGCTTTTCTAAGTTTTATATTTCTGAACGTTTTGAGTAATATTGGCGTTGTTCTATTTCAGGCTGAAGAAGCACAAAGAAAGCTGAAAAGACAGAACAGAGAAGATACAGGTATTTTTCTTAGAGAGAAGAGGGGAGGAAAGAGAAGCACCTGTCCAACTGTGTATTGCCCTGAATAACACGTCTTGGATTAGCCAGATATTGGTGGGGTTGTAGCAGTTTCTCTGCTAACCTTCTGACTGTAGTCAGGATTCTAATCTATGCTAGTTTATTCTTTCAGCTTTCCTTGCACGCAAGCAGTATCGAATGTTACAGCCTACTATCTGTGTTACTTTTTATCCAGCAGCTGTATGCTGTGCAGGGTTAGAATGTTAAGCTGTTTGAAAGTCAGATATTTGATACGGGTGTTGTAAACTTAATATGCTGAAATGTGAAACTCATATTTCTTTTTCAGCGCTTCCACCACCAGTGTTGCCTCCTTTCTGCCCACTTTTTGCAAGTCTGGTTAATATTCTGCAGTCTGATGTCATGCTGTGCATTATGGGAACAATACTGCAGTGGGCAGTAGAACACAATGGCTACGCCTGGTCAGAGTCCATGCTGCAAAGGGTATGCTCCCTTATTTAATGCTGTGTGGATGGTAAAGAATGAGTATGTATTTTTTAGCCATTTAAATTGGTTTGTTTGTAGATTTAGAAGGCTTAGTGGTGCATCTGGAGTACTAGAGCATTCTGGCAATTTGTATGTGATGAAAAAAGTGTTTGACTCAGGATTGACTCCGCTGAGATTGAAGTGTATTCACTTTAAAATGCCATTGAGGCGACTTTTGTGCCAAATACAGTAACTTTTTTTTTTTTTTATTTCAAGGAGGCCTGAAAGTAAAGTTAATGATAAAAACTTTAAAATAACACTAAACCATTAAGGTTGGAAAAGACCTCTAAGTTCATCTCATCCAACCATCAATATATAGAATGTTGGAATTTGGTGTAATAATTTCAACTTTTGGACAGTTAAATTTTGTATGTGTTTAGAAAGGATTAAAAATGTGCATAAACTTCTGATAATAGCATGCAATTTTTAAAGCTAAAGCTAAGAAATATGAGAAGATACTGAAATTTATTCCAAAGTATTGTGTTCCCCTTGACTAGAAGGAGAGCAAACAGAGACAGCAGTGGTATAAGGTGTGTAAATCTGCACAGTTTCAGGAATTTGTCAACACACACTGTTAATCCTGTATAATATAGCTTTGGTGCAATGCAACCTGTACAGAAATCACTTCAAATATGTTCTTATTTATGTATTTTTTTTATTGTATTGACTTCTAACGAATTACCTGAACTATGTAAAGAGATTATGCATGCTTTAAGAGGGAAAAAAAAGAACTAAACCTGATAATTTTTACCTAGGTTTTGCATTTGATTGGAATGGCACTACAAGAAGAAAAACAGCATCTGGAGAATCTCAGTGAGGAGAATGTTGTAACATTTACCTTCACTCAGAAAATATCAAGTATGCCATTCTCTTCATAAGTAGAGCAAATTTTAAGTAGAAAATGCCAGTCCATCATATTTTCTTCTTCTGTAGCAGTACTTATTAAAAGAATATATTTGTTGATCCGTAGAAAATTGTTTTCAATATTATAAATAAATAAAAATTCTTAGATTTTGCAGGAAAAGTTGAGCAGATTATATATATTTCAAATGTGTGTAGCAATGATAGTACCTTTGATAGCAGCGGTACATAATCCCCAGTGCAGAAAAATCCAGAATTAGAATAATTTCCATGAGATCTAATTTTTAATATCATTGTAGCACTTTTAACAAAGATTGCTGTACATGATCAAACATTTGCAAAAGTTGTTGCTGTGTTCTTAATCAATTGGAATTTATTTGATGCTTCTTTGCATCTTCTGACTAGTGCCTGTAATTCTATTAAGACATGAAACTGCTAGAATTGCAAATAGGTGGGAAATACAACGCTGCAAGTTTGACATAGCAGCTTCCAGGATAATAAACATTCAAGATGTTTATATGGTGCATTTGGTCTTGTAAATAAAGTTAGCGAATGAGAGTTGTAAGACAATTTCCTCTAACCTTCCAGGATTTAGAGATTATTAATGAAAATGCCTGGGGGAGCGAAAGTTATGTATTAGTTGAAGGAATTCTTTAGTTGTTGAATATATATGCAGGTGTGGGTTTTTTGTTTTCTTTGATAGTAGCTAGAGTTGAGTTTGTCATTCTGGTTTTTCTCAGGACCAGGAGAGGCACCCAGTAATTCCCCTAGTATACTCGCTATGCTAGAAACACTGCAAAATGCACCTCATCTGGAAGTGCACAAGGACATGATCAGGTGGATTTTGAAGGTACATCTGTTTCATATAATTTATGAAAACTCTGAAGATTGTTGAAACTTCCCTAATTCTACTGCAATGATTTTCTTATTTTCCATGTTTTATTCTGTCTACCTTTTATTTTTATTTTTCTTGGAATCCTAGACAACACATTATCTCGTCAGCGTTGTTGTTTGCACAGTCATGTTCATGCCACAGACTGAGAGATTTTATTTTGTTGTTGTTTTTGTTTTTGTACAGACCTTTAATACCATTAAGAAACTAAGAGAAAGTTCTTCCACAAGTCCTGTGGCTGAGAGCGAAGGAACTGTTATGGAGGAGGTAAAACAAAGCTGTGGCAGATAGCTGATCTGAAACAGGTCCACACTGTGACTAACATCAGACTGTTTCTGATCACAGTTCTGAATCAAAGATGGCAAACGTCAGTGATTTCTTCAACTTTAGTTCTGTCTCACAGCTTGTAGATCAAACAAACCTGTCTGTTTGCAAGACCTATTAGGAGAGTCTCAGGTCTATTTTTACCTTGCAATACATACTGTAGCCTACAAATCTTAGGCAAGTTTACCAGTACTTCTTATAGCACTGATCACAGCAGTTAGGGGATCCAACTCTTCTTCATTATTTCAGTTTCATTGAAAATTGTTAAAAATACATAGATATCATTTATTTTACTATGCAGATCATTCCAGATGAGCTCTGCTGTTTAATCTAGCTGGACATGATGTCTCAGAAACACGGGCCTTAGAGCACTGTAGTGCAATTAAGAATACAGCTAGCACAGAGGGAGAGCAGCACGAGATGCCTGTCACTTCCCTTTTTATCTTATGAGTGCTCAAAGGGAAGAGAAATACAAAATGTGGTGAAGGGTTGAGGTGGGGGAGAAGTGCTCTTCTGGATCTGCAGCTCCCTCTGGCATTGAATATGAGCCAAAGACAAGAGGCCCTCAGAATTTTTTGATAGACTATTTTGCCTTTTTACGGGACTCCAATTGCGTAGGGGTTAATATAAGTTACATATGGCAGCAGCTAACGTAAGTTGTCCGTTGTTTTAATGGCTAACTGATTATTAATACTAATTGAATGATAAAATTTCAGAGTTCACGTGATAAAGACAAAGCTGAGAGGAAGCGAAAAGCTGAGATTGCGAGGCTGCGCAGAGAGAAGATAATGGCCCAGATGTCTGAGATGCAGCGGCACTTCATTAATGAGAACAAAGAACTCTTTCAGCAGACTTTGGAGGAGCTGGATACTTCAACTTCTGGAGTGCGTGATAATAGGTAATGAAATCTCATTGGAGTTTTTTTCTTTTTCACTTGTCCTATTGCTACTGCTTTAAAAAGTGCTTTTTTAAAAAAAACAAAAAAGTGTTCTTGGAAAAGTATTTAAAAGGGTTTTTTAAATACCAAGAAAGGAGCAGTAAATTGAGCCCTTTTCTCTTACTTGCTGGCAAGATGATGGATACTAATTTATTCCTCCCATCTCTCCCATCCTTGCAGTGCTTAACATCAACATGCAAATCATTTTGTTTTGTATTAAGTCATCCAGTAGCTTGTAGCGTGTCGGAAAAGAATGACACAGTAAATAGGAAATAGCTGATTATATGCATGTGAGGACCTGAAAGAAAATTTGCTGGTAGCTGGAAATACAAACTGAAGCATGTTAATGATTTTGTGGGGAAGTTTAGTGTTTTCCAGGCAATTAAGTTACAGTGGTATTGGAGGGTCACAAATACAGTTTGTGTTGAATTGGAACAGTTCTCTTACTAATGAGAGGGGGTACTTTTTTTTTTCTCCTGGAAAAATGTTTTTGCCTAATTTTTTCTGGAGACATAAATATTGTTATATATGTGCCAAAACTGTTTTGTCAGAGAGTGTTTATCATAAAGCTAGAATGCATATTGCATTTGAAGCATGATTGAACTGTGTATATATATGTATATATAAAATATATATTTATCTTCCAAATAATGTACTCACTAATATTCTTTCTGTGTTCTAGCCCTGTAATTTCAGATGCAAAACTCACAGCCCTGGGGCCAGAGCAAACTAGGGTAGCTGAACGCAGACAGATTGTTATGTGTATATTGTGTCAGGAGGAACAAGAAGTTAAAGTGGACAGTAGAGCTATGGTGTTGGCAGCATTCATTCAGAGATCAACTGTGTTGTCTAAAAATAGAAACAGAATTATTCCAGACCCTGGTAAGTGGTGTTCATAATGATGAATGCATGTCAGATCTGTGTAATGACCACGTTTTCTTTTTACACAGCAGTGTTGCCTTCTTAACTGTGTAATTGTGAATGACTTCATTATAAGAAATGGTAAAACTCCTGAGGTCTAAGTGAGATGGTTACATGTCCTAAGTAATAACATGAAATAACTGTGAAACATTATCAAAAAGAGTTCTGTCAGCCATTTTTGATAAATTATTTGTAAATATTGAAAACAATAAACCAAGCTCAGAAATGTTTGTTTTTAAACTCATAACGTTATAGGGAAAGAAGTGCTGGTATATCCTTGTGGTTTTGCAGGAGTATGCCTTCTTCTCAGTTAAATCATTTGTAATGCTTCATAGCGGTATTGATTTAAAAGAAAAAGGAAAAAAGAAAAAGCCTTTGTGAAGCAGCTTCCTTTTTATTAATGGCATTATTACAAAGATGCCTGGATTCTATATATGCAAACACAAAAAAATTTCCATACTGAATCATGTTGCACTCTGACCCTGAAGATTAATGTTCTTAGTCTCATTATTTAATAGAACTAAACCACCAAAACTGCAGATAAATCTTTGGCCCAGAACCTCTGATATCCAGTCTAAGCACAGTACATACACTCAAAACAAAAATTCAAAATGAGCTGAACAGTTTCAGTTGTGGATTAGTAGTGTGCTTTATGCTTCACCAAATGAATTGTTCTTTTGTAATAAAGTTTAGTTATAATGCAAATGCAGTTAAATCTTTTATCTGCGGTGAACTCTTGAGATAAATGTTAATTTCAATGTTCTTTTGTTTCATTTTGAATACAGAAAAGCATGACCCATTGTTCATGCATCCAGATCTGTCATGTGGAACACACACGGGTAGCTGTGGCCATATTATGCATGCTCATTGTTGGCAAAGGTAAAAAGCTGTATTTCAGTTAAGTCCAAATAGCACAGTACGTACAACACTTAATTGCAAAACTAATATCCCGTAGCAAATTTAAAAAGCAGTGCCATAAAGCAATCACAGCAGCTTACTGCTTTAAAATTTATGTATGGTGTTATAAACATTGTAAGCATTTTTTAAATTATTTTCATTTGCTTTCTCATCTCAGTGAAGGAGAATCTGAAGCTGCACATGACAGCTTTCATTCCTTTTGAATATTTATCCATGTACATGATGCCCTGTGGTACACATATCTGAACTCTGAAGTTCAGGTTCTTTTTTTACTGCTCAGCAATCGACACGTTCCTGCTGCTGCTTGTGCTCTTTATTGAAGTTTTAAATGACAGTGCACCCCTTGCACTTCTAATTCTTCTGTAATGTTTCATTTGAACTAGAAGCATATGTCCTAGTTTGAGCTTATCTTTGACACAGTGAGCTTTATCCCTTGTTCCTTGTTAAACCTTTTCAGTTATTCTTTTTTGTGGGAGAGTATAAGGATAAATGTGCTTTGTATCACCAATTCTATGTGGCAAACATGGACTGGTAAGCCTCTGAATTCTATTTGGCCCTTGCTTTGGTCCTTGGTGTGGCTTCTCAGGTGCCTCATTGCAAATTCTGCCTTACTTGTGAAGGCTGTCAGGGGCTCCTGGAGATTGTGTCTGCAGCTGTGTAGTGATTCCCATGCAAGTTTCATTTCTCATAGTCTTTGATACGTGCTCACTGAAGATGTCTTCAGTTCTTCCTTCAGTTCTTAGTGTGTAGGTGATGTACAGTCCTGCGTAGTTTCCATTAACTCCTGGAAATGTCCTTTGCTTGTGTTCAGACCAGTTTTGTGATGTTGTAGGGCATACTCTAAACTATCCTAGAGACTTCAGGCAGCAGTTATGTGTAGCAAAGTGGTGGATTTGGTTCATTTCTGAGATCAAACACCAGTTTTTCCATTTGCCCATGAGTAATGCTCGTGGCATCTTCTATAATTTTATGGGAAACTGAAGACTTTTTTTAATCGTTAAACATTTTTTCTAACTTTCTTTCCCACCCTTCTTATACATGGATATTGGTAAAGTTCAAGCTTAAATGTGATTGTGATTGTGTAACAAACTTCAGAATTTTGTGACTGCCAAAAACTGGGATAGCCTGCAATTAGACTGATCAAATAGTTGATGAGTGAAAGGGTGGAGATTTCTCCTTCAAATAATTCTTACGCTTGTCTGGGAAGAGGAAAACAAGTGTCTTCATAAGTATTCATGAATTTCTGTATTAAGGAAATTTTTTAATAGCATCTCAAATATGTCTTGCTGTTTTCTGTAGGTATTTTGATGCTGTCCAAGCAAAAGAGCAACGAAGGCAACAAAGATTAAGAGTACACACAAGTTACGATGTAGAAAATGGTGAATTCCTTTGCCCACTTTGTGAATGTTTAAGCAACACTGTTATTCCTCTGCTTCCACCACCAAGGGTTTTGTTTAACAGGTCTGTTTGCTCATTTATATACACCTTTGCAAGTATAAAAAACAAAAACAAACAACCTCCCAAACATCACTATCCTCAAAGCCACTTAAGAGTTCCAACGTACCAGGCAATCCTTAACTAAATTCACTGTTTTGACTTTAAAATTACCTTCAAAATTAGTTCTCGTTTGTTCTAGATCTGATTTTTATGTTTATTTTTGTTTTGCGTTTTTTTTTTTAATTAATATTGTGGAATAAACTTGTATGAATGAGATATGAGTATTGCTAATTTTAAGCAATTTAGTGCTAACTCAAACTATTACAAGATCCTGATACTGGAAGTTGCAGATTTGGTCTCTCACTGCTGTTGCTGGTCTCAGAGCAGTTTTTGGGATCTATTTAAAACAAACAAAAAAAGAAAAGTAAAAACTCCCCCCCAAACTTCACCTGAACCAAAGGCAATCAATGATCTCAGGAAAAACAAATTCTCTCTGGGTTACTTTTTTGCCTTTGGAAATGCTTACTGTTCTCTCTTTTGATAATCTCAATTTGCTTGCTTCTTTCTTTTGGTCTGTGGACCTTTCTAGATTTTATGTGGTTTGGAATGGTGTGAAAGGCCCAAGAATTGCAGGAAAAAAAAGACTTAAAAAAATGTGGACGACCCTCTTGAGGAAACAAAAGATCATAAGAAACATAGATGCCTATGAAATATTAATTTTTAATGTAGTTTGACTTCAAATAACATGTCGTCTTGTAATTACTTTTGGACAGGTTAGACTTTTCAGGCCAACCAGACCTCACTCAATGGATCAAAACAATATCTCAGCAAATAAAAGCACTATATTTACTTCGAGAAGACCGTTCAAGTAAGTCTGAGAAACTATTTGTATGTGAAAATGTTATGTTGTGCATGCAGAGGACCTAACATTATGGTTCTACCACTGTGGAGCTCAGAGAGTGTGTAGAAGAAGCAAGAATAGCTTAGCATTTCAGTTTCTGGTGATGTGTTCCTGCACCTTTTTATAATGTAAAAACAATGTGTAGGTAAATAATAATTTATTACTTCTTGTTATAGATAATTCTGGCAGTTCAGAAAAAATGGATCAACTACAACTACCTGAAGGATTTAGACCAGATTACAAACCGAAGTACGTATTTACATCTGAATAAATCTTTAAAATCTTCTCATGAGATGGTAATATGGAAATAGAATGTGACTTCTGTGCTATCTGAATATAATAATATTATATTTATTTTAAATATATATTTATATATTACATTATTATTATTATTATATATTATATTATTATTATTATATATTATATTATATTTATATATATATCTTTATATATCTATATATAAATATAAATTATATATATTTATTTTATATATATATAAAAATATATATAATATATATATAATATATATATAAATATATATTATATTATATTATTATATATATTTTATATATATAATAAAATATATTATATATATATATTTTTATATATATATAAATATATTTAATATATAATACAGGTGAAAAGTATGAATTTTGTTTTATTTAAAGTCGATCCTATTATGATGATATTGGAATCCAAACCACAAGCAGTAAAAACTATATGATAGAATTTCAGAGGAAGATGTGGTTCATGAGCATGTGGAGAGGACTTGCAGTTGTATAAATTTCGGTGTGAAGATTGTGGTTTTTTTCCCCTCTATTACTGTTAAATAGATTAAGGAGTCATCATTATAGATCAGCACAACAAGTAAAGCATGAAGGAAGTCTGGGAAATTGAGGGTGATTTCAGCTATTGCTATGTTTGTATTTGACTCTATCACTTCTTCATTTGGGGAGAGAAGGTAATTATTTACGTGCTATGGACATGTCTGCAGACTGCACGCAAAAATGCAAGACACCCATCTTAGGTGCTGATGGACTTTGTCATCATTAACCCACAATTAATTTAATTTATTCATAACTATTAGCTCTGAAAAATATGTATTTTTAAGGCCATGGAACGAGACTGGCTCAAATAAAAAAAGTAATGAGGAATGTAGCTAACACAGAAAAGAGGTTTAAAGAATCCGGAGATGCAGAGAGAGATACTGGAGTTCTCACTTTAAAATTTATAAATGTATAGGATGAATGCTCAACATTGAAAGTGTTATGCTGTCAGTAGGGGAAATAATTGATTAGCAATATTATTTTGTTTCAGGAATCCATATTCTGAAAGCATTAAGGAGATGCTGACAACATTTGGTACAGCAACATACAAAGTGGGCTTGAAGGTTCATCCAAATGAAGAAGATCCACGTGTACCTATAATGTGCTGGGGAAGCTGTGCTTACACAATACAGACCATAGGTACTAATGTATTCATTTTGTTCCTTTACAACATGGATCTCAGAATTTAGTTAAATTTACAACATTAAAATGTATTTGTATTTTCTTGTCTTCCCCAGAACGAATTCTAGCTGATGAAGATAAGCCATTATTTGGCCATTTACCTTGTCGACAGGTGAGGATTAAGTAGCAATTTCTTTATCTACCAGGAGAAAAAGAGAGAATTGTGCTGCTTTAATGCAGAATGTCTAAATTTTAAGCTATAGTTCTTTGGTAATTTTATTTTTCAGGATATTAGATAGATTAGATTGCCATCTAGTCAATCAGTATCTGATTATTAAAAAAATCTATTTTAGATTTATTTTTAAATATACTGACAAAAATAATGTTTTATTCATTATTCAGTAAGGCCAAGATTTCTCTTTGTAGCAGTCAAAATAAGAATACCAAGGAAACTTGCATAACTGTATGAACATCAATATCTCTGTTCTTAAACATTCAGACTGCTCCCTCAAACTTCAGCTGAGGAGCCCAAAAGACTGCTATAAATCAGAAGGCATTTTTCATATTGAAGAGTTTAGTTAACTGTGAAAATCTTTTTTTTGTGTGTATTTAAAGGATGACTGCCTTACATCATTAACAAGATTTGCAGCAGCTCACTGGACAGTCTCATCTCTTTCAGCTGTACAGGGTCACTTTTGTACTCTCTTAGCATGTAAGTTTGCCACCTCATTTTTCTCCTCCTCCCCCCACACAAAGATAAAGATGCTTACAGATGACAAATCAGTATTTCCACCTGTGTACCTATATATTTCATTGTACTGAGAAAAAATATCATATCTCTTAGTTTGCAGTTCCAACATGAATTTCAAGCAAATCATGTGAAGTTGTGTTGACTTTTCCCAGGATTTCAGTTGCTGCTTGTGGAAGGTTTCAAGAGTGAAAGAGAAAAAAGTGTGGTCTTTCACAATACAAAAGTTATATATTGGAATTTAAAAAAAAAAAAAAGGAAGTTAAATAATTGTGTTTATTGTAGTATTGGAAAGAAATACAATATTGCCTGAGGTCTGTAATGTATCTGTGAACTTTGCTGTCTTTAAAAAGTAGGTTTTGTGATAAGGCAGGATATAATACACAATGTCATATATTAGTTGAGAATTCTGATTAAAGCATCCGACATGTTTTAGGCTTGAATCATTTACAAATACAGCTGAGAAGTCTGGAAATCAGCCTACTCTTAAAGTCAGATGAATATGATGCTTTTTCTTTTTTTGGAGGTTATGGGTGACTGACATTTCTGAAATTAGACTTCTTTAGATAGTCTAGGATTTTTTTTACTGATAAATAACAGTGCTAAGAATGAAATAATTAATTTGAACATCAGTGAGATTCCAGAGTAAAATTTTAGGTTCCGTAGTGGAATGTATCTTTTCTAAGGGGTAGAATTTTAGTAAAGCTGAAGGATGAGGAACAATAATTACATGAGAGGACTGCTCTGAAAGGGTATTAAAGGCTGGGATACTTTGAATGTCAGTAGAGCAGGGAGGTTTTTAACATGCATGCCCACACTGAAATTACTAGTGAAATCAATGCCACCTACTTCTGCAAATGATGGGCAGTTTTGTGAGACAGAGCTTATTTCACATCGGTTTGTAGTAGTAATGATTGAGTGCTTCTCTGTGGGAAGCAGAACAGAATGTTGCCAGCTATTTGACTGGAACTTTGTAGCAAGCAGTTCCACATGGCTTGGTGGTTGATTTTTTTGTTTGTTTGTTTAAGTCTGACATTATATTTCTTTAAAGCTCTATTTCCCTCCATCAGTCCCTCTGTGCAGTTACATAAGCAACTGTACTACTTCTGTTTTTCTGCAAAACAATACTCGATATTTTATTTTCCAAGGCAAAGAATAAGGAGGACTTTGATCTGACAGTGTTCTATGAATTAATTGTAAATAAAGATAGCTTATTGAAAAAAAATCTTTTTTGAAAGACCCTTATCTGGTCAGGTTTTTCTCATAGAAGCCTGTTCAAAAATGTGGGTTAGAGTTCCATAGTGTTACGCTTATGAAAGCAAGAACATCCAAAATCTGAGTGATGCTGAAATGTTTGATGGTAGAAATAGCTGTAAAATGTCACAAATATTGAGCTGTTAATATTCTGGCCATCAGGGCAACAGTCTTCAAGATATTCTTCAATATCTTCAATATTCTTCTATTATTCATAATATAATACATATAAATATATATTTTTACTGTAGCAGTGCTTTTATACTTTGCAACTTAATGCTTACAGCTGCACTGTAGAACTGTTCTCACAGCTGCACTTTCAGCTCTTACTATAATCTGTTTTTATTGATCAGAGTAAGGATGTTTGTGGCTATTCCCAAGTTGTTTTAAATATGTTTTAACTTTTCAAGAAATTTTATTTATGCTTGCTTTTAAATGGAGGTACTTGGAATTTATTAAGTGTGTGGACTGTTGTTATCTGGAGTGCTTTAGTTCACATTTCATGGTTACTGTGAATGGTACTGAGACAGAAGAACTAATTCTTAGCTCTTTCCTAATTAGAGATAAAAAAATGAATTAAAGACTTAGCAGTGTGTTTTTGAGTTCTGTAAGGGAAATGATTTACATGAGGTGAGTCTAGGGAGCCTTGTAAGGTCGAGCAAACTGCAGAAGCTTCCATCTGAACAGCTGTCTGACAGACAAGGATCAGTGTTTTGATTGAGTCTATTTGTGGTCAGAAGTTGAAATACTGTGGCATTTTCTATCCCAGTGGGAACACTAGCAGTAAAGGAGAGGCACTGTCAAGAGTAGTAATGGCAGCATTTAGTTGCAGTTGTTTTGCTTTTGTATCATTTCAATACAGTAGTCAAGTAGGCAAAAGTTTGCAATGAATGACACTAGGTCATAGAAGGACTTGAGTTGGAAGGGACCTCAAGATGATGAACTCCAACTCCCCTGCCACGTGCAGGGCCACCAAGCTCCACATTTAATGCTAGAGCAGGCTGCCCAGGGCCCCATCCAGCCTGGCCTTGAACACCTCCAGGTATCTGGCATCCACAACCTCTGTAGGCAATTATGTGGAGGATAAAAAGGGAGAGGAGGCAATGTTGTACTACTTGCTTACAGTCTTGTACAATAGCGTTGAACAACTCTTGAAATCTCACATTTCTGGTCAAAAAATATATATTTGTATGTTAAATTCTTTAAGCATATTAACCAAGGAGATCTCATTTTGTAACTGAAATAAGCTAAAATATTTTTTGTATTTAAATATTGAGTTGGTAAATGTATTTTTTCTTTAAAATACTTAGCACTGGTGCCTAATGAGAAAAATGGAAACCTTCCGTGCATACTTGATATCGACATGTTTCATTTATTGGTAAGTATTCCTTAATGTATATTAACAGTGTTGTGCTCCTGTAGGCACCATGTAAAAACTTCCTTGGAAACTTGAATTCTGGGTGAGGAATCTTTCAAAAAGTTCAGCATTTTCAGCATATTCATCATTACAGCATTTATTTATTTATCTCTGATTAACACCATTTAAGATATTTTTTTTTTCTTGCAATTTACTTCTGTAAATGCAAGTGAGTTAAATGAAGAGAAATGTGAACTTTGGATGTTTTTAAGAAGAAAAAAGACAGTCATCGTTCTGTTAAGTAATGGCTGGTTAATTAGTGCTTCAGAATTAGCCTACTTGCAGCATAAATAGAGAAAATTGGAAGGTTTAAAAAGAAAATAATCCACCTGCTTTCTTTTCCAGGTCAGCTTGGTGCTCTCTTTCCCTGCCATACATTGTCAGGATTTTTCAGGGATCAGTCTTGGCACTGGAGATCTTCACCTGTTTCATCTTGTCACAATGGCACACATAATACAAATTTTACTTACCTCATCGACAGGTAATGCCACTTTTGTTCAGTTTTTACTGAAACGATGGCTCAAATCTGCACTTAAAAAACACACCAGTTGCTATTGGTAAATGTATGCAGTTTGCTGTGTTAAAATAAAATTGCTGATGCTTTTTTCCCTTCCATTGAAAATACTGATAACTCATGAAAATTCACTCTCCTGTCTTTATTACTTACACTGGAGACTTTTTTGCAGCCTAGCTCGTTGTGAATCCTGCTCTCCAGTGAATGTAGTCGTGTCTGGAAGTGTTTATTGCAGAAACTTGGCTTAAATTTTGTCTGATGAATAAGTTGCAGTTAGTGTGTAAGGAATCAGCGCCTCTTCTAGCAAGAGGAACTGGGAAAGGCAGAATGTACCAAAAGCAAAAAAAAACTCCAAGCAATTACAGTCAAAACGAAAGCAGTCAAGCAAGGAAACCAACACCTCACTGGAATTAACAGCAGCATAAAGTTACAGTATAAGATATGATAAGATATCACCGTATGATATTCTGGTGAAGAGTTGTCCATTGGAATATTTCACCTAGTTTTAATCTTCTCACAATTTGCGTTCTTGCTGTACGAGTTATAGAAGTAACTTTTTATTTCTTTGTTCCTCAGAAGAGAATGGCATGGATCAAGAGAACACTAGCAGTGAAGAAGAAGAAGCTGTGCTTACGCTGTATAAATTTCTTTGTCAGTGTACTGGAAGGTATGGCAGTCTTTCAGTGTCTGTGTGAACTTATTAGAATCTGAAATACCTATGCAAATTTTACCTTAATTAAGTGTCCAAGTTAGTTACCTTTTTTGAATCTATTGTAGTGTTATTAGTGTTGAAATAAACATTGTATTTACTGACTTCAGTTTAAACAAGCATTATTTAGTAGGAAATAGGACTGAAGACTTGCTAAATATAGCTTTGAAACTGCAAAGTCTTTGTTTTGTTTTTTCTCTTAAGTGCCTTGAAAGAAATTTCCTCAGGATGGCACCTATGGAGGAATCTAAAAGCTGGAATCATGCCTTTTCTGAGATGTTCTGCTTTGTTCTTTCATTACTTAAATGGTGTCCCAGCACCCTCAGAACTTCAAGGTACCTTATGCTTAACTTCTTGTATTAAGTCAGCTTTCCAAAAGACACAAACAAATATGTATTGGGAAAGCAAAGTACATATAGGATCTTTTCTGAAAAACAAAACAAAACCTGATGGAATGAATTGCAGGCTTGATACCAGGGTGAAATTATATTTCTATAACAAAAACAAACAAAAAAAAATCCCCAAACAACCACTCCAACATTTCAGATTCAGTTTTTAAAACTTTTTTTAACGTGGAGAACAATACTGTTCTGGATTATTTAAAACAGAAATTTATGTTCTTCTGTTAAAATAAGTGAAATCTTTTCTATTTCAGATTTCTTATTTGTTACTGTTGCCCAATAAGACCTGCTTTTGTTTGCATTGTTATCAACATTTTGAGTTAATAACTTAAGCCTCCGAACAAAAACTGGTTATATATGTCACAACCGATTATGAAACTTAAAGTATTAATCATAGTAATCAAAAGTAGGGTCACTCTTCTTTGGGATTCCCAAGTTTAAAACATGTGGTTATTTGGTGCAGAGCTGGTGTTAGAACACTTGATTTTCATGATTTGTTGCATGTTGTGGATTGTTTCCTTGACATGAAGCTTCTTGACAAGCTGTAGTAAAATGTAAATTTTCATTGGACAGTTGACATGCTTTACACACTTGGGATTAAAAAAGAAACCTTTATTTCCAAATTTCACTTTCCTGTAACAAGATTCCTCAGATTCAATGTGGACTGGTAATGAGCAGTAGTGTTGAGTCTCTTGTAAAGGTATTAAGATGAGATACAAAGTATGGCTCTACTTACAGACAGAGGTCCATGATGTTTTATAGAACGGTTCTAAGAAAGAGGAAGGTGAGGGAACAGCATGCATCCTCATTTTCTTCACTGCTTTGGAAGTAAAAGAGACTGTGACATAGAAGAGTAGTGGTACTGCTTATCATGCAAGTTGACAGAGCAAAGCTCCAGGGAGTCAAGCCAGTAGCGTGACGTGCAGTGGATGTGTCCTAAATAATATTGTTTGCAGAATTTGGCATTGCAGTCAGTTGAAATGACTGTGTTTTTGGGATTGTTGGGCACTGATCACATGTGACTCGTTTCTGTCATGATCTAGAAAGAGCATAAAGTTACCATTTAACTGACAACATTAAAAAAAAAAAAGATATGCTCACTTGTGGAGACCATTGAGCTCTCATTGTGGTTCTTGAATGAGCAGCTTGAAGCCTGCTTCGAGAGGAAATCTGTGGAGATCTGCTTGTCATTACTGGCAGATTTCCAACATTGCTGCCTGCTGCAGTTACCAGTATTCTTTCATACTTCATGCCACACCTTGGTATGGAGGAATACAGATTTTTTTTTTAGTTTTTTCTTTCTTTTTTTTTAAGACAGCTGTCTCATTTCAGGCTGTATTTCATTTATCATAGATGTAATTTTAAGAGGACCATTATGAGAATGATACTCTTTCTTTCTTTCTTTTTTTTTTTTTTTTTACAGTGAATGGAACAAACCAGTTTGAACACTTATGTAGCTATCTTTCCTTGCCAAACAACCTCACCTGCCTTTTTCAAGAAAATAGTGAGATTCTGAATGCCTTGGTAGAAAGGTACGCTTCATTTTTATGCTTAAATTAATATAGATTTCTACACAAACGCAGTTCTGTAACTGTTCTCCAAGGGGTCCGTATATACAAGTGGAAGTTAATCAGATTTTTAAAAGCATTTATGGAAGAAGTGTTTTTGAAAAGTCCTTTGGGTTGTAGATTATTGGTAAACGTACTCTGAAACGTCTTTGGAAGTCAAAATCTTCTCTTTTCTGCTTTCTTGCAGTTGGTGCAGTAACAGTGAAGTAAAAAGATATCTGGAAGGCAAGAGGCATGCCATCAGGTAATCATGGAGGAGTTTTAAGCATACACAACAAACTTTGATGTTGCAGTTTTCTCTTGGTGATGTTTTTTTTCTAAGAGGTATTTCTAAGAACATAAAAGCAGCCTTGTATTATTTAATGGCAAAGAGCTTGGGGATTTAGCAAAGAAATTTTGAAAGTGAAATACTGCTTATATTAATAGATTTTGAAGTGAAAATGAAATTTTACAGTTCTATTGAGGCTGATCCGCAGCAGAGAGAGCCCATGGCTTTTCTTCAATTTTCTGAAGTTTTCTACTTGTGCAATTTAAAAAAGTACGTTGCAAATACATGTATGAAACCATTATTGAAAAGTGCAGAATCTTTAATTATATCCTTAAATAATACACATTTTCCAGTTAAATTAATAACAGAACACTTAGTAGAAAAGCAAAGGAAAACTTCACACACACATTTGTTTGCTAAGCAATTTATTTAATGCTTTCTGAATTCAGAGTATAGTGGGCTTAGGTTGGACTGTTTGTAAAGAATGGGTAAAAATAAAGATCTATTTCGTTTAAATGGTCATCAATTATAATTAAAAATCAAAATTAGGTTCTCAGTGCTGTCAATAAAACCATATCCCTGTATTTCATTTGCCTTTGCTCATTGCAAAAACTCACTTTCAGTATTGTGTGTGCAATAACACTGACAAAGAATTACAGCTTTATTTATTAAATACCAAGCTACTAACAGACTCTTAAACAGTAAGAATACTTTTTTTAATGTGTTTCCTGCTGCATATGATTATTGAGGTTGTTTTTTCACTCTTGTTCCTTTGATGATTCTTAACTGTTCCTTCTCAGTTTGTGTCCATTTTGGTGATTTTCTTTTTTTTTTTTTTTCCCTCATCTCATTCTGAAACATTGCTTGTCTCTAATCTGTATTTACATTTCAGGCTTTCGTATGTATTTTTTGTAGAAGCAAAAAAAATTATTAGAATGTATAGTGTCAGCCAAAAAAGCAAAACCAAAAAAAATTGGCCTTGAAAATTTATTTCTGAGGATACAAATATTAGGTATTAAATACATGTCCATGCAGTAAAAACCATCTAATTGTCTTCAGAATGGAAGTCAGGTTATCTAAGCTAGAGAGTCAGTCTGTTTTCCATTCTATGTTAGTGATAGCAGGGAAATGCAGAACAAACTGATAAGGGATGAAGGCAAATTTTTTGCACCTGTCGTAACCTCATGAGGTGTCACTGAAAGCATATATGATGTGGTTTTCTGACTTTCTGTATGTGTTTATTCTCAGATCTGTTACAAGAATACGTCTAGGAAAGCTGGAGGTGGTCTAACTGATGCTGTGGGCTCCTTTTTTTATGAGCTGCCACGTAGTGTTTGAATAGCAGAGAGGAGGAAAACTTAATAATAATAATAATAATTATTATTATTATTGGCAGATGCTGTTTGGATTATTTGGGAAAATATGAATTAGCTTGAAATCACTGTGTATTGCTTCTTAAACCTCCAGTGGCTAATTTGATTGTTTCATTCCAGCTATGCAAGAGAATCCAATAAGTTAATAGACCTTCCGGATGACTACAGCTGCCTCATTAACCAAGCTTCTAATTTCTCGTAAGTTGCATGCAGTTATACTGAGAACCCCTAAAGTCTTCTGCTGCTTTTGATAAACTGGAAAACATCTAATCTAAAAGTCTCACATAAACTGTTCATGGAATGATGAAGTTAATAGCAGTTACTGATTGTTATCTTTTCCAGCAAAAACCCTTTTGAATATTATGACATAGCATAAATGCAACATAATTTTATTTCTTTTTGCTTAACAAAAGGTGTCCAAAATCAGGTGGTGACAAAAGCAGAGCTCCAACATTGTGCCTTGTGTGTGGGACCATGCTATGTTCTCAGAGTTACTGTTGTCAAACTGAGTTAGAAGGAGAAGATGTTGGAGCCTGTACTGCACATACATACAGCTGTGGTTCTGGAGTGGGCATATTCCTTAGGTAAGGAACTGAGTGCTGCTGCTTGTCCTGCTAGGTTAGGTGATATGTGTGGACATGAGTGGTTCCATAAATGTGCTTGTAGGGTGAATAGGCTGGAGTGGAGTCATCTTTGCGTTTGGAGGTCATTTCTTTGAAAAACAGGAAGTAGGAATTTCATCTTGAAATAGATTTATCTGTTTCTTTCCACTCAAGCATTAAGAAACAAGGCGAATTCCTTGACTCCTTCTTTTGTCGTTGCTGAAAACATTAAAATTTGTTTTAGTTGGCTTCCTGCAGAGTTAATTTACAATTCTCTTGGCAGTTGGATAATAATGTTGCAGTAATTATCTCTCATGTTGTTACATGCATACAAGGAGAGGTTAGATAATCTCTATTTTCACTTCAGCAAAGATTAGTGAGATGTGATATTGTTTTATTTTCTTGTGGTCACGTGGAGTACTTTACAGATTGTAAATGATACGATATGACCTACCAAGGAATTATAGTGGGAAAAGAATAAGATTGCAATTCTTCTTTAAAAAAAAAAAAGTGCCTTTAAAAGTCTACGCACGCAGGTTGCACAGAATGAAAGTAGTTGAGAATTGGAAAAATAGCATCTGTGAAAGTATGAGGAATTATATGTCTAAAAGTCAACACCTAAAATCTATTCTGCTTTTCTCTCTAGAGTACGAGAATGTCAGGTGCTCTTTTTAGCTGGAAAAACAAAGGGCTGCTTTTATCCTCCTCCTTACCTTGATGACTATGGAGAGACAGACCAGGGACTTCGGTAAATATTTTTGTAAATAACTTTTAAAAACAGGAATTCTGAAGTTATGAGCAGTTTTGAGGTCTAAAAACTTAAATAATTCTTAGTATCTCTGCAGTTGCCTAGAAAACAGGGCTGCTCTGAAAGTAGTGCCTCCTATTTTATTATGTTGGCCCTCAACATCAGAAGAGGCTACTGGTGGTATGGCAATAGAGGTTGAACCCTCCCAGGAATAATCTATTATATTTTGTTGCCATGCAACAGATGGCAGCAGAGGGGCAGTCTGACAAAATGGCGTCTGACAGGGAAGTGTGTATGGAGCAAAGGTGTGTCACTGAACTCCTTCACGTGGAAAAAGTGGCATCCACTGACAGTCATCAATGCTTGTTGAATGTTTGTGGAGACCAAACAGTGGATGTGAGCACAGTGAGGCAGTGGGTGGTGCTTTTCATCGGTGGCAACAGCAGTGTGAAAGACAAGCTGTGTTCTGGACAAGGCTGAAGGTGACAGTGTCCTGGACTGCATCATTACAAGCAGTGTCACCACTATGAGCTGGAGTCAAGACAACAGTCCATGGGGTGGCGATGTGATTTCTCCATCTTAGAAAAAAGTTCAGGATGCAGCCTCTAGCAGATGAAGTGAGTGCACTATCTTTTAGGATAGGATGGGGCAATTCTTCTAGATTTCCTTGAAACTAGACAAATATCAACTCTGACTGCTGCACTGCAACACTGACTAAGCTGAAGGCTGGCACTGCTAGAGTCAGGCCTGAGAAGATGACAACCTTTCTCTTTCAGCACAATAACACCAGTCCTCATACCATCCTACCAGACCCGCATTGTAATCTTGGTTTAGCACCTTCTATCTCCCATCTGTGTGGGCAACAATTTCCTAGCAATGACGCCATCATAGCAGCTGTACAACTGCAGATCACCTTTGCTTGTGTAGATTTTTACAAGTTTACATGCAGGCTCTTGTTCATTGCTGGCAAAAATTGCGTAGCTAGTGGTGGTGACTATGTTGAAAAATAACGTTTTGTAGCAGAGAATTTGCTCCATCAAACAGTGTTATTGTGCTCTTTGTAAGTGGTGTAGTTTCCATAGAAGCTAATAGGAGGCATTACTTTTGGAGCAACCAAGGTATGTGCACAGACTTTTTTTATCTGTGTTATTTTAATCCTAAGTGAAGTTGTAATGAGATGATTTTATTTGATGTGGTAATTTTGTCTTCTGTCTCTGTTTCCTGTGAGAACAGTTTGAGGCCTTGATGTTGTTAACAGTCGCTACTTCTGAAACTTGTCAAAATCATAGAATGTGAGCTGGGTCAGCATGGCAAGGCTGCTGGAAAAATCTGTATTCAGAGCACTGTTAACTGCACTGATTGCCAAAATGCAGAGGGAACCCTTGAGTGATCGGGCTGGGAGAACAGACCAGATAGCGCTCCGGTTTGCTGATTAAAGTACCTGTTGGTTTGTTCTGATGAGGGAATAATGTGAAAGGGTTATCTCAATGTTCTGCATTGCACCTGGAGTGTTTGTGCTTGGCTGTGGAGGTTTATCGTATCCAGAAAGCGTTCTCTCTCTTTTTCAGGCGTGGGAATCCCTTACATCTGTGCAAAGAACGATTTAAAAAGATTCAAAAACTCTGGCAGCAGCACAGTATCACAGAGGAAATTGGACATGCACAAGAAGCAAATCAGACACTAGTTGGCATCGACTGGCAGCATTTATAATGGTTATCTGCTGAAGACTGGAACTTTAATAAGACTTTTGTAATTCAATAAGCTTTTTCAAAGGAAGGATTCGGAAGAAAAAAAAAAAAAAGGTTTGAGAAAATGAAATAAACCCAGTCCTTTTATTTAATCTTTGTTTTACATTGTATTTCATAAAGATACCAGTTAACAATAACCAAGTAAACTTTGTATGTAAGCAAGTTTTATTAGTCATATAATTTGCACTGTGCTTCCTTCACAGAAACCTCTTGGGTTATAAACCTGGGCAAATGAACTTGAGTTTCTGATTGAAAAGAATGACTCTTTTTGGAAGTCTATGATATTTCTTACAAACTACCAGAGGAAATAGACTGCTGAAATGGAAACTAGATAGAGCACAATTACAGATTGTGTCTTGCCCCTTGCTAGTAATCTGAGCCGTTTTATTTATTTGTCTGCATTTTAATACCTAAGCTGTGTGTACATGCAATGGAATGAAGTAAGGAAGCAAATAATGTAGCGAATGGATGTTTCTGTCTGCATCGGTGGATAATTCACTCTTACACTTGGCATATCTGAAATGATTTTGTCATTTGTACTCTTGCCGCTTTCTTGCTTCCAGTTGTTTTTAACTAAAAAAAAAAAAGAAAAAAAAGAACAACAAACCCTAACACTAGCTTTATGAGTAAAATAATTTAATTTAAAGCTTTTTCCAGAGCATTGCACTCCTTAGAATTATGTAGTTTGTAATTTGAATTTAGCTGGGAAACCCTTTCACGTCAGTTATGTGATTGGTTATTGGTATTCAAGGGTTGACATTTGTGCTTTAGAAGATATTTTAAGATAATAACGATGTGTAAAAATGTCATGAAAGCTGATTTTGTTAATTTGCAGAAGCACAGAGGATATTTTCTTCGTTTTGGTTAAGAGTCAACTTTTAAGGTGCAGATCCCACCTACGTTTTGTTGCGGATGAGCTGAATGATTTCTTCTGACTTTGAATGGGCACAATCACACTGCCCGCATTTTTGCCTCTGCTCATTTTTTCTGTTGTACCATCAAGTATATTTACTTTTGGCTTGATTTAAAGCTCTGTAAAGATGTTTGCATATAGTATATTTTATAAATATATTCTATAACTGCGCAGATTTGCACTTGATACAAGGGTGCCTGAAGGCAGTGAGTTTTCTAGTTGTATGTAATTAGACCGCCAAGGTGTCTCTAAAAAAGTGACATTATACTTGATTGATTTAAAATAAAATCCATTACCCTTCTCTCCTATCTTTTGACAAATAGAAATAACTTACGTAGTTCCGTTCCTTAATAACCTTACTTTCCTTAATAAATCTTACTTTCTGACTGTGTCTCGAGCCCAGACAAGCAATCCCTTACTGTCTGCTGTATCTTCAGTTACACTTGGCCTGACTTGGGATTGTTTCTATTTTTACAGATTTAATGCTTCAGATCAATTTGTATAGTCATGGTGTATAGGGCGATTTTCACCTTCAGTAACAGTGTTGAGTGAAGATGCAAAATAAACAAACTTGGCCAATGTTGATTCCCTTTTCTTGAAAACATCACAGGCTGCTCTCCACTCTACTACCTGTCCAATGTCACCCTGTACCTGTCCTTGTCACTTCTTGTGCAGAGCCATGCAGAAATATCACATAGAAAAGGGCATTAATGCTTCATCTTTACTGTCCCCTACTTAGGGAGGTTAATATATCAGCAGTTTTCTTAGCATGGTACTTAAAGAATCACATCTTTTTTGGTGACGTTACTGCCACTTTGCAGAATCTGGCTGCTTCAGCTATTGCCACATCTAAAGATGATGTGTAACTGCACTGAAAGATTCCTTTTCCCTGAAAGCATGTTAAAAAGATAACTGATGACACCAACAGATTTCTCTGTGCAAAGCAAAACATTGATAGCAAGAAGAATTTGCTCTTTGGAATCATCAAAGTCTGTGAGATTGAATAGGTTGGTGAACTTTTCACCATAGAGTACTCCAGTTAGCTTTTTTTTTTTTTTTTTTTTTCAAAGTAAGTTTAGTTGTTCTTCACCTGAGATTTCTGCTCTCTTATTTGTTTGCGTGTATTAATTGTAAAAATATTTTCAGTATAATGTTTCAGTATCAGGGGAATAATTTCTGCAATAAATTAGGTATAACTTTGTGCAATCTGCAAATATTAATCTGGGATGTATTGTGTGTCTGAAGGGGGAAAAAAAACCCAACCAAATTCAGATAAAACCCAAGAAGAAAAAAATCCACAAAATCCCCAAACCAGAAATCATCACAACAGAAAACAAAAGAAAGCTCAAGGCATCAAATGCTTTTGGTGTTGTCATTATAGAAATAGTATTTAAACTGCTGTTAGAATTTTGCTGAGCTTGTTCCTTCATGCGTGTCACCTTGTTAATCAGGAGCTAACAAATGACTGGATGTGCAACATCTGCAGTTCCCCAGCTCAAAATGTAAGATGATTATATTATTAGTGTCATACGCTGCAGTCAGCTAGACCTTTCCTGACCTCTACCAAAAAGTCTAATAATCTTTTTAAAGGATTGTAAGTTATATTTTATACAAGGGAGAGTTTGGGTTCACGGCAGTGATGGTTTGGTTTTTTTTTTTACTCTGTTCATACTTCATAGTAGCACTCTGTACTCTCCCAGTCTGCTGTTGCAGGCTCACAGTTTCTTGATGGCAGTACCTGACCAGGATAACGCCTGCTGCCTTCTCACACTGTGCCAGCCACTGCTCCCTGCAGCTCCCACTGCTTCATCTGTGATGCTGAAGGAGTTGGCTGAGCCATGGTGCTGCCTATGGATGCTCAGCCTATTTCCAGCTTCAGCTCTCCCCCAGTCCCCTATTGCTTCCGTCTATGTTCATCAAACCAGTCTTCATTCTGGTGCCTGCACAAGTCACATTTGGGCCTTATTTTCCTCTCTAGTGCTGGGAATTGACCCATGCTGAAGGATTCAGCATTGCTATGCCCTTATGTATTTAGGACAGTGGGTGTCAGGGGCCTGTGTGCACAGGTGTTCTGTTCTGAGCTTGTGCTCTGAAGCCGTGCTGGCTCTTAGGTTCCAGCCTGGTGCCTCACTCCAGTGCATTTTATTGTGTGCTATCTTTCTTGGTGGTTGTTTATAAGCTGGATGCTCTGTCTACTGTGAAAGTATCTTCAGCACAAAATCTATTTTTCTTTTTGATGGATCAAAATACCGAAGGAGAGAGTCCTCTCAAAAGAGATGATGCTGTTTTCAAGTTTCCTAGGGCTGGAATATGGCGCAGGAACAGGCATGGCACACACAGCACACTAAAACCTCATTTTTCTTTCTCTTGTGACCAAAGTACAGATCTATCTCTGATAGAGCTGTACCGTGGCCTTTTTGGAGCTCAGGCTTCCTGGTCTGGATCTAAGCAAGGCATCAGTATCTGCTGTTTTACTGCAGTTAGTCAACTCCCTGCATATCGATACAGGCTAACTAACTCCTAACTCTTGCTTGCCTACTTTACCTGCCCTTCTATGCAAGTATCTCTGTATTCATGCTTAACTAATAGTGATTTTAACGTTTATTCTACAGATCTCTGTGCCAAGTGTTAAAACTGCTGTGTGCATTAATACTCTGTTTTTCTGCTCTTTTGCCACCCTCTCCTGGCCCACAAATGTTAGATGCCCAAATCTTTGTGTCTGAGAGGTTTATCAAATCTCTACCCTTGGAGGAGAAAAAGAGGAACAGTTTCTGCAGTGCGCCAGGTGTAGGAGCTGAGAAATGACAAGTTCTGATCTTGTCTCCATGACAGCAGCCATTAGATGTTATTTTCATCAGTTGTGAATGTATGTTCCCACAGTTTCTTGCCAGATAGCACGAGACTGGGGGTGCCAAGTTTTCCAATTTGCCCTCTGCATCAGATGCCTGAATGAAAACTGGTTGTGTGATGAGTGGCAGGCAGGGTGGGATGGCTGAGCTTGGGCTGGGGGTGGCATCTGCACAGCCCTCTGTGGGATGCCTTACTGATTTTATAAAATAAGGTCATTTTTTTTTAAAGGTGAAACATATTTCTGTACTTGCAGTACTCTGAACGTGAGGGATGCTAAAGCATATTAATAAATCAGAGAAAAGGTTATTTAAAAATAACAAGGATTTAAAAATAAGGAGTCCGGCAGCTGACAGAATCCACTGGTGCCCTCGAGTTAGAGAGAGGCCTGTGTGAGAGGGAGTGAGGTGTGCTCATAAGGCGCAGTGGGAGCTGAAAGCTCAGACCACTGCCTCAGCTCTGAAACAAAGGGCATTGCGTCGGACTTTATTTCTGTGTGCTGCTCTGTAGTGTGAACTTTAAGCTTCTCTCCACCCTTATTGCCAGCTGGAACTGAGTGGAGCTCAAGCCGATGAAGCTGTAGGGCTTTTTTCTTGACAGGGAGGTAGATGCTGTAGCAATGCTCGTGCTGCTGGGAGCAAGCAGCAGCACACCATGTCTGGCTGAAAGGTGAGGGGATCACTGTTCTTCGTGTGTGGGAGATATCTCTAAGAGCAAACGTTTTGGCATGGTTAGCATTTCACCTGGTTGGGCAGATGTAGCACAGCAGTTATGTGGGTGCTGGAAGGTGTCCCATCCACCTGAGACAGCAAAGCCAAGAATGTGGTTGCTCCGTAGCAGCAGACATGCTCAGGGCTGTAGCAGCAGTGGAGGTGACACACCTGTAACTGCTTGAGCAGTTGAGGGCTGGAGATGACCAGGAAGGAGGGGACAGAGCCAGTCCATCTCATGGGGCCAGGGCTGTTCTGCAGTAAGGGATGGCAGAAACCTTTACCTGAGATCCAGGCATGCTTGCAAAAAGCTTCCTGGAATGGATTTAATCCATTTTTAACGTCACCTAATCACAAGAATAATCTGAAGCGCTTAAATAAATTAAATTTTAGGTACTTGTTAATTTTTGATTCTGAGGTTGAAATAAAAAATGCTGTTGTAATTTATTTAAAATATGCCTACAGCAACATTACAGAATTTTATTTCTGCTCTTAAATTTTACAATTAATGACAGATTCATGCATGTGAACTTGTTTGTGCTTTGCACCTGTGGTTTTTTATCATCTTCAGTTTGGTTATTTGTGCCAGACAGAGCATGAGCATCAATGGGAAAATTCATCTCATCTGCAAAAGCATTTGCCCGAGGCAGAGCTGCACTCTTCTCTTAGAAAAGGCTTGACCTGGGAAGGCTGAAAGCAGTTTGTAGCAAGGAAGCTTTGCATTTGGGGGCTGCTTGCTGGGAACAGGTTGGCAGGTGAAGGAGCTACCCTGGCTGCACACAGCTGCGTTATGCCTGTGAGAGAGTTTGTGATCTCTCCAGCTCGGCTGCGCCGGGGGGGGGGAGAGCAGTTCTGGGAAGGAGAGCAGTTTGAAGGCCTTGGGTTCTCTACTGCACATTTCAAAGTGATTTCAGAAAGATTTGAAGTCTTTCAAGAAGAGAAAAACTTCATTTCCATCCCAACAAGGCAGCCTGGCCTAGCTTGCTGTTGGGAAGCAATGCTTCCTGGTGCTGTACCTCACAGGCCTGTCCTTCCTCTCTGAACCTCAGCACTGTGCCCTGGGAGTGCGATGCCAGACGCCAGGTGAAGATGTGTGAGTGTGCCCAGATGCTGGCGTGTGGACCTGCTGTTTGATCCCTGAATTGCTGAGTTTTCCTGGGGCCTTTGATCCTCAGGTTTGCCTTTGCTGTGGAAAAGATGGCTCTGAGAACAAAGAGTGCGCCAGGGTTTGGAAATGAACCTTGTAATGAGCTCCGTTGGTGACTGGTGGCAGGAGCACGCTGTTGGCGAGGTGGGGCTGGTTCTGCGCCATGTGGTGCCAAAGGCTCTGTAGGGACTGCCAGGCCCTGTGCTCCAGCACCATGTGCAGCCTGGGGCTGCAAAATGCTGCCGTGTTTGAGTCAGTCGCCCAGCAGCACAGATCTCATCTCATCGCACAGACAATTTCATAGAGATAGCTGCATTCACGTTCCCATAAATAAATGCATTTGCCTAAGCCTTCGTCTCCGGCAGAGGGCTGTTACCACATGACACCATTCTATTTTTCTGTCCTTATCTCTTAATTAACTAATCTCTAATAATGCTCTTTACTTTTTTTTTTTTTTTTTTTTTTTCCTTGAATAAGCATTTGTGATCCGTCCCCATTTTTCACTGACCATGGGACAGGTAGTACTTCTTCATTTTTAACCTGAAAATACATAGATACCAGGTGAAAAGGAACAGTTGTGCTGAAATTCCTGTTTTTTTGTATCGGCCTTCCCTGCCTACTGGTGAGGGATACGCAGAGCCTCATGCTCCCCGCTAAGCCACGTGCATGCCTTTGGTGGTATTACAAAATGTCCAAGCTCATGTAATGCATGGAGGCTAATCTCATCAGTTGTATTAAGGCTACTTAGGAATTAATAGCTTTAAGGAAGCTGTTTATATTTTCTCCTTTAAAGCGTTTAATGAATGTTCTGTGTCAGTTCAAACAAATGTGTGCAGGCATATATTCTAAATAAAGGATATTTCTGAACAATTTGCACTTCAAGGCCTTGGGCTGGCTCTCAGGTCTGGGTACTGAGATTTAAGCCAGTAATCCATATGGAAGCCCCTAAAAAGAAAGGTCCCAGTTCATATCAATTAAGCACACATCTTTCTGAAGTTTATCTGAGAATCAGGGCAGTGCTCAGGAAGTTCTCAGGTCGCTTCAGGCACATCTGGCTACATCGGCTTCAGGTGCAAATTTCAAACTGAAGAAGTACTTCAGAATGTCTGTTGTGACTGAGCATTGAGGGGGAAAAAAGGACTTAGAAACCCAGCTGAGATGATTGTCAAAGACCCTGAAGATGCTGAGCATTTCTACAAGTGCTGTGAAGATGATATGATTCTGGCACACTGGAAAAGGGGACGCTGAATTGGTCTGGCAAATTCTCTTTCTAGTAAAAGGAAAACAAATTAGCATTCTGTACATCCTGAGCTTGGCTTGGCACAAGACATGAGGAAGTTTTGCTTTCTCTGAGCCATTTTATAAAGGTGAAAACTTCCCTGTGAGAACACATCAAATGGGTCAGAAAATGACCATGGAAGCAAAAAGTCAGCAGTAATGCAAATTAAATAAATCTGTATTAAATTGTATGCATTTTTAAACATTTTCTTTAAAGAGGTTTTTTACTTGCAACAGAATTTTAATACCTAAACTCACATTTGCGTGCAGCAGAGATATCTTCATCTAGAACAGCATTTGCCATGTCACAAGAAAATATATTAAAGATTGAATCAATGATATATTACATATAATATTTTACAAAACAACCATATTACAATTCTGTAATAATCATGAGATGTTACAAAGATCTTCATTAAACAGGAGGCTTTATTTTAGACAGCATGAGCATACACACTATTGGTTCTTACTTGCACAAAACCCCAATTCCAGTATTATTCTTCATAAGCCTGCCTCTGATGGTCTCTACCCAACTTATGCAGTGACAGCATTGCTCTTGGAATTGGCTTCTCCAAGGTGGTGTTGAAGTAATAATTTGACAATTTGTCTCCCTAGCAACAAACTGAATAGAATAGAGACCACAAACAACTGCAGAGTCTTGTCTAAAGGAACATCCTATACCAAATTGCTAAGACAGCAGTAGATCTAGATCTCTTTGTAAAGACTGATGTCTGGCCAAAAAACCTGTGTGGATCACAGCACACTGAAACTTCACAAGGAAAAACTGTAATCCTTGTAATGCAGCCCCTAGTCATAATGTGTTTCCTCCAAAAAGCTCTTCTCTGACAAATGGGGCTACGTCACATGCCATTGGAAGCCTTGTTCTTCTCTCACGGGCCAGCTGAGACGAACAGCTGGTTGTATGGATTTCTCACTGAGAAGAAAGCATCTGCTCTGCTCTACCCAACAATTCTGCTGTGCAGTTTCCCTCAGCAAAGCAATCAACGATAGGCTGTGGTGAATAGCAAGTTGGCTTTTAACTTGGTCCCCTCTTTCCGGTTGCTCTTGTGTGTACTTCAGAGTTGGCTTTGCTTTTTTTCTTCTTTATTGTAACTAAAGGTTAAAGCTGTCATCAGCTTTAAAAAAAATGAAAGGGTGCCATAAATACCTGTCAAAATCAAGCCTTGTGTGCAGGTGGCCTGAAACTGTTTGGCCACTGGGACGTAGACACTGGCTTGATGCACGGACACATTCCTACCTGTCCTGTCACGGACTGGTCTGCCCATCTAGGAGGAGCTGCTTATCACTCTGAACAAAAGCCACAGGAGCTGTGGTTCTGCAGGGATGCTGGAATCAGAGCACAAGCGACTGAGAATGAAACCCAACGAGCTGTGCAGTGATTAGGCAGCCATGAACATGGCTCGTTTGGAGAACGGCCACCAGCCAGATGGACAGGACCTGCTGAGAAAACTCCACGAGGTGCACCACAGAAGAGTAGAAGTTTTGCACAGCAGAGCAAAACCTAAGTGTGGATCTGTCTCTTAGCTGATAGTGGTGTGTGGAACAGGAAGGTTAGTGTTTGCGCTCTCTGGTCTCTTTCCCTTTAGCTGAACTTATCTCGCAGCTGCAGGAAGACTCAAGATGATGCTCTGCTCCTTCACTGGAGGATGCACACCACAGCAAGCTTCCCATGGTTTATTGCAACTTTATGTACTAAAAAAGGGGTCCTCCAGCTATGACCAATGTTTAGAGACGGGCAGCACATGCAAAATGTGCCTTCCCTTTGACTTGTAAGGTACAATGAAGGGTACTTGGTCACTGATGAAGAAAAATAAGTGTTGTAAAGCTTGCAAGCTGGGGGCAGATTTAAACTTACATTTCTGCAGCCTCGAAGTTTGAGGCGTGATGTACTTACCAATGAATGGAATCCATTTGCTAGGACACTGGAAAACATTCAAAGTCTTTTTTCTAAGAGTCCTTTTTTTTTTTTTTTTTTTTTTTTCCTTTTTTTCCTTTTTTTCTTTTAATTTTAAATTTAAAAGTAGTTGGGCTTGAATGCCATGGAGAAAGCTATGAGATTATGTATTTATAAACATCCAGAATAGCCATGACTGGCACATGCTCATAGCACTGATTCCACCCACTACAAGAGGAATCTTCTAAACTTCTGCTTGTTTGAGTACAAGGTGAAGCTTAAGTCTACAGTGCGTTCATTCAGGATATACTGAATATACTGATATACAAAAAAAAAACAAACAAGAACAAAACCCATAAATCTTACCTTGGTGTTCTTTTTGTGCTTGCTCTGTTCTTTAAGTTACAATTTTTGTTTAGTACTTAAGTTCTCAGAATAACTTTTTGTTTTGTTCTATTAAGTACATCTTAAAAATACAGCAGAAAATACCATTGCTTAGCACATTAACAAAAAAAACACATTATAGGAGAGGTTTGTCAAAACACTAAGTTATTATATACAGTTCTGGAAATTATTCTTCCTTTGACTTTAATACATTACTCTCCAGAAAACCAAGACATCTGTCTTTCTAGGTTAACGTACATTAAGTATGATGGTAAGCCAACTTGAGAAAAAATGCTAACATTTCAGATTCCACTTTTGATTTCAAAATAAGATGGAATGGAACGGTGTGATGCCAACAATTATTATGATTTCTTTTTAATGCTAGCAGTCCCTGGTAAGGGAACGTGTGAGTATTGAAAGTCCTAGTGGAGTCATTTTCCCCCAGAAGCAATGAATATGGTGTACTCACTGAGTGGATAAATGCATTATCCCAAGGTGCACTATGCTGTATCCTTCCGTATATATGCATAATAATAATAAAAAATAGCATGTGTAGAAATGTGTATTCTGATGGTTGATACATAGCTTTTAAAAAGTAGGTATTCACAATCCTCAGTTTTTTCATTCCTCTTTGATCAGAGTTCACATCATTTAGAAGCTCAACTGACTGTTGTGATGGCTGGAGTCTTCCCAGCTTCTTCTCCTTCAGCCCCTTCGGCACCTGCTTCCACCTGATTGAACTTACCAATCTTTTTCAAGCTCTCCAATGCAGACTTCAGAGTGTCTTTCAGGCTGTTCTCTAGAATCCACCCTTCACTTTCACACTCAGGGTCTTCAGGATTTGTGATGCTTTCCAGAGAGGTGTGCAAAAGACGCAAGCCAACCATCACGGACATCTGCACCATGCAATGGAAAAGAGAGGGACAGTCAGGAAAAGCTTCCTATCCCTGTTTGTGTCTTTGCTGACCTCTGCTATCAGCAGAACAGCGCTCACCCTGCTAAAGCTGCCGGTTTCCTATCACTGTTGAGAGCAATCTGATTCCAGCTGTGTGGTGCTTATGAGAAAAAGTGTGAAATATGGCTGTGAAATCTGCGAAATACAGAAAGAAGGTGCCAAAAAGAGCCAGCTTGATGGACTGGCTGAGAAAGTGGTCAGGATGCAGCAACATCCTCTATGTAAAGATGAAGATGGAGAACACTTGCAAATTGTGTCAGGTAGCCAGTCTGGGATTCTGACCCATAACATGGCTAATTGTAAACTTCACATCTGGCTTTTGGACTCCTTTAAAACACAGGACTGGTCAAGCCTGTGCTTCTGTGGACTATTCCTTAACCTTCTTATCCTGGTTGTGCTGTCTCTGTATGATCAGCATCTCCAAACTCGTGGAAGACAAAAGCAACCATCAGCATTTTCAGATGTTTATGTTTTTCTGTCTTCACCCAAGGCCATAAAGGGGAAGGCTTCAGCCAAACAAACAAATTTCATCAAGTACTTCAATCTCCAAAAGCAACGTCTCATCCTGTCTAACATAGGAATGCAATCTCCTTGACTCCTTGGTCCTCAAAAAAGGTTCTCATAGATCTGAATCTGGAGACAGTCCTACTTTGTTCTGAATCTACCTAATACTACAGTGGTGTAAATCGGTTGTAGCACACTTCTATAAAGGCCACAAGAAGTGATAAATTACATCATACTAGTTGTAAGATTTTAAGTGTCTGGAATCTTCCTTTCACTCTGAGCCCCATTTTTCCTGCTGTCAGTAATGGGATTAATAACTTTCATATCAAAGGTTGTTGCAGGTGAAGATTAATATATTAATAGGACTGGGCTTCAAAGGTGGTTTCTGTGTTGTTCTTTACCTCTGCCTCCTCACTGTATGTCAGCAGTAGCTTTCTCTTGTGACTGATGTACTGAGTCCCACTACTTGGCAGTGTAATTAATCATACTCTCAGGCTTCCTGGAGAGAAATTAGTCACTAAATATGGTCTTGCTTTAAAAAAGAAACTGCTTACGTTGAAGGGACCGGCAGACCTGCCTGCAAGTGAGATTCTATGACATTTTCTCTCAGTTTAAGACTTCCTTTCCTTAAAAGTCATAGTCAGAAATATTTTGAGTCCCTAGGTTTAAGAGGCTTGCTAAAAGCAGTCCTAAGTTCTTCAGCTCTTGCCACCTCTGATCTGAACCTGCCTTCTCTGTTGGATGAGAAGAGGGTCCAGGAAGTTAGAAACAACTATCTGCTGAACCCTTTTCCCACATTCAGTTTTACTGAAGTAATTTATGTTGTAAATTATTTATTCGGAACCTCCAATGCAGACAGCTTTCCAATAGCCCCATCTCTTTCCATTTTTGAGCCCTGGCCAGGACACTTAGAGCAGCACACAATGCTCATTCTCAGAGAAATTATGAATGGCAGCTGGACTTCTCTGTTAATTCAGAAATGTATGTTAGTGCTTCATCACACTTCAGCTTTGTAGAGATACTTTGAATTGGGCTAAGTGTATAGAAATACTTTAAGAGATCACGACAGTCTGAAGAAATGGATGGATGGGAAGTTTGAAGCAAGTTTGAAGTTCAAGTGCAGCTTCAAGTGCAGAGTCCTGAACCTGGGAAGGAACAACCCCAGGCATCAGTACAGGCTGGCAATCTGCCTTTTGGAAAGCAGCTCTGCAGAAAATGACCTTGGAATCCTGCTGGACACTGAGTTGAACATTGGTCAGCAATGTGTCCTTGTGGCAAGGAAAGCTAATGGTACCATGGGCTGCTTTAGGAAATTGTTTTCAACGTGTTGATGGAAGTGATTTTTTCCCCTCTCCTCAGCACTGGTAAGGCCTTGCCTGGAGTTCTGGGTCCAGTTCTGGGCTTCCCCATGCAGGAGAGACATGGACTGGAGAGAGTCCAGCGTAGGGCCATGAAGATGACTGAGGGACTGGAGTACCTCTCCTGTGAGGAAGGGCTGAGAGAACTGGGCCTGCTTCAGCCTGAAGTGAAGGTTCAGAAGGATCTTATCCATGTGTATAAATACCTGAAGGGAGGGTGAAAAGACGGAGCCTGGCTCTTTTCACTGGTGCTCAGTGACAGGATAAGTGGCAACGGGCACAAATTGAAACATCAGGAAAAGCTATTTTAACATGAGGGTGACTAAGCATGGGCGCAGCCAGAGAGGCTGTGAAGTCTCAATCTTTGGAGATTTTCAGAAGCCTCCTGGGCAAGGTTATGGTCAAGATGTTCTAGGGGGCCCTGCTTGAGCAGGAGGCTTGGAACAGATGACCTTCAGAGGTTCCTGCTAACCCCACTCAGTTTGTGAAGCTCTGAGTTGTAAATCTGTGCTTAATCACAATTCAGAAGAGAAGGGCATCGCAAAGCTAGCCCAGTTTTGCAGAGTGATGATTTGCCCTGGCTAACAGACAAACTGCGTGGGGAGCCAGCTTCCCATCCTTGCTTTTGAAATGCACTCTTCAACCCCCTAGTTTCCTCTTTCTGGCTGAGAAAGTCACTAAGATGGCTGAGCTTGCTCTGCTTGACCTTCTGCAGCCAAGCCCATCTGTTTGCCAGGTTTTAGCCTGAGGCGGCTTAGCCAGGGCACATTGTGATCTTTTTTTGTCACCCTCATGACTGACCGTCACTCCAGGGAATCCTACAGCTTTGCTAGTACAAGCAGCATGCGGATAATTATACACTTCCAGAAAATACGACAGGCTGCACTTTTTTTCAAATAGAGGTCTGAATACTTCATAGTAGGTTTGTATAGAAACTTGACACCCAAGCAGCCTGCCCAGTGGTGCTCTGGCATCTCATCGTGCCAGTAACATCCATGGGGACATCTCTCTGGGATCATGCCACACTTCCCACCCCCTGGTCCTTCTGGCCCCACTGGCAGGGTCCCTTAGGCCTGTTCTCTCTGTGTCACACCCTCGTGAGGCTGAAGCCCAGCCTTTGCCAAGAGCCCTGGGTCTCTGCTGCACTGCAGCTCAGCACAGAACCATTTCCTACCCTGATTGCAATTTAAAGAAAGTGATTGTGTTCCAAGAGAGGTCTCTGCTTCCTGCTTTGCTTCCTCCCTTCAAAGTTCCTCTAAACAGCAGAGGAAGTTTGAGACCCGGATATGGCTTTGTTATTATGGAATATCAGGCAAGTCATAAATACCCAGAAGGACAATTAATAGAACCCAGGCTTGTGAGTGCAGGCGAGAGTTCCCTAAAGCTTTACCTGGAGAGTCCTCTGATTACCTGAAAAAAATCTCACCTTTTATTTCAAAAAAGATGAAGGAAAAAGAAGGGAAGATCAAATTCCTCATTATTCCACAGGTTGAAAACACTGCCAGGGTATAATTTGAAAAGTTAGAAATAAAATGCAGTATTTTTATTGCTGCTATTAACATTATCATCATCACTGCTCTCCCAGAAAGCAGCAGAGTTATATTACAGACTCCTGCTCATGATTTTTTCACAGCATTTTTGTGCAGTGCAACGCCTGAGTTTTGGATCTCTTGAATTTCATGTACAGCAGAGCTGCCCTGTCCTCAAGGACTCAGCCTTTGTGTCTGTGCTGAGGCACATGCTGCAGCCTTCTCTCTGCTTTCTGACCAGGGTAATGGTGCTACAGGCAGACAGTACATTGCTCACACGTGCAGAGTGCTTGTTCTTACAACAAAACACGAAGTAACTATGTGATGGTTTTCTTATCCCTCACAGGATATTAGGAGAAGTGTTTGCTTGGAAGGCTGTAAACCAACACCTGCATCACAACGCAGTGCTTCTTTGTTCATCTGTGTTCATCTGCATTTTGAAAAAGCCAGCCCGATCATTCGAGACAGCCGATGTCATTGGGCAGCAGCTCCCAGCACTCGTGCCTGCCCCCATGTCTCTTCCAGCTCACACAGCCTTCACATTAGCTCTGATTAAACACCTCAGTGAGAAAATTGTCTGCCTCTGAAGGGCAGAGGGATGTGTTTTTCTCACATCAAATGAACAATATTTTAACAACAAAGCTGCACTTCAGGTGATGGTGACCATGTCAGCACCAGTTTGCACACACACTGAGGTTCTTGATAGCAGACCAAACCAAAACTTATCTGCCTGCTTTGCCGAAATTCCATCTTGTGACCAAAAAGGTTGACAAAGCTGATGGAGAACCTTAAACCAAATGCTGATCTGAAGCTGGACACTGCACATGGCTCCAGGTTTTATTTTTATCATCACATAAAACACTTAATTCCACTTTATACCCCACAACTTTCTGCCATCTCACTCTGGTACACTGCTCTGAGCACTTTCTATTGCCCATTAGGGTGTGACACAGGTAGAAGTAATTCTCCTGGAGAACTGAGCTCTCACACTCCCCACCCAGTGCTCTGCATCAGGCACAAAGCTGGTCTGCTTGTTCTCCTGGTTGTGGGGACATTCAAGACCCTGATGGGACTTACTTTGGAGTAACCTCAGCCCTTTCTGGGCTTTCCATCTCAAGCCTGGGACCTTCTATGATTTCCTGGCCATAGAATGATGGTGGATGATTGATATATTTTAAGCAAATTTTTAGGGGTGAGCATTACCATGCTGACAGATTACCTCAAAAAGCCAGACGAGGAGGACGACAGCACCCATGGAGCTCATCATGCTGCTGTAGTAGTGCAGGAGGGCCTCCCGGCAGCCACGGCCCCAGAGGTTGAGCTCCTCCGTCTGGTAGTCATAGCTGTAGTGAGCCGAGTTGTTGGTGACCTGGTACTGGATGCAGGGCCTTGGGGAGCTGGGGTTGCAGCAGCTGAAGGGGACACCATCAACCAGGTACCGTCCATCCACATTGCTTTTGATTCGACTGCATGCAGGCAAGGGCAGAAGGAAGCATCAATACACACTTGTACATGTAAAGAAACACCAAAGTGAATGAGAAAAGGAAGTGAGGCAATGAAGATTTTCCACAATGCTTCCTGGATGTGCAATTTCTCCACATCTCCTGTTTACTCAGCACCATTCCCCTCAGCTGGTTTTGGTCAAGGCTACACTGATTCTATATTTAGCTCTTTGGTATAGACATATGTCCTCTGACCTTCAAAGAATTTAAATTTTTAAGAAAAATAGAAAATTCATGAAAGGCATTCAGAAAAAGAGTGATCACAGCATAGATAGGGTGGAAAGACTACTGGAAGTGACCTTGGAAAAGGACCCACAACAACTCACCATATCCAGCTAGACCACTGGTCCAGCAAATCTAGTATCTGCTTTGTGATGTAGCTCCAGGAAGGGGCTATGCATTTATTCCTGGCCACAGAAGTAGCCAGTATTGAAAACATGAAATGTATTTCAGCTGTAAGTTGTTGAATTCATAAAGCCTTTGCAAGGGCTTCCCAACTGTAATTCGAGACCATGGTTGCTCCCAATAAATAGCCTTTTAGTCTGGTGCCTTCTTGAGCTGTTTAGACGTGAGATGTTTAAGCTGAGAGTAGTTCCACCAAGACCACAGGAGAAAACTATAAGAGCACTGCAACTCTAATAAATATCATTTCACTAAGAAAATGGTACAGAATGGAGAGCCCCAGTGATCTAGAAAGGTGAAAAAGATCTGAGAGTTGCTTGTAGCTTTTAATATGAATTTTTTAAAGTTGTGTTGTGGAGAGAGATGATGGCAAAAGGCCAGTAAGGCAAAATACCACTTTGCAGTCATGACCTAAATACATTTAAATGCCAAATGCAGGTTTTATCTGTAGATGTTTGATTTGGGTCTAATTCCTACTGATGTCTGACTGCTCCACCAGTTTCAGAGAGTTTGGATCAGGCCTTCATTCTATGAATTATATGAAAATTGCTTTGCAGAGGATAGACTTCCCTGGAATCAAGGGGAACGTTCTACTGACCTGAGAGGGGCCAGAACACCTCCACCAGGAATGTGAGCAGAGATCTTGCCTCAGGGTTTGTAGTTCAAACCCTGATTTCCCTCATTAACAACCACTTGTGGATTGATTTTTAATGCTCTATTTCCTTTTTCAGCAGCACAAAGAAACTGCCATTTCTCTCAGTCCCAAATAAGACATAATTTATTAAGGGCAGTATAACCTCGTTTTCCCTCCGCGCTTTGCCCTTCCACTGCTGCTGGATTAAGATACAGCTCTCAAATCTCCGTATAATGCTGGCAAGGTGAACTTATTACACTTCTAAGAAGTTATTTATACCCATGAGCATACCATCTCAACACAAATACTCCTTTATTAAATAGTGAATGTATCTGTTCTAACCCTGCAGTGCAATAGGTTGTCCCTGGAGGAGTTTTCACTATATTGTCCTGGTTGAGAATTGTAAAAATAAGCAGACCACCCAGCTTGGCAAAGCAATAAGCAGAGGCACACAAATGAAATCGCATTTACACAGTCAAGCAGGGATCCCATGAGGTACATGAAGCTTTTTTCAAGATTACTTCAGGCATTTTTAACATATGCAGGATATCTCAAAGGCAGAAGGCCCCTCTGTGTAACCACAAAGTGCCCCACTTAACGAGTGACATTCCCAAAGAATTCACCTCTTCATTTCAAAAGTTCATTAGCTTTATTTTTTACGTGTGCTGATATACCTAAACTTATTTTGAGATGAATACCTCTTTTTACACTGGCATTAGTGCCACTACGGTGTTTCTGCTCAACAACATGCTCTGCTTTGCAAAGAGGAAGATAGCGATATTTTCTTATCAGGTTTAAAAAATTAAGCACTAGTATAGATTTTGAATGTGTTTGTATGCGAGAGAGAACATACAATGCATCTGACTACAGAATGACAGAGTATCTCGAGTTGGAAGGGATAAGGATCATTGAGTCCAACTCCTATAAGAGATAATATGTAAAGCAGGGAATGTTAACCGATGCTGACAGCTCTGAATTGTCTCGGAGCTGAAGCAATCAGCTTCAGTGAAGTGAGTGAATTTTAAAATGAAATTCTAAATCTAAAGGATATAAAACATATGGGTTATTACTAAAGTGTTAGTGTTTCTGCTTGTTTCTTAAAGATTAACTACCAATATCTAAGGTGGAATTCTAAAAGTGGCACTGACCGTGTCTATCTGGAAGCCTCTGAACAGGAGCGTAGGTCTCACAGAAATCTCCTTTTCATACAGTGGGGTTCTGCTACTTTGCTGTTAGTCATACACTAGATTTCGGGAATAGGCTCCACGTAATGAGTTATAAAGATGTAAAAGATACAGAAGAATATTTTGGAAGTTTGTTTACATTGCAGCATGTAAGAGCAGGAACTGTATTTCTCTGCTTTATGTTTTACATTCTGTATAATGTTCGAGGAATTTGGCAGATGAGAAACTAACCTAGTAGAATATTTGACATCCTTATTAAAGCAAGTGCCGATTAAAAAAAGCATTTTACACAAAAAAATATCCAGTCAGCATCTGTTTTGGTGCATGCTTCACCAGCACAGCACTGACCAAATAATGAGACTATGCAATACAAACCCCGCTAAATCACTTACTCTTTCACTTCTTTGGAGCTGAAGTCCAGGTATCTGTTGCTGATCCACTGAATTTCAAACCAGTCTTTGAAGCCATTGTTCCCACAGCACTTGAACTCGATTTGGAGCATGTCAATTGTCTTCTTCATGAAGCATCTTCCAGGGGTGTCTGTGTCCCGGTAGAACTTCATGCTGTTCTTCAGCCCCTGAGCCAGCGTGCTCTCCAGGGAGCCCCGCATGAGAAAGCAGATCAGAGCAACCAAGAAGAGGAGTATGTTGAAGAAGAAACATAGTGCCAGGTAAGGTTTCAGCAAAGGCTTCCACTTGACAAATTTAGCGGGATCCAGAGAATCGTAACAAATTTTGCCAGCAAAACCATTGAAGGCGCAGGATAATATACCCATCAATATCAAAGAATTGGGCACAAAATGGCTTTCAGAATTGTCCATCACTTCGCTTCGCTTCCGGAGCTCAATTTTGAGGAACAACCCCATGCTAAAAACAATGATTCCAGCAAACACTGAAAACCAGTTCATGAGCCATAGTCCCTGGGCTAGTTTTACCCGTTTCTTCTGGTTGAATTTGACTTTCAGCAGTGCCATCGTCGCAATATGTGAGACGCTGAAAGCTTTTGCAGCCTGAACCCCTCTTCTCCGTGTAAGCGATTCGAGAAAGAACCATTCAGGCGTTTAGAAAAGCTCCGGCCGACGCAGCCCAAAGTGAAGTGCTGCACGGTCCTTCCATCTTGAGCTCCCCACGCGCGGGTTCAAGCAAGTAGATATTCAAAGGTCCAAATTCACAGATTCACATGAGTAAGAATAATGGGCAATTAGCACCTACAACTATTTCTGGTGGTTCCTTCCAAGCAAAGGAGAGACAGTCTCAAGGTTTCAAATGATTTGATCTGGATCTGCAAGACGTCATTCTAATACCTTTAATCATTTGATCCAATTTGGAGAAATGTCTGTCAACAGATGAGTGGAAATAATCCCTCATTTTACTGTTTAGTAGATTTGGGCTTTCTTATGATAGGCTGCTTGGCAGAATGTGAAAACTCAGCGACATAAAAAGATCTTTGTTACTGGCAGAATATGGATGCTTTGAGGAAAAGGGAAGAGAGCGTGGAGATAAAAGCAGCTGCTTGAATGCATAAGTGCCGTTCCTCTGTGTGACCCCAATTTATTCATACCAACACCTTTCCAGTCCTCAGCCTCCCCTGTTTACCCCAGATGACATCCCATGGCTTATTCGTTCTGAAAGCAGCTAAGCATGTCGTTTATAGTGACCTAAAAAACCCACACCTGGCATTTTCTATTTACTTTCAGGCTCTGTACAATCTCCAGGCTTTAATGAGAGGGAAGGCGAAAGGAAAAGTTAAGAGAAACACAATAAATAACCCTATACCCTGCTTGGAGAAGCTTTGCAGCAGGGAAAAATGGACTCAAGCAAGGAAAAACCTGGCCCTGTTAGGCTGCAAGCAGGACAGGTGGGTGAGGGTGTGGGGTGCTGGGGCAGCTCCAGGGCTCGGTGAGGGCACCTACTGCCAGCACAGGGTCTGCTTGGGAGGAAGGGGAGCAGAAGAGTGCAGTGCTCCAAAACCAGTATTTGTTGTAGCCTGCTGCTACATGGGACAATGTGCATTACTCAGTTGCTGCCTTAGACCCTGGGAGGTTGCGTGAGTGGTGATGAAGAACATAAAGCTGCAGATTTTTCTGATGTTCCTCCCCATCTAGATGGGAGAGCAGATGGTAACAGGGGTTTTCTTAGAGCAGGCTGTTTGCATTGCCACTGCCCTTGCAGGCAAGGGGTGAGCGAGCCAGGGGGGTGGAGGAAGGAAAATGCCCATCGGGGCTGTTCTCTACTTGCTGTATGGTGGGAGTAGAGGGCTGTTTCTTGGCAGAGTCTGTTAAGCACTTCTGTGCAGTAAGCTGTAGCTCTGAAATAACATCTCTGCTGGCTTCTTGGCATTGGCCTCTTCTCCTGAGTGGCTAGCAATAGGACAAGAGGGAATGGCTTTAAGTTGTTCCACGGGATGTTCAGGTTGAATACTAGGAAAAGTTTCTTCTCCAAAAGAGTGGTCAGACACTGGCTCAGGCTGCCCAGTAGGTGGATGGAGTCACTGTCCCTGGAGGCATTCCAGAAATGTGGAGATGAGGTACTTAGGTACTATGGTTTAAGGGGCAATACTGGTGGTAGGTGGATGGTCAGACTAAATGGTCTTAGAAATCTTTTCCAACCACAGTAATTCTGTCCCATACCAGTGCAGTGCACGCTGCTACATTTCACTAACTTCGTCAGGGCTCAGGACAAGGTACTTTGGAGGCTGCATTTATCTGACAGCCTGAAGTCAATCCAACATACATGAAACTAATTTTTCTTTCCTTTCCTGTCAGTGCTGACAAAATAAAACTGTGGCAAGTGAAAAATAATTTTTATCAGGTCTGTGAATCACAGGGTATATGGTGATATACATTCTGCAGTGCAATTGATAAGATGAGAAATAGTAAACTTGCCCATAACAGCTGTAAGCCTGGTGTCACTGCAGCTTCCAAGAAGTTCTCAACATTCAGGAGCATAGATAAAGCTGAACACCTGCTACCTTAATAATTTAACACTCAGGTGCCCTCAATAAATCTGAGGTAATTCAATTTTATACACTGTGCTGTTTGTTATTAATTCAGGAGTGGTAAAATAGAACATGTAGCATATGTGCTACAGTTGGAAAGATTAGTGCAGTGGAAAGGTGATACAGGAGTGAAATAGCAAAGGGACAAACAGGGAAAGAATGCTCACTAATCTCCAAAGATCGAGGCTCGAGGGGAAAAACTCCACAAGGGAGGGATCTCTAATCAGAGATCCTTCCCTAGTGGCAATCAGCCCTTAAGTGAGGTCTGAGAGAGATGCAGCCAGGCTCCATGCTTTCCAGTCACATAGCTGAATTGCCTTCAGTTGTTCAGGCTGTGACTCAACAGTTCCCAAACAATACGCTTCAAGGCTCATTGGTATCTCCAGATTTACTGTCTTAGTCCTCTCCTTACATGAAGGCAACAGAAGGAATTGTAATAAGCTGCTCCCAAATGGTTCATGCTTTCTGGGAGATGTTCCCAGATTAACCTGATGCTCAGGACCTCTATGACTTCAGGTGACTCCTTTACAGTTATCTCAGGGAGTTATCAGAACAACAATTTGGAAATTTGCTGTTTATTTAGGTAGTGTCAAGAGTTCAATACCAGCTAGAAGCTCAGGGTACTCAAAACCTCCTATTTATCAAATCACCATGCTTGCAAGCTTTAAAGGGGACTGGTACCAGTAAATTTTGTGCTATACTCCCTTCAAAAAATGAAGCTAACAATTAAGAAGTAGGGAAATAACGTTTCCAGTTCATTCCAGATGGAGGTAACAAACAGCATGTGAGCTTCAGCAAACTGATGAGGGCTGGCTGCAGCACAGTAACATAGGAAAGGGGAAAGTGATGGGAGGGGGATCATTAAGAAGTGTTTTGTGGGGTGGGCATTACAGCAAAGAAAGCTATTTTTACCTGCTCTCTGCTCTTATTAAAATCCTTTATCTTGCTTCAGACTGACCATTAATTGGGTGAATTTCCTGCCAGGTAGTTTACCTGGAAAAATCTTGAAAATGATCCAAAGCAGACTAAAGCTAATTGCACAAGGATGTGCAAGCTAGTGGTCTCCTCATAAGCTGCATATCAGACTTGCTATTCTAGAGGGAAAAAACGTTAGAATAAAATGTTCAAATGATTATTGATCTGCTAGGAATCTCCACAAAAGTGGTCAAATTCAAAATACTGTTACAAAATTTTGATTTCTATGGGCAACAATACAATATTGGTACTTTTGCAAAAAGCTGTGCCTGTTAACATAAGCATGACTCAGAAAGTTACCAGTCAATGTTGGGAGAGAGGAAAACGTAAGACAGATCATTAAATCCAGTATCTGCTATATAGATGCTGCCCAGGCCTGTCCCTACCATGCTCCTGACAAAGTCTGCATGAATAAGGCCGTTAAAAAACAAATTCCCTTTATACAGGTGCAATCTGTGTCCAAATTATGGAAGTGCTTTTAGTTGGTTTAAAAAACAAAACAAAAACCTCCTGGCTTGATCTGTTCCTTTCTGCTCTGCGATGCAAAATGAGTGGCTTTCTTGTCTCTTGATTGTTGTCTTTCTTCTTTTTCCATGATAGTGTGACCACAAGAGTGAGGGCATCTGTTTCAAATGTCATAGGAGGTCACCGTGGAGATAAGAAATGTATTTATGTGCTGTAGTTGGTAGTTTTGCTTGAATTTGTAACTGTGCAATGTGTGTGTATGGCAACTGTTGAGTCACGGCCTGAATCAATGATTGATCACCTGGGGAAAGGACAGGGTCAGTCCTGGGGGCACAGGTGAAGGCAATTCAATTCTGTGTGACTGCAAGGGGTGGAGCCCGGCTGCAGCTCTCTTAGACCCCATGTAAGGGCTGACTGACACGAGGGATGGATCTCTTTCTGAGCATCTTTCCCTGTCAATTTTTTCCTGTGAAATCAGATCTTTGGAGACAGGTGAGTGCTTTGCGTTTGTAATGCCTTTCTGTTTGTGCTAGTCCCTTTGTTATTGTATCTTTTGTATTGACATTCCACTCTGCTGATCTTTCTGATTGTTGCAGTGTTGAAGGACAACTGCAATGGCAGTACCACGTTGTATAAATAACTGTCAGAAAAAGCCTGGTTTGTGACTTTTCCTCCTGTGCATACAAGCAACTGGGTAGCCTGCTGTATGCATGTCACATAAAGTGCCCTTGGGTCTTGAGGCTGGGAACAGAGGTGTGTGGCTGAATCCAGTGCTGTGGCTGCTGTATGTCCTGAAGGGCAATGTGATGTACTAGGTGTACTATGGGTCTTCAGTACAGATTTACTAGGGACAGTTCCTGGCACTTCACCCATCCTTTATCCACAGCGTGAGTAGTGTGTTGGGAAGCACAGTCTGTCGTTGAACCACGAGGTGCTCGTTATGAGTGTTTACTTGTATTACTGTAATGCTTAAAGCATAGGGTTGACTGCTAAAGAATGAATCATAAATCAATATTTGTACTTGCAGAAACAGGAGGGAAATATGTTGGAAATTGGAAGAAGCTTACAAAAGACTCACAGTAGTCACTGCTGGAAAACATCTCAGCAAAACAGATGGAACCTGAAATCAATCAGACAAATTGGATCAGGTTGTGAATACAAATGTTGAAATTCCACAAGTGGTACAGATTTTTTTTCCTTGCAGGTGATGGAACTGGCTTTTCAGTACAGTACAGACCATAAGCTTTCTTGTGTGGATCAGACAGCCCTACCCAGAAAAGAAAAAAACGCCACAATTGCAAGTGGGGAGGGTCAGATGGGGAGGAGGAAGTAAGAGGGGAGAGCTGAGCACCAAGGTGATGATACCCAAGGGAGGGACAGAAATGCACTGGCTGCATGCTCAGGATGGGATGTCCAGATGCACTGCTGGCCTCACTGGAAACAGCAGCAAAGCTTTTGGTTGCTTCCCTAGGGTCAAGCTTTCTCACCATTTGTCTGTGCTATATCCCAAAATGCCAAGGAATATGAACACTCATAGGTCTGTGCAGTGCTGAAGAACTGTCTTTTAAGCTATTTTATTTAGTTCATGAACACATGAGATTTAAAAAGCTGAGCATGGTTGCTGTGGTGAACTAACACAGTAACTCTTGCTTTGCAGATGTCTGAAGGACAAGCCAACCAAACTTCTTTGTAAGATTGTTTGCTCTTGCAACTCTCTGTGGAAAATTGTTCTATGCTTCAGTGCTTTGTACTGCTCAGAAACTTTCTGCTTTTCTGCCAGTGAGCCCTCTGTTCAGGGCCAATTTACATCTAGCTTTATTGTGCTGTTTATTATCTTGATGTATTCATAACCACGGCCCCAGCAGGCATTTGTTTTTCAGCCTATAAAGCCTAGCAAAAGTAATCTTGTGTGCGTGTGGTTCTAAAGAAGTGCCTTGTTTATTCTGGTGACAATAAAACACAAACCAAAGCTACAGATCTGGAGAAAATGTTGCTCTGGTCTCACATTATGAACAGTGCAGGTGCTAAGATGAAAACATACAAACGCAGCTGCTGTTTGCCCTGACTGCAGGCAGCAATCAGCTCTTGGTATTCCTGCTCACCTGGTGGGACAACCTCCTCTGCGTTCCATCTTCTTCCTTGTATTACGACTTAGGCCCTGTGCCTTCCTTCTGGGCAAAGTAGCATGAAATCAGTTTGCTTTCAAAGCAGATGTGCTACTTTTACACTCCCCGTAGCAAGACTGTGAGCCTGACTTTATTGTTATCTGCTCAGCCACAAAAACAGCTCTGCTCAACCCAAGGCTGAGCAACACAACTGCTTTTTCCCCACAGGCCTTTGGGGAGATTCTTGCAAGCTCCAATAGGTAAGACATTAAGCAGTGCTGGCTCCAGGCCTAGGAGAGGCAGTCAGGCAATTTTCTTTGTGTCAGCATTGCTTACTATATTGAAGCAAGGAGCAGCGTGCCACTCTCCTTCCCTGCAAGCTGCGATTAGCAGGGACACAAAGCAGCTCTGACCGGCCGGCACTGAGAGTCTCCTTGACCCAGGAGCACACCGACAGACTGGCACAGCTCCTGCCAGCTGTTGCCCCAGCAGTGCCTGGCCCTGCCTCTGGGTACTGCAGGAGCAGGCCTCAAGAGGACAACGCGGCAGCTGAGTCCCTTGCCGTTTCACCCTTGCCCAGACAGCTCCAGGTATGTCTCCTCACACTGCTCGAATATGACCATGCGTGAGCTGCTCCACCACAGAGACAAGATGGCATAGAATTCCTGACTTGGTAAAACCAGGCACTCTCACTGAATGCATTTCATCACTAATATACTGAAAGTATCATCAGTCCTCTGGAGTAAACCACCCAGACTAACCTGAAAATTGCAGGAAGTGATTTTTGTGATGACTTTTGGCAGTTGAGGCAAAAGGTAAACACAACCAAGCTACAAGCACTGTAGATTCAGCTCTTACTCATTCAGTGTTTAGTATTTGCTTAGTAAGCAGTTCCAGTGAAAGTCTAGATAGCCCCACTCTCTAGACCTTGCCAAAGTATCCCCCAGATACTATTTCCAAAATGTTACCCTAAAGTCTATCATTGCTAGAAGAAATTGGTTTACTGACAGACTAAATATTTTAAAGAGGATTACTACACATGTAACTATTCTATGAATATTTTCCTGTGTACTACTTTCATGCTTTTAAACACTTTTTACATATCCGTACATCTGAGTTACCACATCCCACTAGATTTTACTGGAAGATGGATCTCTTATCAAGTGATGAACTGCACTTTTGGGACCTTAGCAGTGGCTGTTCTCTCACTTGCCCTGTGTTTAATTGTCCTCTTCTACCTACAGATGTCTTTGGAATGCTGGCCACCATGCTGGTCAGTGAACAGGGGCTCTGCACTGCTGCTGCCAGGAGTAAGGCCGCCTTCTGGGACAGCAGTGGTGTCCTGCTGGTGCCTGTGACATCCTCTTCCTGAAGTAATTTTAAGTCACTCCCTATGTAGTGATGCCCAGTTATTTGTTTCTTCCACTAAAAGATTTCCAAAAGTTGCTATGTCAGCACTAACACAGCCTGTGAATATGCCAACAAAACTTTTCTAGCACTTTCTATTTTCTGAAAAGGGCACAGAGATGTTTAACTACCTGGGTGCATATTTTATGGTACACAGAACCATGAGCGTATATTAAAAACTTGGCTGACCAAATATCCTCATGCCTGAAATTGGATTTGCTCATCTTGTGTCATGCCAGAGACCAAGATCCAGTTAGCAAATTTGTATTACTGAAGTAATGATAAACATTTAAGGGAAAGTAATCGCCAGGAGCAATTTGTTGTAAAGTTACACTGCTGAAGGACAGAGTAATTCTGATTTGACAGAAGCACTTTGCAAAGAAATACATGTGAACTGAGATCTCAATCACTGACCTTTGGAAAGGGTCACTGGGAAGCTCTTCTCAACAGAAACTGACGTCAGCATGTAGTGTTTCTAACTTACACCACTTATTCACACAAAGCTGTGAGGTGATTCCCAGCAGCCAGCACAGGTATGCAGTGAGCTGGCAGTCTCACAGCCTGCTGGGAAGCAACCATGTGGTGCTGCCCACAGTTCTATGTGTCACTGTCCAGCACCATAGAGAGGAAACAGAAATGCTTATAGCCTTTGGCTAGCAGAACAAAGGTGTCTGTGTGGGCTTTTGCTTTGTTTTTATAACAGGCCAAACATCTTGCTATCGTGACCCAAGAATGGGTCTGTCATTACCAGCATATGTGGGGAAGCAATATTATCTAATCAGGCTCTGTACATCAATGTGTTGAAATTAAGATATATTGGAGTTGCATCTAATCATCTCCCTTTAGCAGCTATTAAAACCAGCATATGTTAAAGCAACAGTATAGGTGTTCTCTCTGAATGATTTTATGATGCTGTCAATGCATGTTGAAGGAACAACTCAAAACAAGTAACTGAAATGCAAAATCCAGTTCATTCACAAAAAAGTGTACATGAACAGAAGTAAACAACGGTGAAATTGTGAAAATAAAAAACAAAAAACACCCTTTTTTAATTCCCTTTTAAATTAAATGTACTGAAAAAACAGGCTAAGTTTCTCTGTTGCTCCAAAAACAGTTAAGAACTCAAAATACTCCTCATAGCACTGACATGGCTTTGATGGATTAATCAGTATTAGAGGCACATACAATGATAGGGCAGCATAAATATTAGGCAGAGTTCTTAAATACAACTTTTGAGCTGCTGTTTAGGCAAGGTAATATTTCCTTCGTACTGTTAAGAGGTCATTATAAAAAGAAACCTCCATCATAATGCAGTTATTTTCTGGTATTGAACAAGAGTGAATAAATGGGACTTGAGAGGTAACTGTGCACCAAGGGCCTTTATGCAAGTTGTTATTCTGGAACCCAAATACTGTGCTTTGTTATCACTTTTTATGAAGTCCCTCTGTCAGCACCGCACACGATAGCCAGTGGCAGTGCTGTGAGCTATGATCACAGCAAAGCTCACTGGCTGCCAGCAGAAAAACCAACCACTGGGACATGTCTGAACACTGCTGCCCTGAAACTTGTCATGTCTGTCAGCAAACAATGCGTGTACCTCTCAGGCCATACAAATCTAATCTTATTCGGGTTCCTGCTGTTTACAGAAGCAGCTTCCTCTAGCATATTTTGAGACTGCTGTTGTTCAGTATTTATCTACCTTCTAGAGATAGATTTCAATCATTAATACAGTAGAAGAACATTACATTTTCATTAACCTTTTTTTCCTTGAAATAGAAGTCTGACTAACAGTTGTCACCCACACAGCAGAACCTGGGTCCCAGACGCACTGCGGCCCAGGATTCACCTGACATACAGTACCCATGTACAAACTCCCTCTCTTTAATCCTCTGTTTGCTGCTTCACTGAATATCTCCCTTCCCCATATCCGTAACAGCAGTCTGCAATTGCTTCACCACAGAAATGGGACAGATTTGGCATTCCCTCTTTTCAGTTGACTACAGCTTGCACTAGCAGGGAGCTCGGATTCTTCCTGGCTAAGTGACAGCAGCACAGCAGCTCCAATCAAGGACTGCTGCCACGTGAATACCGGTGCCCCCAGCCCCATTTTAATTAAAGAAATTCAGCAATGAGGTACTGCAGCAGTTGGCCGACCCAACAGCGATACATACAGATTACAGCAGCAAGTTTAGTAATAGTAAACTACATCCGAGTGAAATTTTTCAAGGAGAGCAACCAGCCACAGGCTGTAACTCCCCACTGAAGCACCACCCACAATCATTTTACGGCCCGTAGGGATGAAGCCCTCCCGCCTGCGGATCAGCACGTTGCCGGCAGGCTCCATCGCTCGCGGTCAGTCCCAGCAGCTGACGCGCTCTTGTTCGGGGATGAGGCTCCAGTTGGGTGAGGGCCTGTCGCTCGCCAGCCAGTCAAAGTCATCCACCAGGTTCCAGTTGTTTCTGTTTCTATCCAGCCCGGACGACTCGAAGTCCGCCTCGATGCCCGGGTAGCTCCATGCATAGGGCGCGAAGGACACCTCGCTGCAGTCCTCGATGACGGCCCTGCTGGTCACCTGCACGTAGAAGCGGCTGCCGCGGGTGCGATGCGTGCGGAGCTGCTGGCAGGCCACCACCAGCTGGCATTCGCTGCAGCCATCCACCAGCACGGAGGTGGAGACGGGCCCGCACAGCACGGTGCAGCCGCGACACTCGCGCATCCGCAGCGTGTTGGGGTTGCCGCGAAGCCGCACCCGGCAGCCGCGCAGCTCCTCCAGCACCACGTCGCGCTGCAGCAGCTCCTCCGGGCCCAGCTCCAGCTCTCGATCCTCGGCGCGGCTGAAGCCGCACAGCGGAGGCCCGCCCGGCTCCCCCTCGGCGCTGCCCGGGGCCGGCGGCTCGGCCGACTCCTCGGGTTCGGCGGGGCGCGGCTCGGCGCCCGGGGCCGCCTCTTTCTTCAGGCTGCGGAAGGCGAACTTCTTCTTGGGCTGCAGCTGTTGCCGCCAGGCCGCTAGGTCGGCCTGCAGCCGGGACACGGCTTCCTGGCCCTGCCGTACCTCGTAGGGAGCCAGGAAGCGCACGCTCTCGGTCAACAGCTTCTGCAGCCCCTGCAGCCGCGCCGCCGCCTCCTCGGGCCGCCCCGCCGCCAGCAGCGCCTCCACCGCCTCCCGCTCCCGGCCGAAGGCGGCGGCGAAGAACTCGCTGCCCTCCTCCCGCACCGCCTGCGCCTCCTTCAGCTCCCGCTGCCGCGCCACGCCGCGCTGCCGCTCAGCCTCCCGCCGCTGCAGCCGCTCGGGCAGCACCGCGGCCGCGGCGCCGCCGGCCTCGGGCCCCAGGGCGGCCACGAAGGCAGCCGGCACCCTCCGCTCCTCGTCCGCCGCCTCCATCTTGCGCTCCGTCCCGCCCGCGGCGCGGCGGCCGGCGGGAGGGGCGGGGCCTGCGCGGGTTTAAAGGGGCGGCGCCGCGCGGCGGGATGGGGTGAGTGCCGGCGCCAGGCGCTGCGGGGTGCGGCCTCGGCTTCCCAAACGGGCGGCGGGTGCTGCCGCCCGCTCTCCTCCAGCCGCCGTGCGCGCAGCAGTGCCCGCTCCTCCCCTCTGCCGGCCGCGCGCTCGGCCCCTCGGGCCGCTCGAAGCCTTTCCCGCAGGCGGTCGGAGCCGCGGGGGAGGGGCGGGAGGAGGGAGGACCGCTTTGGGCCGGAGCGCCTTCCGGAGGGACTCGGGCTCGGGGCGCGGGCCTGCGTGGCGCTTCGTGCCATGGCTTCGGGATGGCGCGGTTGCGCCGCTTTGTACGCTTCCCCGCGGCCTTCCTTCCCGCAGCGGACTGGCCGCGGATGCGCTGGCGGCACGGCGGATGCGCTGCAGAGCGGCTGCCGCGCTCCGGCCGTGGTGTGCGCGGTGCGCTTTGTTCCAGGAGGGCGCTCGGGTGTGAGGGACTGCGAGAGTGACGCCCGTGGGTCGCTGTGTCCTTGCGGTGCAGCTGTGCGAGAGGTACGCAGACACCTCTACGGGGATGTGGCAGTGGCCAGGAGGGCCGTGTGCGCGTGTGTGAATTCTGTGAGAGCTCCCTTAGGTAGATGTGCAGTGAGGACTACTGGCAGCGCATCTGGCTGCGGCGCGCAGCGGTGACCGTGCTGGTTCCGATGTGCTCCTCGAGAGCGGCTCTGTCCCTGCTTCAGGGAAGGGTAATTTCTACAAAGAAAGTGAACACCAAGCACGTGCACGCACATGAATGTAAGTGCAACCCCCCTCCAGGACTACGGCTATCATATGCGTTCCTCTTGCATTCCAAAATCGCCAACAATAAATCAACATGCAGCCTGAACTATCCGTTCATACTAAAGCATAACAAACCCAGAGTAGATATTCCAACTGTGCTGTTAGAACTTACGCTAAAATACAGAATGTTCTTTTTTTTTTTTTTTTTTTTCTTCTTCTTTTTGTCTTTTTTTTTTTTTTTTTCTTCTTGCTGCAATGAGAAATCAAGGGATGCCAATCTAGGGCCCTGGAGCATGTCCAGAGAAGGGCAACAAAGCTGTGAAGGATCTGGAACACAAGTTTTATGGAGAGTGGATGCAGGAATTAGGTGCGTTCAGTCTGGAGAAGTGGAGGCTCAGGGTGGATCTTATTGCTCTCTACAACTGCCTGAAAGCAGGGGGTGGCAAGGTGGGAGTCGACCTTTTCTCCCAGGTAACTAATAGGCTGAGAGGAAATGGTCTCAAGTCGCTTCAGGGAAGGTTCACTTTGGGCTTTAGGAAGCATTTCTTCTCAGAAATAGCAGTGAGGCCCTAGAACAGACTGCCTAGGGAGGCGGTGAAGTCACTGTCCCTGGAGTGCTCAAGAAAGGTGGAGATATGGCACTGAGAGATGTGGTCAGTAGGCATGGTGGGGGTGGGCTGGTGGATGGACCAGATGATCTTAGTGGTCTTTCCCAACCCTAATGGTTCTGTGATTGTCTGGTAGCAGCTGCACTTTGGAGCAGGTTGGTGGAGCCTGCAAGGTGTTTTGTATTGCTCTGTTGGAATGGATGCATAATGAACCAGAGATGGTGTATTCCATTGGAATGTGGGTGGGTAACATCGTGTTTAATGCATTATAGCACCTGACTGTCTCAGTGCTGCAAAAATAATGCATCCAGAATTTTGCTTCTGAAGAATGAGGTTTTAAATCTTAAAAATAAAAAGCTCCTATGTTGTAGAAAAGGAGAATGCTCAGTTGTGAAAATGAGAAGGAAATCTTGTAGCATTCTCACGTGATTTGTTTCTACCAGTGTATTTAGATAATACAGTGATAAAGTCTTCAGCGTTTTTGCTAATAGTCAGATCTACTCCTGCAGTACCTGCAGTCATGTCAATGTGCAATTGATTCACTGTAAGAAGGAAATAATCCATCTTCCTGTCTTGTTTTGTAAGAAAGGTGTGTAAGTTTCATAACAGGCCTTCTTGCTCCCACCAGTGTAGGTAATACCAGTAGGAGCAGTGATGTAATTTCGTATCCCATATGCGAGGTTACTCACAGGAATGTGGCACTCTGTTTTTTTCAGTATGTGCAAACACTACTGTTATTCTTAAACAGATGTGACCAGATGGATGACCTGCAGTGCTTTATGTTTGAAAGGATTACAAGCAAATGCTAATACAGGCCCTCCAAAAAAAAAAAAAAAAAAAAAGAAAAGAAAAGGAAAAGTCTATATGCTGTGCTACAGTGATTATTTTTTATTATATTCAAGCACTCAGAAAGTTAGGTATGCTAAACTGATTATTTTTTGCTCAAGGTGATTGAAGTTTTAAATTAACAAGGCCCAAATACACTTGTGAATAGGAGCTTCTGGGAGAGACTGGAGTCTTTTCACATTGCTAACACATACAAATAGTTTTTGGGTTACAAGTACAATAACCACAGATACAAAGAGGTGGAGTTTACGGCCATAATGAAAAATTAAAAAGGGAGTAATAAAATTATTCCAACCATCTTATCTTGGTACTCCAAAATTACTTTCCACATTTACAATTTGAGGTTTTGGTATAATTGATATTGGTATGTATATATATGTATTTGTGGTAATGCAAAGACTGATAATTTTCTTCCTGACTTTACTGGAAGTAATGATGTTTCAAGGCTGTTTAATGTGCTTCAATATAATCCACAGAAAACAGAGGACTTAAAATTTCCCATGCTGTAACCACCTGAATAAAGTACCTGCCTTATAGCTGCTTGTTGGTAAGCTGCATCAAGCAGTTTAGCTGCTAGAGACTTTTGGATAAAAGTTAGGTACGCAGTTCTGCCTACATTATAATCCATTCTTTTAATTTTTTTTCTTGACATTCTTTAGTTTCTCTTTGCTTTGAAAGTAGATAATACTCAGTTCAGTAATGTCTTTTCCTGTTGCTTGCACTATATACTGTTATTTGTCTTAGGTGAAGTTGCAGGTTGCACGTGCTTACATGGATGTAGTGCTGTGGATCTCCAAAAAATGATCTATAGAACTCATGCTTCTCAGCTTAAATCTGTATCACATGGTTATTGCCCTCTGAGGCTACCTGCCTAGAAAACTATTGTACTGATTGAAACTAATTCATACTGATTTATACTGACTCAACAGAATTAACTCATGGTTTCCTTGGAATGAGGCATACTGGATAGGTAGAGTGAAGATTCAAGATCCTGTCTCATTTGAGCATTATTTTAATAAGAGAGGTAAATAAACACAAGAGCAACAGGAGCAACTGAGTGTCTGTTAAGAATACATGCAAGGGATTCTTAATCTTGAGGTTCCTGAGCTTGTGAAAGTTAACAACTTCATAGCTGTGGTCTTGAGATGTAGGTTTGCACCTTCTCAGAGGAAGGAAGCAAACACAGCAATTCCTTATCATCATTACATACCTCCAACACGGACACTTTTATTTCAAAGGGTTTAATGCATGTACACTGCACCATAAAACACAGAAAGTGCTGCTTCATCTGTTAGCTATGTTTTTAAGAAAGGCAGCCTCTGTCTCTTGCAAGGAGTTCTTATCTGATAGATGCAATCTGTGAATGCCTGTTAGATTGAGCTTCTCCAGAAGAGATTAGCAGGTGAGTGTAATTACTTCTGGCTGCAAAGTGGGTGCTTTGGTGACTTGCTCAACCATAGTATGCTACTGCCAGTTTTAGTAAGATCTTTTCTAACTTTTCTGGCACTGTCATCAGACATTAAAGAAAGATGTAAGCTATATTATGATTCATTTAAGATACTGTTGACTGTACATTTTTCATGGTGGGTTGGGGCTTCAGTAAAAGGGGCTGTCAAGCTTCTGTAGTTTTTGTGTTCTCTTGAAAAAATTTACAAAGTCCTTTATCGTGGCTGGTACACTGATTGCTTTTAAAAAAGCTTTTATTTGGACTAAAATGATATTCTTTAAATATTTGGCCATATGGAAAAGCACGACAATGTAAAATATGTGTATTTTTAAAATCGCTAATTAGAGAGTTAGAACAACAACTATAAAACTTGGTGCATCTTAATTGCAGTGAGTAATGCGAAAGCTTTGAAATATAAACCTTGGGAACACGTAAGATACTAATTATATTCTGACTAGTCAAGGTGCACTTGTTTTGAAACAAGTCTGAGCTGGTCGCTTCAGAGAACCTGGCGTTCCCAGTGCCAGAGGTAGAGAAACAAATTCATTTCTACAGAAATGAGTTATCCTCCTACAGCCAAGATGGACTTCAAAGCCTAACACATTATGACAAGAGACACTGAAAGATTAATAAAGCGAGGCCCAAGTACACTTAACGCAGAAGCTCGAGAAGTGTACTTAGGTTTAGTCTAAGCCTAGCGTCTAATTGGTATTTAGGACCCCAACTTGCTAACTGACCTAAGTTAAATTCTGAAGACCCAAGTATGTAAATCACAGATGCTGTCTCATTTTGTCCAGAAGAATCAGAATGGTACAAAGATACTGTGAGATACAGTACTGAAGGCTTAGCTGAAATTCAAAGACATTACATCCACTGGCTTCCCCGCTCAACAAAGTGGGTAAGTTTGTAACTAAAGGAGATTAATTTCATTAAATAGGCCCCTCCCTTGTGTACTTGTGTTGACCATGACTGCATTGTCTTTCAGGCGTTTTTTAGTAATTCCTGGAATAACCTTTTCCATGATTTTGCCGGGCACTGAAGTGAGACTGATAGGCCTGTAATTACCAAGATCTTCTTTCTTGCTCTTGAAAACTGGGACAATGTTTGCCAGCTTCCAGTCAACTTGGGCCTCCCCAGATTCCCAAAACCACTAAAAAGTAATTGAGAAAGGTCCTGCAATGACACCAGCCAGTTCTTAGAGTACTATGGGATGAATCCCTTTGCGCCCCATATATATACACAGCCAGAGTAGCAAATCCTGCACAAGTTCAGGGCTGGCTGGGAGTTTATCATTACTGCAGTCTCAGTCTTCCAGCTGAGGGCTCTGGGGGTTCCAGATCAGTGTTGAAGACATGCAAATGTGGCATTAAATGTCTCTGCTTTTTCTGTGCTCCTGTTTGTGAGGTGTCCATCCTCATCAAGTAACAGAGCACTATTATCTCTGAACTTCCTTTTTTCTCAGTGTGGTTGAAAATGTCCTTTTTGTCATTCCTCACAGTACTGGCCATGTTCAACTCTTAACTGAGCTTTGGCCACACAAATTTTCTCCCTGCAATGATGAACAGCATCTCTGTAGTTCTCCCACATTGCCTGAACTCATTTCCAGGGCCACGCATTTTCTTTTTCTGTCCAAGCTCCAGACGATCTTTGCTCAGCCAAGCCAACCTTCTACCCCACTTGCATATCTTCCAACATTTTGAAATTACCTATTTCTGTGCTCTTAGCAGGTTGTGCTTAAAAGCTGATCAGCACTGATAGACACCAGTGCCTTAAAAAGCAGGAGACTTTGCCAACTAGTTGCCTGAGCAGCCTTAAATCTGTCCAGGGTTTAAGCTTTTGGTGGCAGTTTTCCTTCTGTCACCAAATAATTTAAACTTCATGGTTACTATGACCAAAATGGCCACCAGTTGCCAATTCTCTTAGCAGACTCTCTGCTTACAAGCAACAAATCTAGGAGGGCAGCTTTCCTAGTCATTACCCTTAGGAACTGTGCCGTGTCCCTTTAGATTTTGTAAATGTTAGGGTATTTTAGAAAACTATGTTCAGTTACTGGTGTAGCCAGCTCAGGGAACCACCGAGATTCAACAGCACACCAAAGGTAGGAATTGTGAATCTCAGTTGAAAACCTACTTCATTCCTCTTTCTGAATATTGTCAATTGAATGAACTTGAAATCATTTTACCCACATTTCTGTGATCCCTGTAGTTCTGTATTTTAGGCTTTTTTTTTTTTTTTTTTTTTTTTTTTCTTTTTGGCCTATGTTCCTTCTATTAACATCTATTAATTAACATATTTATTTATTCTTAAATCACACACAATACTTCAGTTCTATTAGCAATGGCCCTTTTGCTAGCTTCTTTGCCTTACTGCTATTTTTAATTGGTACTACTTTTTTTAATCTTGTGTCAGCTTGTAAATATACTTTCATGTATTTTTGTATCCATATTCACCTGTCATTTTCCTATTTGTCTATTCAAAACCAACTATGAACAGCTCCAAATTTTCTGCCACTGTTTTGTAGTCTATATTTCTTCTGTAAATTTTGGCATTGTTGAAGAATATTTCTCCAGATACTGTTGTAAAGCTCTATCTCTTCAGAGGTGTTTTTCCTCAATACAATCCAGTGGCTGATTCTCTTAAGGTTATTTTAACTTGGGAGTGAGCGTTATTAATCTTTCAGACTCAATTATCCATTTTACGGTAGTCTAAACTGAAGAATATGAGACTCCATTTAAATAACCTGGAGCATGATAAAGTTATTCTTTATCTGTTCTAGTAGTAATATTCCCGTGTAATTTATTTAAATGAGTGGTCCTGTCGCCACATTTTTGTTTCTATGGATCAATTTTCATACTATGAATCTGCCTCTCATGAAGGCAAAACTCTCCAGAATCTCATCTGACATCCATCGCAGAACAGCCCTGTTGGCCTTTACACAACCTCTGGTCGCATAAACCTCACCTGCCTTTTCTCTGGTATAGGTGTGAATCTCTTGTTCTCAGTTACGTCCTCTTACTACCCACATCCTAACCGATCACCCCTCGAGATAAGTACTGGTTAGATAGTTCTGCGTTGATAACTGATACTGGTGTGCAGCTTTTGTATGTTACATTATGCAACTGTGACCCTCGTTTTGTAGGTTTTGTGTAAGGCATAATGTCAGACTGAAATTCAAAACGTTTAGGAAAATTTTACTGGTGGGTCACCTAAATGTTGGTGGTAACTATTCAAAATTTGGCACTTCATATGGTTACTTAAGAACTGATTTTTTTTTTTATTTTTTAATGTTGCATGTTGCATTTCTATTCCAAGTTAAGTTCTGTGTTTCCACTGTATTTGAGTGCCCCACTTTTCAAGTGCTGTGACCTCTACTTCTCTATTGCTTGTACCCTTTAACGATGACCTATTTGTTTCTGTGCCGTCAAGCCCAGAGTTATTTATGCTTATCTAAATTAGTAATTCTTAAAAGCAGTATGTAGTTGAAGTGTTGTGTTTGGTGATGAGCTGACACAACAACCATGTTAAGGGATGGAGGGATAAAGGCGTATGGGAGGAAGGAGTGCCATAAATAGAGCTGGAGTAGTATGGGATCTACAGTCAGGAAAAGGAAGCAAGATTGCACTGTAGTAAATGGCATTCTTTTCCATCTGATATAGCTCAGAGAAGATGCAGTGCGTTGAGGTTACAAAGCAGCTATTCATGCAAGAATCTTAGGATGACTGTGGAATTCATTCATTTAATGCTTAGTCCTTAAATTCTTTCACATGAATCTGCTGCTTCGTGATCTTCGTGATCTTCTTTTGGGGTAATAATGTCGGATTGCACAAGAATAAGAATGCTTGTGAAGATAGCAAGAGAAATGGGCTTTTGACTTTGAAGAAGCCTGAAGGCAGAATGAATGGGAAGTGGTTTGTATTCCTTTATTTTCTTCATCTCTGTATCAAAGCCAACTTTTCTCTTCTACACAATCTGTCATTTCAGGGCTCTGTATCTCAGCTCACTCCAAACGTGATTTGGTGTCTTTGCACACCTATGAGAGCTGCAGTTGTTAAATAGCATGGTCACAGTTTGACAGCTGATGTCAAAATATATCCAAGTATTATGTTGTGTGACGGGTGCACATGATGTTCCTGGTAGCGGTACTTAAGAATTACTACGCCAACGTCTGTCTTCCATAGATTTCTCCTATTCCTTTTTGACACTGGTCTTTTTTCTCATGCGTATTTTCCCTTTCTCCTCCTGAAGCTGCTACATGAAAATGAATGAGAAAATGAATGAATGTGATTGAGGAAACTATGGAGAGACAGCAACTGAATGCGCACTGCACGTAATTTGGAGAATAGGGCTGGTTGGAAGGACAGCTCTGGGCAGGTGACCTTGGGGTACAGGAATTTTGACACATTGGGGTCTTCAGTTCTAATGCAGTAAGGCAGTGAGAAGAGGGGGGAGCTCCTGGGGCAATGAGACTCCGTTCAGAAACATCATGTGATCCTCTTAAAAAAAGCACACGTACCTCATCACAAAAGGCAGTAAGTACTGCTTTACAGATGTGGCTTGGAAAATTCTGTAGGACACCAGCAAGCGAGTACGGTACAGCTGAAGACTGATTTCAAACTCCTTAGTATTGAAGGTAACATTAATTTTGCTTTAAGGGTGTATACTTCATTGTGACCAATAAAGTCACATCCAGTGCTTGTCTTTTATCTGTGTTTTTTAGTAACTGTTTCTGAACAGATATAGCAAATACAGAAATACATGCAGATTTGCTTCTGCAGAGAATACAGATGGCTCTCATGGGTTCTGCTTTGGTTTTGTCTGCTCAGTTGCAATGTAAAAGGTTTTCATCCTTATGCTGGCTGACTTGTGTAGATCCCGAGAACTCTTACAGCTTCAAGCTTCTCATTGTGTAGACGTTAGCTACACATTTTTGTGCTGTCCCTGCTCAGTAAGGTTATTGCCAGCACTGCTCTGAAATGTCACTCAGGGAAAATAAGTGTAAATTATGTTAGTCTTCAGCAATTTACATAGGCTTCTGTGTGTTCCCTGTGACAAGGCAATCAATTCAAAACCATTTGTCTTCCTTCCTCCTTCTCCTTCTTTGTATTGCTTATTTCCTGTTTGTGGTTTCTGCAGGACTGGGAGGATGGCAGTACACTGATCAGATATTCTGTTTCAGAGTGGTGTCCTTCTGAAGCTAAGTTCTATCTTGTGAACCAAATCAGAAGAACAATTGTGGCACCCCTCCAGTTCAAAGGTTCTTTCTTGCACGAAATTCTCTGAAGTCAGTGAGACCAAGTAGGTTTTCATTCAGAGCAGTTTTAGCCACTGGAAGATTTGCTGAAGTTAGAGACCTTGAAGTTTGGCCTTTCTGATTATCTAATGCTCATGTCAGAAGTAAGAGCAGTTAGGGTGCTGAACTCTTCGACATGTAGTGTCAATTCCCATATTGTGGACCACTCACAATCCTTCCATGTGCAGCTGGTATGTTGGCTGATGCACCAGGCAGTGCTGTATGCTGCTGCATATTGTCTGGGCTGCATGCAGGACCTGCTGGATGCATGCTAGGCCGAGCCTTCCCATGCAGGCAGCAGTCTGAGACTTTTTGTTGTGGGCATACAAGTAAACAAGTAATGTGCATGCACCTTGGCTACAGCTTGTGTTTAGGACCAGGCTTAACCTTTATGTCCTGTATTATAATATGAATTGCTATTGCTTACAAATAATATAACCAGATCTTCATTTAAAAACAATTTTAATATGCTTTTTAACAGAAAAACAAACAAACAACTGCCCAACCATTTCTTGGAGAAGTTCCACTCAGTGCACTGCCCACATGCATTTTTGTGCCATTGTGTTTAATAACTAGAAGTGTATTTTTTGAGCTGTAAGGCTATTTAAGAAGAATGTTACTAAATAAAGTCTTCAAATCCTTTCCCTAAGGACTTTTAATGAAGCTCTGTTTTTTAGGAAAAAAAAAAAAGGGCCACTTCTCTGTGAGTCCCTGGGAATTAAGATTACCAGTAGGAAGAGGGTCTTGGAAGAGATCTCTTATCGTAAGCTTATATATTTCTTCACGCTAAGAATCTGTTTTTAAATAGAGAAAAAGCAAAAAACGTGGGCTTGTAAGATCATCTGAATGAAGATTTTTTTATTGCATTTTTAATGAATACAGGGAATATTTAAAGTTGAGCAAGCTTTGTACAATCAAAAATCCTTAAACAAAACTACGTGATTAATGTCTGTAACTAAAGCAGACTGCAGAGCTGCAGCAGCGGGGGTCAGAGCCGTGAGCTGTAACTCCGAACTCCCACTAGGAAGTTACCCGAAACTTTGTCTAGCTACCGGAGCCGGCGTCCTTTGTTCCAGGCGCGGGTGGTGACAGGACACACCTGAAGTACGGCTGCAGCCTGGAACGGGGGCAGATCCTGGTTTTTCCAAGGTGACCCCGCCTTTCATTTTGGGGTGGTCTCTGCCCCTGGCAGCGCTGCTACAAACTCAGTACAGACATCACCCAGGTTCTTAACGTCCGCGCTGGGTTCAGAGGGAACTTTTTTTTTTTTTTTTCCCGCCCCCAATTTTCCGTGCCCCAAAAGACCCCCCCAACTCGCAACCGAAAGCAAGCAGCCCAGGCTCGTACACACTACCAGACCTACGGGTTCCTTGAGGGGGTGGAGGGGAGAAAGCCGGCGAAAGTTTTTAAAGGGCCTGCCGTGCGGCGGGCCGAGCTGCGGAGCAGTCACCATGCCCGCCCGGCGGCTGCGTGTGCCGCCGCGCCGGTGCGGCATTGTCTGGCGGCGGAGCGGAGCGGCGGCCCGGGCCGGGCGGCGCGGCGCGGTGTGCGCGGCTGTGCTCGGCGCGGCTCCGCTCTCCTCGCGCTCTCTTTCTCTTTCCCCCTCTCTCGCTCCCCCCTCCCTCGCTCGCTCTCTCGCTCTCCCTCTCTCTCTCTTACACTGCCAGCCCCTGATGTGATGGCGAAGAAACCCCGTTGACAAGGCACTGCTTTTTCATGACGGTGAGTTTCCCTTTGAGTGTATTATAATTTTGTGATAAAAATTTCAAGGAAAAAAAAAAACACACAACCTCCTTCCTCCCTTCCTTCGGGGAGGGAAAAGAGAGGGGGGAAATCTATCTCCAGACAGACAGAAAAGAAAGAGGAGCAAATTAACAGCCAGGAGTTGCCAAAACCAGGATATTAGGTTTCAGCCCAGAGAGCTATTGGCTCTGGGGCTATGTATATAAATATATATCGGGAGAGAGCGAGCAGAGGGGCCGGGAGGAAGAAGAGGGATGCGTGGTGCGGCTGTTGTTCGGGCAGATGTGGATTCACATGGAAATGAACCATATATCTCTGTTTTCGGCGAGGCTGGCGGCGGCGGCTGCCGAGGGCACTTAGGAGAAAAAAAAAAAAAAAAAGAAAAAAAAAAAAGTTGTTTCTTAAAATAAAGGCGCGGGGGGAGGTTGAGGGAGATAAGGTTTCAGGTCCAGGCTGATAGCTGCGGAGAGGGGAGAGGTTTGGGGTGGGTTTTTTTTTTTTCTTGCTGATGCCATGCAAATGCAGGAGAGGAGGGAAGAAAAATCTCTTTTAATGACTCATTGATTGAGCCGGTTTAAAATTAGTTGTTGTTGTTGTCTTTTTTTTTTTTTTTTTTTTTTTAATTTTCCGCCCCCTTGATGGCCATCGAGAGAGGGATGGAAAAGGAGAGGAGGGAGAGTGTGTGTGTGTGAATGTGTGTGAGAGAGAGAGTGAGGGAGAGAGGGGATGGAGAGAGTGTGTGAGGGAGAAAGAAAAATAATCTTTTCAAATCTCCTCCCTCTTTTTTTCCCCCCTCGTTTCTTTGCTTTTCTCTAAAGCTCTGTGGTCTGTGAAACACTCGGTTCTTCCTCCTGCTCGGGAAAATGGAGACGCGCCGTCTCGCTGCCGGCCGCGGCGCCGGGAAGGATTTTTCTCTCCTTTTTTCCCTTTTTCCCTCCCGGCTCGATGCGTCCCTCTGCCCGGCCGCTCGCCGCCACCCTAATCCCGTCACTTCTCGCAGCTCGTGGCTCAGCTTTGCGCCTTCTGGGGATTTATTTTTCGCTCGTTTCCTCGCTTTCGGTGCCGCCACTAGATTCGATTCGATTCGTTCGGTGCTTGCTTTGCCGTTTCCTCCGACCCGCTGGGTACCTGCCGCTGCCAGCCGCGATGGACACGGCGCTTTTTGGGGGTGCGCGGAGCCCTGGGCGGTAGGTCCTGCTGGGGCTGCCCTCCGCGGTGTCGTCTTTTCACAATTTATTATTATTTTTATTTTTTATTTTATTATTATTTTTCTTTTCAGGGAGAGAATATTGTACTGTGTCTTTTAAAATCTAACAATAAACCGTCTATTTCTGGAGCTAGCCGCCCTTTTTTTCCTTCTGGGCAGATGCGTTTATTTGTGCGATCGGGACCGTTTTCCTTAGGAGCAGCAGTGCTTTTGTAAATACTTTGTGCTCGTGGATAAAACCACCTTTGGCGGACGCGGAGAGGAGCTGGGCGATGGGTGCAGCAGTGCCTCTGCTCCTCACGCGCTCCTGCTATCAGCTGCAGCGTTCTCTCACGGATAATAACGCTGTAACGCATTAATATAAGAGCGCGGCAGAGCCGTATGGCGAACGTTTAAACGTATTCAGAATTACTATTAAATAACAGCGGGAGAAGGAAGGAGGTGCTGAGGCCTATTCTGTTTCCCAGCTCCCTGCACAGCTCCGGGCTCGCTAACGCCGAGCCGAGGGGCAGAGGGCTGCCGGAGCTGCGGCCGGGCACCGCTGCCAGCCTGTGCCGAGCGGCTGTGCCTGCGAGGGGGTGTGGGGCAGAGCCGGGAAGATGGCGCTGTCTGGCTTCCTGCCAGCGTTTGTTGCGCAGTTTCGCGGTGATTCTCCTCCCCCACGGGCGCCATTTTAAGGCCCTCGCTGCTGTCGTTGAGCCGGTTGGGGCGTTGCCGCCGCGCTTGTGTCGGCCGTCTGTGTAGGAAGCGTTGTCTTCCCGGGCAGACAGAAGCCCCCCACGACGTATCCCGGACTCGGGTTTTCTCCTCCGCTTGAGAAAGCGGTATACGAGGCTCCCTCTGTGCGCTGTGGGGGAGAGGCGAGGGAGTGTTGGCTGTTGTGTGCCCGTGGGGGCACAAAGGAGGGCTCCTGCGGGCAGCCCCCGTCTCCTCTGTCACCCATGTCTCTCATCTCAGAGGTCTCTGCTCCAAACATCACCTCATAGCTGCCTTTTGTACCTATCGAACGCGTGTTTCTTGGCACGACGTGTGTTCAGGGCTTACAGGGAAAAAGGGTTTGAAAGAGCCAGAAATTATGAGATACATTTAAAGGGGAAACTCGCCTTTGTTAGGTACTTAATTGCAGCATGTGAGGCGAAGTAATCATTGGTAGAGCACCTTTAATACTTGTTAAAATGTTTGCAACAATTCAAGTGCAAGTAACTGCTTGGTGCATGGGTAAACAACTCACTTCCTTGATAACAGTGTTTCGTTTTTGTTTGGCCTTAAGGCCTAATTCATCCGAAGTTGTTATTCCTTTTTTTTAAATGTCCTGACTGATGTGGTTGGTGCTCGTGGTTTAACAGCAACATCTGCATCCAGGAATAGCAGGGATGCTACCAGACCAACTCATGCTGAGCCCACTAAGGTGGGTGGAATGCTCACTTAAATGTTTTTCTGAACGTTATTTTAAAAGGGCTTCCCATGCCTCTTGCTCACTTCTGGAGGAAGTGGGAGGATTTTTTCATTTGAGGTTCAATCCTTTGCATGTTGGTCCTGGAGGGTTTTACCTTGCATTTCTAGTGAAACGCACATTGCTATTGCTTGAAATACTCTGGAAAGAAGTTATCTGTGTATAAACTCCCTTCTGAAGTCTTGGGGACAGCTTTGTTGAAGTCTCAGTTTTTTAGTGATCTGCCTGCCAAAACTCTTAATAAATTACTTTAAAATGTATGTGTGGAGTGTAGTATTCTCTCATTATTTCAGAAATCTTTAATACATGACACTGACCTTTCCTTGAATCAATTACTTTGCATCTTTGCTAACAGCCTTGGGAGTAAGATAGAAGTGATTCTATTTTTTTTTTTCTTTAGTGCAAATATATTTTTATGCAGTAAAGGTCTTGCAGTAAGTACTAGGGATTTGCTGATTTTTGTCTGTTTTTTCACAAATTTTTTAAACTAATGAGGAAATCTGATAAAACGATGAGTATTTTTCCAGTGTGAAAGAGATCTTGCATATACACATACTGCACCAACGTGCTTCCATTGAAGTTAAACATATGCTTAAGTTGAAATCTTTGTCAGCTAGAAATTAGGTGTACCTAAAATGAATAGGTGTAGTATATTTCTGTATACCTACTATGTTTCTTTGTCCAGATCTGAGATGAAAAGCTTTGTTTTGTTTCAAGTAGTACTTTTTGTCCTTCTCAGCTTGCTGGTGTTGATTGAGGAGTGCAGGAGCTCATGGCGTTGATAGCCTGGTCCAGTTGTGCACGGTGGCTTGTTCACTAGTATGCTGCTGATACATACTAGATGTGTTTTTTCTGTGGCTGCAGTATGAGCTCTTGCACAGTATGATATTAGAGTGTTCTTGAGTTGAAAATAGGAAGCATGTTTGTGGCCTTAGGTGCGGTCACTGCTGTGTACTTTTGACAGAAGTGGTTGTGCTCTATCTGACTAATTATGTGATCTTTACAGAAGTTAATTTTTCCTGTCCTCCCACCCTGCCAAAGTGTCTTTTTTTTTCTTTCTTTTTTTTTTTTTTTTTTTTTCTCCAGGATAGTTTATATATTTAGTTTTATTACTCTGGGAGGGGGGTGAAATACAAGCAGAAGAACCAAGCCAGCTGTACCAGTATTAGCTGCATTTCCTTCAAAAACCCTTTTGTGCCCACAAAACTTAGAAATGTAGGTAAGTGCACAGTCCCGAGTTGAAGATCTTGGTAGGTGTGAGCGCATTGTTATTCTGATTGGGCATTGCCTGCTGCATAAGTCAGAGTTCTGCTAGTGTAACTCCACATCAATTTCAGGAAAAAGCCTGCAGTTATGTTTTATGCATAATGTGGCTCTAATGGTCACTGATTGTGTCTTTTCATGCTGTGTTAGACTTACAGTAAGTCTAATGGGTAGTGCTTTTTAATGTACATGTAGCAGTGGGAGAGCGAAAGTGTGGCATCCCTAAGTAATAGATACAGTTCAGGTATAATTGCTTTTCTGATGCTGTAGTTCATTCTGTCCAGACAGCTGGGATAATTTATTACAGTAGTTCTGTTGGAATAGACTCCACTTCTGCTTGTAGAGTTTTTTTTATAGTGACATAATCTGCACAGAACAGGCATGCAGATTGTCTACAGAAACAAGCGTGCTTTGTTTTCTTACAGTAGAGGAAAATCTGCAAAATTCATAAACTGTACTGATGTGCATTGCAACCTGCAACTGCTTGAGTTGGAAAGCTGACAGCAACAGTGTTGGTAAAGCCCTTGTATCAATATGGGAGTGTGAACACTGACCTTAACTGATATTTTTTTCAAGAAAATCTCGTAATTAAATGAACTCGTGAATCTCTATTTTCTAACGTTCTTTTACCTGTTTTTTCATTGTGGAAAAACTATCTGCTGTGTCTCTGTTTTAATGGAGAATGGTTGAAGAATATTTGTTGGGAAAAAAATAAAAAGTGACTATTAACCAGCACATATGGACTGTCAGTTTTATTCTTTTAACTTCTTTACTTGCAGAGCTTCTTCTGATTTTCCTTTTGACTGAGGGAGTGTTCACCAAAAGGGAAAGAAAGAATGGGCAAATCTCTGTCAAAACTTGATACAAAAGCATTTCTATTCTATTAGTAGTATTATGGAAGGGTGGAGATGGGAGTTCATTAATGCACTCCAAATGAAGTCAGCTTCACTGATTGTTGTGATAGGGGCTGATGTGTTGCCTTCTCTTGGATGGAACTCAACGTTTCTGTGAATTTGAACTAGATGTGGAATTTTAAGTCCTGATATTGAAGCTTGAGTTTGTTGAAACGTTGTCTACCAGAAAATCTTGGTAGGTTGGTAGATAGGTGGTAGAATCTCCCTTGGCTTTGACAAGTGCAAGACTGGCGATGTGATCTGTGTGGTGTTTGGGGCAGTGTTATGAAGTGCTCTGCTGGGTTTGTTACAGGTGTCAGTTTATCATTCAAATTTCAGTTAATTTCCCAAACCTATTAAGTGAAAAGAACAGAAAGCTCTGTTCAGCTTTCAATTATGGGCAGTAATGCATTGTCAACTGGTACTATCTTGGTTGTATCACACCTGTAGTAAGATATACCATAGTTTTTTGTTTTTAAAATCTATATGGTCTAGAACGGCATTGAAAAGTATTAAATTAAGCAATAAATTGAGGAATGATTGATTCCTGATGTAGTTTCAAAATGTTTTAGGAGTGTTGAGGTTCCTGAAGAACTGTGCGTGATGGAGAGCTTAGAAGATAGAGCCCAAAACAGGCAGTGGCACGGTGATAGGAAGGTCTCTGCAGGGGAAGTGGGCTGAGCTGGGCGTTCAACCCTGTGAATCCAATGGGCTCAGTGAGCATCCTGTGCTCTAGGTTATGAGTTATTCTGGGTTTTCTCTGTGGGATTTTGAGAATGAAAGCTCTCAGGTTAAAATATTGTCAGGATATGGTGTTGCCATGACAAGCTTGTAGGAAAATATTGTATTGAATAAATAAAGAATTCAATTCTGAACTTGTGTATCCAAGGGAAACGAGATTTTAGAGATCTGCGCTGAGGATTCACAAATAGAGTGCTTGACTGTGGCTGGATTAACTTTCCCTATCATATGTGCTATTAATAACTGAAGTGAACGTTTCTATTTTTTATAAATAAAATATCACTATAGTTTTTGGAAGCTTCATACCTTAAAGCCAAACTCAAATTGAGACTAATTTTTTATGGTATGTTTGTGGAAAATGAAATTTAAGGGATGAATAAGCAGCTTATTGTAGGCTGTCTGAGCTCTAGTGTATGTTTTTTATTTGTCCTTCTTTTTGTGGAACTGGTATGTAACTATTACATATGGACTCTACTTGTCCTTTCAGATGTTCATCACCTACCAAATCTCAGAAACTGTGAAGATGCATATTTTTGCATGGGTTACATATTTCAAATGAGGTAGTGCTCGTGCATTGTGATGGTTGTTTTTTATCTGAGTCCCAAGTAGTTCCCATTTTTGTGGTGTAGTTTTACCACAGAGGGAGGTTTCGCATTGTTCTTCTGTTTGAAATTGCAGATTTCCTCCCATACTGTCACATACAGAAAGCCGTTGAGAGTACTGATACTTTAAATTCAGAATTCCACAGCTAATTTCAGGCACTGTAAGTTCATCTCACAAGATGAAGATTTTCAATACAGAAAAAGATTTTCAGTACAGAAAATAATTCACGCTTGCAAAATGCATTGTGTTGCTGGGTTAGGGTCCCGAATTTTGTCCTTCATGAACTCTTTGAAGTATAGTCTATATATAGTATATATATATATATATATTGCAACTGCGCAATAGTTGCTTTTCATGGATTACTCTAGAAGAGAAAACGTAAGAAATATTTCACATCATAGAATATGAGCGCAGCGTGGTTTGTAGGAGAGTAACTGAGCCCTTTTATTTTACCAAGTACACTTTAAAAGTTCATTTTCTTTTTTTTGTCTTAGAATGATGGCTTTTCAATAGTTGTCTTCTGCGTTTTTGCCTGATTAAAATTAGGGAGTTTTTTATTTGCCATCACTTAGAAGAAATATTTACACTCTTTTATTGACTGGTGTGTCATCATTCTGGTGCTCATAATTTTGACACTGACCGAGGGGAAGTGGAAGTACCTCAGAATAGGTGTTGTTTTTCATCTTCTGAGTAGAAGTCAACATCTTGAAAATGAAGAGATGGATGTGATGAACAGTTTTTAACCAGCTTTTAAACTGGTTAACATGCTTGCTTACTGAAGAAAATATTCCGAACAATCTGAAACTATTCCATTTGCAAGGAACGAGGCTGTATTAACTAGCTGAGGGTTTGGTTTGTGTTGTTACACTAGAGAATGTAGGCGAGGTTCTGCAGCCCTGGTTTTTCTTCGGTGTGCGCAGGGGCTGGTGTGTGAGGAGTCTGCATGATAACCAGCAGTGGGTTCAAGGTGGTAGTCTCAGCACCACAGCAAGCTGAAGTGAATGCTGAATAGATGGTGCACATTACCTGATACGTGGTTAAATGGCATCATTTTTTTTTCCTAGTTTAGAAGCATGCTGAGTAAAAGTGGCACCATGCTTGGCAGTTATGGTGAAAGTTTGAGTCAGGGAAGGACTTAAACTCCGGGTGTTTTGTCCCTGCAAATAATGTGGAATCAGTCTTAATGCTGCTGTGATCTTCTTCATGTGACTTTTTTTCCACTGTGACTACTGAAGTCATTGCTTTGTTTAAAACATTGATTTCCAAGACTCCTGCTGAGTCTCGGATTCATGCTGCCAATCAGGAGCTGTTACTGTGTAGTTGCACAGAAGTTGTGAGTTTACATATAGATGCACTTACTTACCAAGCTTTAGTGTTGTCCTTACCACATTTTTGAGAATTACTGCTCTAAATGTTGCCTTTTGATAGTAGCCACTACTGGGTTTTTAGAAGATCCAAAAATAATATTTTACTGCTTCAGATGTGAAATTTTGTATGAAGTTTGTAATAAATAATAAAAAAGGACCACTTAAGAGGTTACCTGGTCCAGTTCTCTGCTGTAAGCAGAGCTAGCTTTGAAGTCAGATTCACGTGACTTGAAATATAGGCAAAGACGATCATTCCACAGGTGTCGTGCTCGAACCTTCTCATTCATGAACTTTTTTCCTCATTTCCAGTTAAGCTTTCCATGTTGCAGGCATTGGCTCTTGCCAAAGGTAACTGGAAGACTGCAGTTCGTGCCTGCTTTAGCCTCCTGATATCCAGACTAAGGAAACATGCTCCCCTCAAACTTCCCTAGTGCTGTGCTCTAGGTGCTTCCCAGTGTTGTTTGCACGCTGCTGAGTTTGTCTTAGAGTGAGAGTTCAAAACTGAACGCAGTATTTCAGGTTGGGCCTCACAAGTGCTCTGGTTGCTTTGTGGCAAGTCAAAACCAGGCCAAGAAGCTCATTCAGACTGAAACAGATCAGTGTATTTTATCAGATCAATTTTATGTGCCAGTTCAAAGCCTGGAGCTGATGTGGGGAAGGTGCACAGGAGGGCTCGGTGTTGGTCTGTTCTGCAGTTAGCTTGGACTATTGGAAGGAGGATGGAGGTTTTCAGGCTGCTGGGTTACAGCGCCTCAAAGGATTGGACTGCGTGGCTGGTAGTTCCTTGCCACCATAATGGTTTTTGCTCTCTCTTATAATCTGTTTGGGAGTGTGCAATAAAGAGCAGCCTGGTTATTTTCTAGCAATTAGTAGGGATATACCTACAAATAGGCAAGTTGCCTTCTCCAGGCACCATGCGGCAGGTTTCAGGGAGTATCAGTTGGGTAGTGACTTAGGTAGGATTTGCACCTGGTAAATCAGTTGGGTGCCCTGGCAGGGCTCAGTTTGAAAAACTGAGTGTTTACATTAGAATATACTGTTGAACTGTACTGATGATAATGATCTGTGTTAGGGTGCCATCTGGCAGCTGCCCATTAGGCTGTGCTGACGTTTTCCCCTGCTGTCTCTCTCACTGGGGCACGCTGCTAGGCCCTGCCAAACCTCATGCCCCTGCCCATGGCATAAGGCCCCAGCCAGCTGACCCAAAGCTAGAAATGACCCTGTGCCAATGGTCTCTACATGTTGTCAATCACTCCCAGTATATGTATGTTTATTTATAAATTAGATGCTTGGACTGCTGAGGTTCTGATGTTTTCCTCTAATGTGTCCCTTGGGTTACACACATGGAGCTTGGCAGGCTGCTGGTCTGGGCTGTGCAGCTCTCAACCTTTAGTTCTCACTCACTGTGTTATATTTTCATGCTGTCTTGGTAGTGTGGGTTGTACACATTTCATGCATCAGTAATTTTGTCGACTGTGTTAACAAATACTGATGAGCACTAGTTACACACTGAATTTGTGTATCTTGGGTATAAAAAGACAAAAAGGATAGTTGGAAAGAAAAAGCAATAAGCTTTTTCTACTGTTTACGCTGTAAAAAGCACATCAAGGAAATTTCACTGGGTAGGCTGTTAACACTTTTACATGATGATTTTTGTCAAGATCACGTGTTGCTCAAGTGGCCCTCTTCTAAAGAAAGACCAAAGGGATAGCTGTACAATAATTTACTACGATTGTGCACCTGTTGTGTTGCTGTCCTGAAATTAGCAGAACACAAATCGTCATTGAAAATTGGCATCAGTTAAAAAGAATTAAATGTACAGTTATGTGGTTTAGGTAGACCTTGGGTACACAGCGTGAAATGCAAACAGAATTTATTCTAAATAGGTGGTGAGCTCGTGTGGCTTGGTTATGAACTTGACTTGTCCCTCACAGACCACGTACCTGTGAATGAAGTTCCATCTGCATGTTGGTCCTGTGGTATTTCACAGACATGCTGCCATCCTGCATCACATCAATGTGGTGTTACACAGCCCTTGCTGGGGGGATGTTGAGATGATAGTGATGTATTTTTTTTGTTTATTTGTGGTTTTCAAGGTGTTGAGAGTGCAGCAGCCTCTTCAACTGAATGCTGCTGTAAGAAATCTTCTGAGTGATGGCAAGAATTTTGTTAGAACATGACAGGTGTGCTTCTGGCAGGACTGGTTGTTAATCATGGAGTTGACAAAAATGTATCTGTTTTCTTCATTTTTGTCTTTATTGTCTTGTAGACTGGTAGGAGCTTGCAGTAAGTTGGGTAGATTTTTCTTGTGTATTGAGTGAGGAAAAACAGCAGTACATTTTTCTGATCAGGTGAGCTATATGCTTAGCAGTAGGGCTGAAGGGTAGAAAGTATGTATTACTGTTAAGATTTTTTTCTCCTTGTCATTTTCTTGTATATTTTTTCCTCTTGCAATTTTTATAAATGTGAGTTTTCGAGAGTTTGGTGAACTTATCAAATACATCTCATTTGTGTTAGTAGTTATAATACCCATTGGAATAGCAGTTCAACAAAGTTCTGTGTGATTGCTTGAGCTTCCCACAATGATAAGCCTTCACTGTATGTTCGCAGAGAATGTTTGGTTTGGTGAAGTGAAGGAGTTTTGCTGATTTCAAGTAGCAGTGTTAGTGTTACCATAGTGATATGGAATGGGATTTTTAAAAGTAGGCGTGCAGTGTGAAAAAAAATCCTGTTTTTATTTTTTATTTTTTTCTCCTTCTCCCTTCGTTTAGCTAGGATTCTTTGGAACCTGCTTTTGAGAGCTGTACATGCTGCATAAGGAAATAGCTTCCTGTAAGAAATGTTAACAGTGCCATTAAAGCAAAATGCTAATCATTTACTGATTTGTTCTTAATAATGCACATCTGCATTTAAATTTGGCCACATTATAAAACGTCTTGTAATTTGCTTAGCATTCAGTTGCAAGACCAGCGTTTATGCTGCTGTTTTGCAGCAGCCAGCAGATGTGACACTGAATCATGGGTGAGAGTATTTTCCTTAAAATGCAGAGTCAGCTCATGAATGCTGATTTTTCTCTAATGTTTCAAGTAGTTGGCTGTAGGCACGGTCTGCTTTCCTGTTCTGTTGGAGCAGAGATAGCGAGGCATCCTTGCCATGACCGATCCTCTGCTGCATGCTGTCAGTCAATAAGCATGGGGCTGCATGATGTAAGGGCTGGGGTATTTTCTGTTAGTATGAGCTAGAAGCTAGCTTCAAAATCACTGAGGTGTAGAAAGAGATAACAGAACTGGGGCAGTTGAGGTGGAAAGGACCTCTGGGAATGCCTTGTCCAATGCCCTGCTGGCAGGAGTGCCAGCCGAGGCAGGCTGTGCAGGGCTGCATCAGCAGGGTTGTATTTGTTCTGAGGCAAATACTCCACAGCCTCACTGGGCAGCCTGCACCACTGTTTGACAACCTCACAAGAAAATAACTTTTTTCTTAAGTTTAAATAGAAACATGTTGTATCCCTTGCCTCTTCTACTGGATACCACTGACAGAAATTTGGCTGTCTTCCTTATGTCCTTCCGTCAGGCATTTCTACCCATTGCTAAGATCGCCCCCGAGCCTTCTGTTCTTCTGATGGAACAGTCCCAGTGCTTTCAGCCTCCTGTGAGACAGGTCCTTTCATTTCAATCACTGTGAACAGTCATGAGAGCCCACAGAATGATGTGTGTAGAGCTGGTGGGGGGGAGTAAATTTCTGTTTCGACATAAGAGATTGGCTTCAATTTATTTTAATCTAACTAGAATTATAAATTTCAGTGTTAAATATGGTGGCAGAATTTTAAGGGGAGCTGAGAAAAACACAGGCATGGCAGGAATCGATTTGATTATATGATATTGTGTGGATGATGTTGGATAACGGAATGGATGCCAAGATATAAAGAGGTATAGGAGATGCTATCATCAGTTGATTAGCTGGGATCTCTGCAGGGAGTAAGGAAAGATAAAGAGATTGTGAGAGTTACCGACAGGAAGTAGAGAAGATGTTACAGTCTTTGATGAGATTTGGAGAGTCACAGTAAATGGGAGAGCCAGGGTCGTGCAGATGGAAGCTTCAAAGGAACAGCAATCAGGAAAAAATGAGGGAGCGTATTTGTTACAGGTAGTACTAATCTGAGTAATCAGCGAGTACAAGAGTTGGTGACTGGGATGCTGTCAGAGTAAAAATGCTCTGTGCCCAGTGGATGCCTACGTTCAGTTTGGCTAATGCAAATGAATTGCCCACCTGTTTTTAAAGGAATTCTCAGAACTCAGTACTATTAATTGCAAGTTCATGTAAGTGCACTCTTGAGTGCTGTTAAGGAGAAACTGAAATTGGGTGTATTGTGACTAGCAGTAGCTGAGCATTATGAAGAAAAAAGAAACAACAGCAATAAAATGAAAAAACCCTAATAATGGTATTGTATGGAGTTTTGTAGATCATGGCGTGTGGCTGAATTTGATTTTGAGACGAACTTAGTGAATTTGTGTAGGTCTCTGTAGAATATGCTTGTTAATACTTAAGAATTCTGGCAATAATAAATGTCTGTCAACTCACATGAACTGTTTGATAAAAACTATTGAGATATTGTAAAATATTTTTGCTGTTGAAAATAATATGTTCTCTGGTGTTTGCTGAATATATATCCTCTTCCTTTTCCTTCTAGTTGTCATGGATGATGATGATGATGAATCCTGTCTCCTTGATCTTATTGGGTAAGTTTTGCCTGTGTAATTCCTCAGAAAGGTTGGGTATCATATCAATACTAGGTGATTTGCAAATAAGATGAGTAGCTATGCTGTGTTGAAATGAAATGAAGCTGTGCTTGGAGATGTATGTGTAAGATGACCTTCAGTCCCACTTCGTGCTAGATGACACTCCACTTGTTGGCATTATTCTCAAGAGCAGCTAAGGAAAGAGTGGGCGTGGAAGCTGAAGTCTCTTTTCAGTTAATGGTAATACAGGGTCATTGCAGAAGCACAGTAGTAGGGATGTTGTTACAGACTTCATTGCAGAGAACTTTTTTGGGGGGGTTTAAAAAAAAAAGGAATTTTAGCTTTTGGAGTGGTGGAGCTGGAAAATTTGTTGACAGTGTTTGTATTTTAAAGAGAAAGGTAAGATTATGTAATTTTCTTTAAAAACAAAACACCTTAATTTCTACTAGTAACTTGTGTTTGCATGAAAATATTAGAATGCTACCTGGTACTGTAATGTATCCACAGCAAACAAGGATTTGTTACCGTTTTGCTCAAGAGGTGCTGATTTTAATCAAGCTGGGGATTTTGTTTTTTTCTAAAATATGAATTACAGATCTTTTTGCAGTAATATAGTCCATATAAGTATCTCATAATACAACAACTAGATTACTGCATTGCAAGATTCCTGTCAGTTGTATAAATGACAGGTTACCTTTGCTTGACTGACATTTACATCAAGTATTTGAGAACAGGTAATGTGTTGTAATACATTTAAAGCATGAGAGGAAACATCTCATATGTGGTACTTTTGTTCAAACTATGAAAAATCAGTATGGCATTGGTCATGTACAGCTATTAAAATGCGGCATCTATTTCATACAAGATTTTGTTTTTTAATACTATGTTACATGTAGTAAATAAATAGCTTTTCTACATTTCTTATGCGAAGACTTCCTGCAAAACCGATGAGAACTTGAGAGCAAAGCAAAATGCTATCGCAGTGGCTACCGTAATTTAGGGATTACTCTGTGGATGCTACAGAAAAGTGTTGGCTGGAGTGGATCACTGTTACGTTCTGTGTTGTGTGCTGTGCGAGATCACTGACTGAAGCTATGAAAAATGAAAAGACATCCTGCTTTACCATAAAGATGGTAATTGGCTGCATTGGATAATTAAATGCTGAGCCGTGAGTGTGAATTGTGAGGATCCTGGTACAAGTTCACAGGTGGTCCAGAAAATGAAGTGCTCTCTATCCATGTGAGCATTTGAAAAATTACAGCATTTTTCCTGGTGCTCACAGCAATTACTGTCGTAAGCTGTCTACTGTTCTCTTCTACTGTCTAGAAGAATGGACAGCAGCATCTTTGGTTTTTGGTAAGTGCCTTCTAAAATTCCTTTGTTATTAAAGCCATTATTTAAGGTGATGAAGTATTCTCGCTTTTTAATTGTGTGTTTCATGACTTAAAGCCAGTAAGCAAAGTTGCTATTAAATGGCTTGATAATGTATCAGTAAAATAAGTGTGACAGACCTCGTGAGCTCATACAGTGATCTTTCTCCTGAATTCTTGAAATTTCTACTGTGAAAATGATTCTTTTGCTTGCAATATATGTAGCTACTTGTGTGTCGTAAATGTAATTGTACCACAAAGTCTCTGACAAATGCTGCCTTTTTAACACGTACTTGATAAATGCATGAATGCAGTATATTTTTTCCCAAATAAGAGACGTGTTTCTGTGCTTTTAGAAGACTGTTAAACCTGATATATTAACTTGTTTCCTTTTTATTTTCTAGGACGATGGAGACAGGAGGGATGGTTTGGATTAACTTTTTTCAATGAGGATCTCCTGTGTCTCAATTTTTTTTACATTATTATTGCGTCTTAATTAATAAAGATGTTTTGAAGTTAAAAGACTCTATGTCACTTTGCTCTTTAGGCTAATGGACACGTTGGGAAATGATTTATAATAACTTAAAATAATCACTTGTAGCACATTTTTAATGCTTTTTATGAGGTCTACTGTGCAATTATATTTAAGTATTTTTAAATTATTTGAATTTCCAACACTCATTCTGTTAGACCATGTTTTAAATCTGAGTTCTGTTCAGTGATAGTGCCAAGTTCATGAAATGCACTGAAATTGTTTTTTGTAACATTCATTCAGTTATCTGCGTGGTTGATTTCACTTGGTGCAGCTTTTTACTTTGGCAAAAAAACAAAAGCTTTTTGTTAATGTGTCAGAAAACACATTAAAAGATTTGACGTGGTAAAAAAAAAAACACCAAACCTTATTGACTTAAACAGTAGCTGAGCAGGCATAATAATTAACCTCAGTAGAGGAGATGGTGGCTGTTTTAGTTCTCGTGTTACTTGGTTGCAGTATTTTCTTTAGGTTTTGTAGGTTGTGAAATGCTGTGTTTTGAGAGAATGAAGGTAATGCTCTCATAAAAAGAATAGTGTAACTCAGATTTTGTGATGAATGTGGTCGATTGTTTGGAATGTCTTTGTGCAATGACAGTAAATCTGATCAGTATCTGCAAATCATTCTGATAAAGAAACAAGGAGCCCCAAATGGTATACACTTTGAACTGTGCACTGGGGTCAGTGAAACAAACCTGATTTGTGTGAGTTAAGTGTCTGACTCAGTTAAATTCACCTCATTAGCAGAAAGAGTTGCCTGAAGTAGTAACTTTTTTCTTTCTTTCTTTCTTTTTTTTAAGGGACCCGCAGGCACTGAATTATTTTCTGCATGGACCTAGTAATAAATCTGTAAGTAGCATTTCCTGTGTGTGCGATATACAAAACCTTTACTGAGTGTATTGTTTCTAAACATGATTTTGTTTTTTACCAGAGCAACGAAGACTTGACAAATGCAGAATATTCTGTAGCCAACTCAAATTCCATTTTCGCCAACTCCAATGTAAGTGGTCAGGAGAGAAATGTTGGTTTTTGAAACTGCATGCTTTTGTTGCAGCTTTATTTGGCTCTTAAAAAGTGAATTAAGTAAATTTGGGCTTTGACCTTTTCCACATGAAAATTCTGAATGTTCTTGTAGAACCACCTCACGCTGCTCAAGTATTTCTGTTGGGTTTTCAGTAGTGACTGAATCAAAAGACATTAGCACTACTAGGCCTTTTTTTTTGCAAATTTTCCAAAGCCACTTGCTGAGCAGTGAAAATGTTCTCTGCTGTAACTATTCAGTGAATTGGGCATGTAAGTTTATTGATCGTAGATGTGGTAGATCTGTTCTATGTCTGATGTATTATTTCTGCATCTAAATGTATTATTTATACATTTTCTGTGAATTGTAGGATATTTTCGTACCTTATTTCTAAGTAAAATCTGAGCTAGCAATTATGAAGTTCAATTCATGTTATTTTTTTGTTCTTTACACTGAGTAGCTAGCTGGGGATGTTTTCTTACTGTAATTTCACTGTTAGAGAATTCACTTGAAATTCATTAGGTGTTGTAAGTAGTCACAGAATCATATCTCATAGAATGGCTTGGATTGGAGATGACCTTAAAGATAACCTAGTTCCAACCCTCCAGTATTCCTTGTGCTAGGAGTGTTGCTGCACTGGATCACGTTTTACTCAGTGATGTTGTGGGCTTCATGTACTTGGAGATACGGCCAAGGCTGATCTGATCTAGTGTTGGCAGTAGACTCCCTTGAGTAGGAGGCTGGACTCGGTGGTTTCCTTCTAACCCATATTTCTTGTATTTCATTAGTTGATTATTGTTGTTGCTGTTTCTTTGTTTTATTATCACATACTCATCCCCACATTCAGCTTTTTTAACATATGCAGTATGGTTTTCTTGTTAATTGCTCTTTCTGTTGTATTGTGGCATGCTAAGAAAGATGAGGCTGTGGGGGAAAAAAGATGATATATGACATATATTTGTCATAGCGTAGATTTTCTAGTTGTTCTTTGCAGACATCTTCTGATAGACATGAAAAGATAGGCAGAAGTTGGGGTAATTCTTGGTGTATTTCAGAAGCTGAGATTTTTGGTAGTAATTTTGAGTTGGTTTTGTATTCTGGTTACCTCTTGTGCCTTTGCAAGGCACTTTTTCATCCATCCTCACAAACAAATCATTTTTCACTCAAGTCAGCACATGGTTTCTACCCAAGGAGAGGAGGGAAGGAAAGATGATGCTGGTATTCCATACAAATCCCACTGGTGGTTGGATTCACAGGCCCTGCATATTACTTAAGACACCTGAAAAGTTGAGGATTTCTGACTTCCTTTTGTTGTTAAAATTCTTGCATGTACTGAAGATTCTGGTTTTGTATGTATTCAGAATTGCTGTCATGAAGTAGGATTGTCTGTGTTGATGCAATGTAATGCCTTTCAGTGGCAGAATTTACAAATTCAGTGTCAAGGGTTCAGTGCCCCAGCTGGTAAGCATGCACAGCCAGCATTTAACACAAACAAGATGAAATTCACGGTGACTTTAGGGAGAGAAGGCAGTGTCTGCTTTTTTTTTTTCATTTTCTTTTTTCTCCTTACTTCCCCTCAAAGTGATTCTCCACTGATTACAGGTTTGTTTCCTGGCTGTCATCAGTTTCTGTTACATCTCTCATGGGAGAGTTCCACAGTCATTGCCTGGGTTGTGTCCAATGACTTCTGTCACTTTCCTGCTAGGTACAGTGGAACAGTTTGAGAGCAGAATGTGCATGAGGCCAGTGAGAGTAAGACTGTCATTGAAACAGATTTATAAAATTGCAGAGGCACTGATTTCTTGTTGAAAATAGCATAATGCTCTGGTTGGCTGTTCAAATCATGGCAGCAGTGATTAGGAATACGTTTCCAGTTTGCGTAGGTAAAATTGTGTCTGGATGTTAACCAGTCCGGGGAGCAGGGAGTGAATCTCAATATTTTTCATTTCAGAGGGAAAGTTTCAAGCTCTTTGTCTTGATTGCGTACAATATTATTATTTATTATTACAATTGCTGTTGTTATTATTAGTTGCTGTATTGTTAGTACTAATGGTAACAGTATTAATTGGAGACAATTTACAGATGCAGTAAGGAATTCTGCCCAGGAATCTGGGGGTCCTGAGTTCCAGTAGAGCCCTATATAATGAGTACTTTTTGCTCTGCCTGATGGTAGTTAGGTACAGTGGAGACATCAAGACATTTAAGTACTGATTTAATTCTTTTAATAAACGTATATGTTAATAAAATTGTGTGTTTTTATACGTTTTTATACGTATTTAAAGACATACAAATATTTTATTAACTTCTAATACATTCAATATTTTATAACATGGCTGAAGTTTCGTAAAATATACAGGCCGTTTCAGAAGCAGGTTGGGTTAAAATTCTGAATATGCTTAAATATTTAGGGTGGGGACATGGTTGCATGTGATAATTACAGCTTATGGTGTCTTCACTTGTTTATATGGGGTGAAAACAAATGTTTGTGACATTTAAGGAGTGAAAGCTCAGAATATGAAGGCAACTGATAATTTCTCCACCCACGTTATGCAATCCTGATCTAAGAAGAAATTGGATGTTTTTTCAAAAGTTGTGATGTGATTTTGGATTTAGGAAGGTGTACTCTTATCTAACTTATAACAATTGCAAGTCTTTAATAGCTATTTAAATTTGTCATTCCTACCCTCCCTTAAGAACCTGACATTTGTGTTGCTAAGAGATTCTGGGCATATTATGGTGTTTTTTATTTTTATTTATTTATTTATTTACTTATTTTAAGGAAAACTTGACAGTAGACCAAAGTACAGTAGGCTAGTTGGATCTGATTTCTTTTACAGTATTTACAGAGGTACATTAGAAGCATTTTTAATTTAACATGCTACTTAATATTTGCTGTAGTTTTAGTGGCAGTTCTTCTCTGTAATCTTTTCTGAAGACATAAAACACAAAATCTGTAGCGTTGTTTTTCTTACTCTTATTTCTAAAACTCTTTGAGACAAAGACTTAACACCCTTAATGTTGTGAAATGGCTGCTAATTTGCACTGTATGATTGTAGTATGGCAGTTTGTTTGGGTGAAAAGGCTTAATGGGGAAACGGTTGAGAATTTCTGAAAAGGATTTATTTTATTGTATTTCATTTCAGAACACTGATCCTAAGTCGTCTGTAAAAGGTGTAAGCAATCAGCTTGGAGAGGGGCCTAGTGATGGACTGCAGCTGTCCAGTAGCCTTCAATTTCTTGAAGATGAACTTGTGTCTTCTCCTTTACCTGATCTTAGTGAGGATCAACCTTTTGATATTCTTCAGAAGTCCTTGCAGGAGGCCAATATTACTGAACAGACTTTGGCAGAAGAGGCATATTTGGATGCCAGTGTAGGTTCTAGTCAACAGTTTGCACAAGCTCAGCTTCATCCTTCTTCATCAGCATCCTTTACTCAGGCTTCTAATGTTTCTAATTACTCAGGTCAGACGTTGCAACCTGTAGGAGTTACTCAAGTGGTACAGCAACCTGTCGGAACATCTTTTGCAAGCAATACAGTCGGCGTGCAACATGGCTTTATGCAACATGTCGGAATTAGTGTTCCCAGCCAGCATTTGTCTAATAGCAACCAGATTAGTGGTTCAGGGCAGATACAGCTGATTGGTTCATTTAGTAATCAGCCTTCCATGATGACCATTAATAACCTCGATGGATCTCAGATAATACTGAAGGGTAATGGTCAGCAGACACCTGCAAACATGAGCAGTAGCCTCTTGGTTCATAGACAAACTCCAAATGGTAACTCACTGTTTGGGAACTCAAATACAAGTCCTGTAGCACAACCTGTAACAGTTCCGTTTAACAGCACAAATTTTCAGACATCTGTACCTGTCCATAATATCATAATTCAAAGGGGTTTAGCGCCAAACTCTAACAAAGTACCCATTAATATCCAACCAAAGCCTGTCCAGATGGGTCAGCAGTCTGCTTACAATGTGAACAACTTGGGAATACAGCAACATCACGTGCAGCAAGGGATTCCGTTTGCTTCTGCAAGCTCACCTCAAAGTTCAGTAGTTGGTCCTCATATGTCTGTTAACATCGTTAATCAACAAAATACAAGAAAATCAGTTACACCTCAGACAGTTAGTAATGCTGGAGGTAGTATTGTTATCCATTCTCCTATGGGACAGCCTCACGCACCTCAAAATCAGTTTCTCATACCTACAAGTTTGTCTGTTAATTCAAACTCAGTTCATCATGTCCAGGCCATAAATGGACAGCTTCTTCAGACGCAGCCTTCCCAGTTGGTTCCTAGCCAAGTGTCTGCCGAGCATGTAATGCTCAACAGGAACTCTACAAACATGCTGAGAGCCAACCAGTCGTATTCTGGACAGATGCTGAATAATCAGAACACAGCTGTTCAACTTGTTTCTGGCCAGACCTTCACAGCTCCTGGAAACCAAGTTATAGTAAATCATGGAACTTCACAAATTGTTGGTGGACAGGTGCCACTGCAGCAGGCATCACCGACAGTGTTGCATTTGTCACCCAGTCAAGCTAATGCTTCTCAAGGTAGATCGAGTTTTACGACAATGTCACCTGGGCAGTCTACAGTCTCAAATATGTCAGCTTCTAATCGATTCGCTGTTGTAAGTTCTTCTGGTTCGGTACATCCTAGCTTGGGACCTTCAGTTCAGTCTGTTGCATCTGGAGGAAACTTTACTGGAGATCAGCTCGCACAGAGCAGGACTCAAGTTCCTGTCAGTTCATCACATCGTCTTCCAGCATCCTCTTCCAAATCCATCAGCACCTTTAGTCACACGTCAGTTGGAGTAACACAGCAACAGTTCGCCTTCAGTCAGGTAAGCAAACTGCTTCAGAATACAGCTGAAGAAATGATTCTAAACTGTGCTAAAATCTTGTTAATGAAGTATTAAAATTGTGAATATGGAGGAAGTAGGCTTTGTTAGGCTGTAGTATTACAAATGTTGTGTAACTGCTGAAAATCACTGTAACCCAGATGTGTTGTTTCACTCAGTATTTTCTGAAGTTTGTCACTGAGTGAATGAGCCTGTTGCTTCTGTTAATTCAGAAGTTTTTAGTGGTGATTCATAGTGGTATTTTCTCAACTGCTTACCATTAATCTTTCTGGCATTTTGCGTGCTTGTAGTTCTTTTGGATCTGGAGCAGTTAGAAACTTTCAAATTTGAAGCAGTCAAAGAAAAGGTGAAAGGTGTTTCTCAAAGTCCTTAGGAGGAAATACTTTCTAAAGCAGTTTGTAGAAGTTTAGCTTGTAAAAAATATCTCTAGGAAGAGGCCTATTAAGTAATTTTAAAAGTTCTAAATGTGCCTTTAGGGTGGGAAGTGTCCAGTTGATGCAGCTGTAGTTTATATTCAGCTTAAGTTATCTGCTTTCATAAATGAGTTTCCAAAGCATGTCAGTATTGCACTCGTTAGCATCTAACATCATTAGCAACTAACAATTAACTCTGCTTTTTATTGCTTTGTTTTAGTCTAGTTTGTTTTTTTTTTCTCTTTAGTCATTATAAAATACTGATAGCTATCATCTCAGAATGGAATTGCACCAATTACTGTTGTTTTTTCTCTTTTCCCAAAGGTCTCATGCTTTTTTGCTAACCGAGACCAAAACAGGCAATGTAATATTGTGGCTTTATTTAGAAAATAAAGGCAAACGTGTAGGACCAAATTTTCACTCTTCACTAAAACTGCTGGCACAGATTGTAATGTTTTGTTTGCAGATGAGTAATTTGAACACTGACTTTCTCTTCATATGTCTCTATTTTTGTATTTGTAGGATGCATTTTGAGGCCAGTGAGTTTCAGCAGTTACAAAATCATAGAATTCCTTATTGCTGTAAAAGAATATATTTTTCAGGTAAAATTTTGGAACCAAAAAGCGGCCAGTGTGGTCTTAACTATAGGGAACAGATTCTACTGCTTCCCAGAATCTCCTTAGCTAGTTTGTACTTAAGTCCTAAATGTTGTACGGTATCATAAGGTCAGTATCATTCAGTTGCTGAACACCGTGGAGTTTGTTCTATTGAGTGTTTTTCTTGAGACTTTGCATCTTTGAGACTCTCAAAAGCTGAGCTACCTGAAGGCTGCTTTTAGTTTGAGTCAGGGTGAATCACAGGGCATCCAGAATGTACCCTCTGTGTATTTGTACTGTTGGTGGAGTTTCCATTCCTCTCTAATTTACTGTACGCAGTTCTTGAACTCAGTGGAAGAAGTCAAGGTGAGACTTCACCAGTGCCGAGCTTGAGGCTGAGGGAGGATGCACAGTGCTGCATTTGCCTGTTCTTGCTCTTTTCCTCTTTGTTAAAGCTTTCAGTAAATACTTCAGCTTTTTATTTTTATTTTTAATGCATGTGCCACAGAAGAAAGGTATGAACCAGACATCACCAGTTTCTGCGTCAAAGGCTCAAGATAATTTGAGACAACATCAGCTGTCAAGTCTTCTGAGCAACACCCTATCAGGTCAACCATGGTCTTTTAAAAATCATTCTGTTGTCAGGTTGTTGTTTTTTTTTGCAGCAGCAATAGATTCTTTTTCACAGTGTCAGACTTGCATTGCTGGCTCGTGTTTATAGAGGTAATTGGAATGTTTGTTTTTTTTTAGGAGACTGCAAACAAAATTTTTCAGTGTTCAGTGTGTGCTTTTCGAAAAGGTGAATCTGGTCTGTAGAGAATTAGTTTTCCCTTTATAAAATCCAACGGAACTGAACTGTCTTCTATTCTTTTTTGCAACTTGGAGAAATACAGACGTCAGCTACAGAATTGTCTGAAATTTTTGTATCTTCTCTTGTGACAGTATGAATAAGTTACAGAAAAGTTCAGTGAAGTTAGATAGTTGAAGAATATGGAAAAGTGTAAAATGTACTGTGATTTTTTTTTTCAGTAATTTTTGGGACACTGTACTTACGGTACTTGAAATTCTTGGTGTGTTGCAGTGGTGTGATAGGAAATCCTTATATTCTAGGCTTCCTGTAGTTTGCAGCACAGAGTATCAGTCCTGTTCTATTTTTAGGTGCCAGTCTGTCCCCAGGGTAGTTCTATCAGTGTTTTTAAACTTGTGAGGCGTCTTTCACCTAAAAGACAAAAACTCAACTAGAATGATTGGGATAGGTACATTAAATGGTTCTGTTCTTGCTTAGCATTACAGTCTCTTTAATGTATTTTTTATAGGGCAGGACTCTGGAGGAAAAATCATACAGCAATCTCTTGGAACATCACAAGAAAAAGGAGTAGGATCATCTTCAGTTCAGTGTATACAGGTAGAGAAGACTTTCACTTATATGTTTCCCTTCAAGTTTCAGTGAAGTTGACGTAGCAAACATGGAGTATTTTGCCAGTTGATATTCTGAAAATGCTGTTTTGAGATGTCCTTGCTTAGTGGAGTTTGTTGCTTCCTGAAGATAATTTGATAAGACATCACAGTTCTTTGATTTAGTTGAAGATGAGTTAGGCAATACTGTTACTTCTTGTAAACTCAGCTATTGTGTACGTGTTTGGGTGGGGATGGTTTATGAGAAGGAGGAAGAAAATTCCATCTAGCCTTTAATTCTTACGGCATTGTCTTCTTTCCTCAGCATGTGTTTGTTTCCCACCAAAAGTTTTCCTGTGTGAGAATTATGTACAAAAGATTTAACAGTGCTTCAGGGTTTGGGGCTGGATGGGGAAGCCAGTTTTTATAGAATACAAGTAAGTTGCGAGGGAGGGTACAATTGTTACATTCCCAGACTGAGCAATTGAGGATAGGAGGTGAGGGCTTGAATTAGGCTAGGAGCTGCAAGTTTAGCTGTGGATGGAGCTAAATTACAAAATCACAGGGGGAAAAAAAAGGGGAAGGACCTGATTTACAATTTCTCTTCGCTGCTGTAACTGTGCTGACTGAAATACATTTGTACAGGGTATGAAGTAGTGCTCAGTTATGAGTTCAGCTTGGTTTTTTAATTATTGGTCAGATTTGCTTTCTCATGTGAAGGTGAATGCTTTCTGTGCAATGAAGGTACCAAGCACTGTTGCAGTTTGCCTGCTTCATGCCATTCCTGCTTTGGTAAGGAGGATGTTCTGTACTTAAAACAGCTTTCACTCAATCTGTTTTAAAATCAAAAGTAGCTTTTTCCTCTGTGACTGATTTTGTTAGACCAGTTGGCAGTGTCTTGGAAAAAAAAACCAACAGTTTGTATTAAACAAAAAAGCCCTTGGATTCACAATAACTTATTCAGAAGATTTGGATTGAGTAATGCCTCTTGTATAATCGGAACTTGAGTCTCTACTACCTTAGAGAACCACGTATTTTAGGACAGCATTCTGCTGCAAAATGATTTCATAAATCATTAGTAAGGTAAGGAATGCAGAAGACACAGATCTGATGGTTATATGTGGATTGTTAACACTGAAAAAAATGCAGGGCTTTCAGCCCACAGCCAAATACCAGGCTTTTGAAAATGTACATATGCAGCCTTAGCCTACTTCCCTGACAGATACTTTAATCCATCAGTATCAGGCAGGATGACATGGGGAAGACAGTTCCTGAGAGTAGCTTTATTTTCAAAAGAAAAGAAACCTTTTCACCTGCTAAATTTGGTAATAACCAGCCTTTTTCCTGGTGAAGAATGTATAAGCACTGCAGTTGAATTTGCCTGTAAACAAGATTGTGATGTAAGAGGACTGACTTCCATATTTCACTGTTAATGTGCCTTGTGAAAACATGAGATGGTTAAATGTGTTCATACTTGCTTGGTGATTGCACTTAGTATTGGTACACTTAGCTGCCAAAAATAAATGCTGAAATGTGAGCTCTGCAAAAGAAGGGATGTGCTATAATTTGTCTCTTACTTTGGACTTAGGTGGATGGTCATTTAGTTGGACAGAAACGACCTGCTGCTAAACAGTTAACTAAAGGAGCTTTGTAAGTCATTGGCTTCTTTTGTAATTTTATTACAGATATTTTCTCCAACTTTCATCTCCCTTTAGTTTTTGGTAGTGTATAAACTTTGGTTAGATTATGTGCTAATTGTAGATACCAATTTCCATTGCAGTATGCTACAGCAGTTACAGAAGGATCAGATGCAAGCTGTGACACCAGATAAAAGTCAGTTCAGATCATTAAATGATGTGTTTCAGAGACTCCTTTCATATCATGTGTGTCAGGGGTCGCTGCCGACTGAGGAAGACTTAAAAAAAGGTAATTTCCATCTTTTAAATTGGCATTGGGGTTGTAATTAATGTATTGAGAGAATTCTTTGTGCAATTTAGAGCAATTAGAAAGGAAACGTTTTAAAGTTTGTGCAAGTTACTGAAGTACAGCGTTTGAAAGTATGTTCTTGTCTTTCTAGTGGACAGTGAGTTTGAATCTGTAGCTACACAGCTATTGAAGAGGACACAAGCTATGCTGAACAAATACAGATGTTTACTTATAGAAGATGCAATGGTAAGGAGCATAATGCAGATAGAAGAAATGTTTATATAATGTGACTGAGTTTGTAAAAATAACACAGGAAGGTGAGAGCTGGCATTATAGTTAATTTTGTTTATTCTCTTTAATGATATATCATTATGTGTGTGTATATGAAGAAGTATATATACACGTATATGTGAAGTTTACTATTGTACCAGCTATCTCAGTGACCAGCTTGGATTTTTCAGTATAGACTTGTATCTTAAAATCAGTGATTTACGTTGAGTTCATTTAACACACTGCCAAAGGCTGCTGTTCATTTGTAAATTCAGTAGATGTTAAGGGCACATTAACTTCTGCTGTTTGTTTATACTTTGCACTTGCTCTGAACAGGCTGTGCTTCCAGTGGACAACTATATAAGGAGCCTGGTGCCATCCACTTATCTAGTGGGTGGGAGTCATTTATCACCAGTGATAAGGTCTTCTCCGTCTTCCCTTCTCCAGACTGAGTGGTCCCAGGTCTCTCAGCCTTTCCTGATCGGGGAGATGCTCCAGGCCCCTAATTATATTTGCAGCCCTCTGCTGGGCTGTCACTAGAAGTTCTGTCTTTTCTGAACTGAGGAGCTCAGAACTCCAAATATGGTCTCACCAGAATAGAGTAGAGGGGGAGAACCTCACTTGACCTTCTGGCCATGTTCATCAACCCCAGGTACCATTGGCCTTCTTGGCCACAAGGGCACACTGGTGGCTCATTTTAATGTAGGAAATTGTTACTTCTCCTTAGAAACTGGGTGGAGTTTCCTATTTTTGTCAGAAATACTACTAATTGAAATGCTTTCACAATCCCAGGTTTGAGGTAAAAAGAAATCCAACTTGCACAGTTACTTGAATGTATTTTGGAAGTATCAGGCGATCTCATTGTGGCTTCAGACACAATAGTATTCAAGTCTGAAAAAAATTCAAAATTAGAGTACAAAAAATTCAGATCAGATTCAGTTAGGAACAGGAATGCATAGTAAGACAGGATTGCATAATAGAAGTGTCACAACTAACACGGCTTTGGAATCTGGCAGTCCTGTTTAAAAGATAGTTACCATCCATATACATTTGCAAGTAATTGCAGTGGAAGAGAGATAGAGGTGAAAATCTGTTCTTCTAGCATCTGGAATATTGTATGATACATCCAGTTCAGTCATTTTGGAATGAAGTTACCCAGAAGAATGCTTAAGTTTGGAATAAGTTACCTGTGTTGTGACTTAATAGCCAGTGAGCTTTTTTTCTGTGATGGATGCATCCACTGGCATGAAGGCATGGACTGCAAAATGCAACTCAGTATAAACTACTTGAAAATACCAGTACTTCTGGGAGAGAAGTGAAGAGGAGAAACAAGATCGTGTGGTGATCTCAATTGCAAGATTTTTGCTGTTTTTTTTTTTTTTTTCTTCTGAAAATTACTGCATGTTCTGTTTTCTAAGAAAAACAGTGGTAAAAAATGTATTCAGTTGTGAAAAGCTGTGATACTTACAACTACTATAGTGATTCTAGTTGTTAAATTTAAACCCCTACAATTCTGTGATTCTGTAATACTTCATTGTTGAATTTTAAAAGTTGTGGTCATTGTAAGGATCATTGAAGATGCTATGGAATTATGGATGATTTTCACACGTATATGTAAGCCATTGAAAAGTAACTAAACTATAAGTGTTTTAATTTAGTACAAATATATGAGTGACTTCAGAGGTGTTTTTTTTTTTTTTCCTTTTTCTGCAGCGGATAAATCCATCTGCAGAAATGGTTATGATTGATAGGATGTTTAACCAGGAAGAAAGAGCATCTCTGACCCGGGAGAAGCGCCTTGCACTAGTGGATCCTGGTAAGTGATGGTTAGCTTCTGAGTCTTAAGCATGTTTGCATAGCATCATCAGTTAAAAAATATCTCTATCTACAGTGAGGCACTGATTGTTAGCTGTTTTAAAAACTATTCAGAGGGAGTATGGTAGTGCAATGTAGAGGACTGAAATAGTAGTCTTTCTGATAGCATATTAGAATATTTAGATACAGCGCTTTTAGTATGGTTTTGCTGTGCACATTATCTGCATACTATGCTGCTTAATTTGGTGATAAGTTCCTACTCTTAAGCATATGCATATTTCTTAAAGACATGAATTGCTAGACTGTAGATGTTACCTAAATTTGAATACTAAGAAAAACCTGAACAATTATTTTGTAAACATATGCTAAATAGTTGAACGTGGTTTTAGTAAACGTAGCTAAAATAAAATGTTGCTGCTTAATTTTTCAGATGGTTATCAGGCTGATTTTTGTTGTTCTGCCAAACAATTTGATAAAACAGCTGATGAAGCACAGACCAGCAAAAGTGACCATCAGTCCAGCAAAGCATTACCTTCTCGAAGTCAGACTACCAAAACCCAAACCAGAGACCGACCAAAATTCAGCTCAGCAGAGTCCACAAATCACAGTAAACTTCCTCTAGTGCCTAACAACGTTTTGACATCACAAGAAGGAACTACTAAAAAATCGGAAAGCCTCATTAAAGCTTTAAAGTTTGAGAAAGCTAATTGTTCTTCTGGGAGCCAATACAAGGCCCTTCCTGAAGAAAAGATGGCTGGTAAAGTTCTTACCAAGTCAGCTGAGAATTCTTTGAGTTCTGAAGACTTGTCAAAAACTGTATCAAGAGGCAGTCATGGAACACACAATAAAATACCAAGGAATACAGTCCAATCTTTCTCAAAGGTAACATGTAATAATTCCTTCAAAGACAAAACTCTGAGGAGCCCTCCAAAGAATGAGGTTTTACATCCTGATAACATGAAAGGCTCCAGTGAACCCCAGCAAGACTTACTGCTGAGTAAGAGTTTAGAAACGACATTTAAGAATATCTTGGAACTTAAAAAAACTGGGAGACCGACACAAAATGAGGCATCGAGTAGTGGCTCTGTTGACTTAGAATTTCCTAATTTTTCACCTCTTGCTTCACAGGAAAACTGCTTGGAAAAATTTATTCCAGACCACAGTGAAGGTGTAGAAACTGACTCTATTTTAGAAGCAGCTGTAAATAGTATCTTAGAGTGTTAATAGTTACAATACCCTGGAAAAGTTATGTTTCTCTTAGCAGAAGCAAATGTGAATGACACCACAAGTACAGCCTGACATACATTTAAGGTTAACCTTTCTAAACTAGATTCTGTTCTGTGTTTGAGAGCAATACTCATTGTGGTTACAGTGAGATAGCCAAGTAAAGTTAATCCTTGTTAGAATGCAGTCTGTTAGGGCCTTACTATTTCAAGTATTATTATGATAGTGCTTTTGATAATTGTGCAGTCCTGCAGCATAACAAGGTTGCAGGCCGTTAGGCCCTATGTAATATGGTAATATACTGACAATCACAGTCATTTGAAAGGATATATTTATTAAGAAAACGTTTTTTAAAAAGCGATGGAAGCAACAATTCTCCCCTACCCTTTTCCCCAAATCCACAGAAGATTTTTAAGTTGTTCTGGAAAACCCACTGTACCTCTATTCAGAAGTGATGATTTGCTTTGTAATGGAATCTGTGTTCTAGGAGTCTTAAGTTGGAAGGATGTCATCACTGTGTTAACAAGATTTCATGAGTTGAACTTAAAGTGCTTTTCTATTGCTTTTTGAGCAGAAACTAGTCCTTGATATATTTGTAGTGGGTAAGTTTAGTCTGTGAGATGATATTATATGGTCTTAGTCACAGTGGCATGATATGAAGTAATAAATGCTTGACTAAGGAAGGTAGATTGGAAGCCAGTAAATGGCTTCTTGTGTACAGGTTGAGGCCATGATAGAGCCATGAATTTATATATATATTACATATATATTAACTCTTCTTCAAGAGCTATTGCGTTTTATAATTGGATGTAGTCAGCCTTGAGTCTTTCTGAAGTGGTATAATTTTTTTATTTTTTTCTTTGATTTTAATTTTTTTTTTTTTAATTTTTAGACCAAGTGTCAAAAGCACTTTTATTTGAAAGCTGTTAAGATATTTGTAGCTTATATTTTAAGAGGACATTAGCCTTACTCAGAAAAAAATTTAAGGCCAGTGTTTACTTTTGATTTTTTTTTTTAATTTTGCTATCAGAGAATGTTGAAGCATCCACTGTAGCAGTCATAATTATCAAGATATGTACAGACCAAAGTTGATCAGCAGTCCCATTGTTAAAACATATCTAAAAGTGTGTAATTATTAATTCATATTGTAGAGCCAAGTGAAACTATTGCATGGTTTGCATTTGGCTTGCTGTCATGTTGGTAAGATAGAATCTTATTATTTTATTTATTTATTTTAATCTATGATGTCTCTCTTTTTTTTTTTTTTTTTTTTGCTGCCCATGCTGCTTTTTCATAGTTTACCTTGGTCATGAGTGCTTTTGTGCACATAAATACGCTGGCATTAGTCTCGTGCAGGTAGTACATATGTCTGCTCAGGAGGATACAGCTTTTGTGATTTCTAAGATGTGCTTATGTTCTCCCCAGACTTCCCCTCCAGTTTCTTAGAAATTACCAATCATTTTCCAGACTTAATAATTACAGTCTTCATAACCTCGAGGCTCATTGTGACAAACTGTGGTTGTCAGTTAGATTTCCAGGAAGGAAGACAAAAGGTAGAGTTTTGTTGTCATGCAGTTCAGTCCACCTGAATAGCGTAGAGGAAAGCAGAATTATGTCCTTGTGACAGTGAAAGATTACAGTGCAACTCAGTATTGAGCTACAATCCACTGTCTGACCGCTAAAGGAAACCAAATCTCGAAAGCAACATGAGAAAGATGAACTTGTTTAAAATTCATTTTCCCTTTGAAGTGGATGGAAATGCTGTTGGTTTTTTTTTTTTTTTTTTTTAAATGTTACTAGTTGCCATTTTAAAGAATTGTGCCAATTTTAAAGTACATGTTTGTTAAACCCAACATTCCCGTGTGTTGTATAAAATATTCAAAGTAATAACGAGCATTGCCAGTTTTAAATTTTTAGCTAAGTGTCCATAGAATAGACTCTCAGGCAGTGATTTGTTCTATTACGGGTGAAACTGATGATATAGTCTTCACCTGTTGCCTTTTTAGATTTAATAATACTCATGGCTGTGTATTCTGATGCGTATGTACTTGATGATTTTGGAAATTTAACTGTTCTAAACGATTTGAGAAGAAAGCCAGTAAGTTACGCAGCTGTGTGCTAACTAGTTAATTCTTTTGTAGAGGGGAAAAAAAGTTGCACATTTGTTGATACGTTTGCTTTTTGTGCCACCTCAGAATGGATACAGCGTCTGTACAGCAAATACGCAATTGGTGTATATCAGGCTGTATGTCTTCTATTGGATCTTATTCTGGGGTGGGGGGCAATGACATTAAAAATGACAAATTGCAAAAGGTAATGATTGTTGATCTGGTCAGACACATTTCCCTGAACTACTTATGAGAGGAGCCCATTGAACGAATTCAAGGTAGATGTTAGATTGATCATGTTCTGTTGTTCACTCCTTTGAATTCAGTTCTAAAGGAATTCTGGTACGTTATGAAGCAGGAAATGAAAGAATTGTACTTTTTTTTTTTTTTATTTAAGAAGTCTAGATTAATCATATGGACTCGAATCCAGCAAAGTATTGTGAATGTGCATGACTTTAAACATGTTTTCACTATTTTGCTGGATCAACATTGTGTTCTCAATGTTATTTAATACTGCCTAATATTAAAACAAATTTTAAACTGGCAATTAAGAAAAAGATGTTCATTTTGAAGATTTTAGTATAATTTATCTGTTAGATTAGGGAGGCCTTACAGACTGACTTCACTTAAAGAGGATGTGTCACTTATTGTCAGTGTGGTATGGACTTTATTTGCTTAAATACCTTCATTTGTAAAGTATGTCTCACTTGAAATTGCTTTGTATACATTTTGTAAAAATATTTATAAAATGTTTTGTAAAAAAAAAAAAAAGTATAACAAATTGCAGTTTATTTTGTTATGTTGGATAAATACTGTTAAAAGACACAAGTCAGTAAATATATTGTTAATCCATGGATAGGAAATGTTTAGTTGGAGATTACAAATTGAAACAACCATTGCAATACAGCCAAAGATTTGGGAAAAATGCGTATCTGTGATTGTCTTGATTTAACTAAGTTGAATATTTACATTTCCAAAAGAGGGTTGCTCTCAGTTTTTAGTAATGTGGTTGCAAAATATTCCTACTTCCGTGCTTTTAAAAATTTCTGTATTATATAATACTATATAGGCCAACTCTTCATACTCTATGAAACTTTTGAGCATACGCTACTGAGGCTTGGTTCTTCTGGCATAGCATACAGCATTACATACAGTAATACTCATACCAGAATAACAGGATTGACAGTGATCCTGCTATGTTGTCGTTATAAATCTTACCATGATGAGGTTGCTGAGAGACGCTCTCCTTCTCCTGTCTGTTGTCACAAAATAGAGGTATCATCTTCCTGATACCTCGGGGAGATACTAGAAAAAGAGTTTGTGTTTGTCAACCAGCCATCTCATCCATGTTGGCAGTATTTCCCATTTCTTTATTTTGGCTGTGAGAAGAAGATACTTTAATTGCTGATGATGTAATGCTTCTTCCTACTTCTAGAGGGGTAATGACTTCTTACTGTGATTGAATTTTTCAGAAAATGTGCTGAGATTCTGATCTAGTAAAGCTCTTATGCTTGGAACTTCAACACTTTATATTTGGAGGCTATGAAAATGAAGGATTGGTGAAGTACACCACCTCTCATCGTGGATTAGGGCCTGCCAGTTGCAAGGTAGAAGTCTTTATGGTTAATATTCAGTTATTTTGTCAACAAGACAAAATAAACTTGCATTTTGAAAGCTTCTCACATGGATTCAGTCAGTAACAAAATGAATAAAATCAACTATCTGTTATTTTAATCTCTATTTGGGTTAGGATGGCTAAATGTGTTGTATTTTTTTTTTTTCCTCTTTGGCATATCCACATAAAATTACAAGGCAAGCCTTTTGGACTGTGAGACATTGGATGTACAGTTGACTATACAGCTCACGGTCACTTCAGATTATCTTTTTGTTAGCAGAGCATGGTGTGTTTTAGTTGCCTTTTAATAATAGTTTTGGGGTGAGGGGGTAAGCAACTTGTGTTTATTCCTTCCTTCAAGGCAGAATTTCTGAAGGTTGTTGAGCATGTGAGATCATGCGTGTCTGATTTAAGAAGTTTTAAAAGAAGTATCCATAATAACTATGTGCAACAGATAAACAAGCAAATTTGAGCAGTCTTGCTGTACTAGGGCAGAAAAAGATGAAGTTCATACAGTGGGAAGAAAATTATAAAATCGTCCTATTGTAATGCCAAGCATATTTCAGAGGGGGTTGGGGTAGCACACAGCGTGAGAAGTGTTTTACAAGTAGAGAAGCTAGTTCAGAATGTAAGGCCCTTCTCTAATGTACTCTTAGTGTAATGTGTAGCTTTGTTAAGGTGTGTGCCAGCATCTGCAGCTTACCAGGTCTCTGCAGTGTCGTCCTCTGACTTCTGTACTGCAGGAGTGTACTCCATTTTTCCTCTTTTTTTTAATGAATCTGTGGAAAATGAAATGTTCCCATTTGAGGTAAATTGTAACTATGTTAAATGAATGGAATGACAGCAACTTTGGAATTTGGTGCTTGGAAGGGGAAAAGGGGAAGCAAAGTTAGTCCATGCACGTGCATCTTAATGGCTTTTAATACTTCAGCTAACTTTTATGTCTGCAGAGCTTTTCACTGCATGATGCAGTCATGCGAGGGGCCAAACTTTCAGAACTGTGCTGAACTCTTGGCTGTATGAGTTGCCATGCATTTGTTGATATTACAGCTTGTCCATATAATGGTTTTTCATTCCAGTTAATTTCCTAAGACAGTTTTGTCCTCACACAGCTCAACTGTCTCTGGAGAGATGCAGTGCAGGCCTCTGACATTGCCTTTCTAGAAATCTAGTGCTTGAGACCTTAACCCACAGTCTGTTGAAATGGGTGGAAGAAAGCTTTTCTGTTAAGGACTATGAGGATATTTCTTTTCTTAAACAAATCCACAAAATTTGTTTTTTCCTTCAGTGGAGTGTGATGCAAGGACTTCCAGACTCTACAGTGGTTAACATCTCAGCACCTGGGTAGACAGTATCATATGGTTAATGGAATTAGAGTGGTGATCAAAAAAAATGTGTTCCTATTAAGTAGATTGCTTTTTTTCTCTCTAGACATCATTACTTTTAATAATTACTACACTGTTCTAAAATAGAAAACCTTACTCTCTCAATCAGCCCAATTTGGCATCAGTGATTGTTTTGAACTGAAGGGGCTAATATTCTAAATATTTCAAAATGCATTAATACATAGAAGCTAAATGTATTTATTTTAATCATCTAATAGACCTTTTTTTCCCCTCTTTTTTTAAGCTTGCTTGGGACAATGCATGCGTTATGCGTATCCTTTATGCCAGGAGCAGAACGATTGGAAAACTGCTGTAGTTCTTTTCAGCTAAATATTGCCAGGTATACCTAATGCTGATAAATGGCAAACAGAATAAAAGTGTGGTTAATATCACAAAAAGTGGTGATTATCACTAAGGTTAACCAATGTCACCTTCCTTTGAAGGTGTAATTAATTAGGAAGCAGGAGATTTGGAAAACTCTATTCAACAGGGGCAAATAAAAACTCTGCGTCTGCAAAAGATTAGATACAGAGTGCTTGGGAATGAGGGACTCTGCATAAAGAAACCTCTATGCATAAATTTTAGGTGAATCTGAAGGAGAGCAGGCTCCAGAGTTTGGGAAAAACACAGGCAGGTAGGAAAGTGTGGGAGATGGATTTTGTGGGCAGCTCTGGAATGTAAATGGTTAAATGTGATTTTTTTTTTGTTTTCAAAACACTGGATGTTTTTTATGTTCTGGAACTTGCACAGGGTTGTATCCACTGCTGTATTAGGTCATGGAGTTAATACATCATTTAAAATTATTGGTCACAGCATATTTTTCCTCCTTAGGTTTCTGTGAAAATACCTGAATGTCATAGGTAAAAAATGAATTTAATAATGTAATGAGTATTGTACTTGGATGTAGGCTTGCATGTTGTAACTGTTTCAAGAATGGACCCAACACAATCTGAAAGGCAGTTGTGAAGGAACGTGCCTGATCTGCAAGGTCTGGTGTTAAATGCAGCAGGAGGGTTACTAAGAACTGTGAGTAGACTAAAACACTGAGGTGTTTTCATCATAGTGAGTAGTGATTGTCATTGGCAATGTACTTCTTACAAGAAATAAGAAAGATGTGGAAGCTACTTGCTACTGTGCTGTTTTTTATTGGTTTTTAGTTGTTTCTGTTTGTTGTTTTTTTTTTTTTCCCTCTGCGAGGTTGCATTTCCCTTATTGATGGAAAAGAGAACTCTCATACAGTGAAAGGTAAATTCTGGGTTTTCAATGAAGATGTCTACGACCTACTGACACTTGTGATAACTAGTGTTCAGCTTTTGAGAATGCATTATTTTACTCTTCCCTGATTACGGGGGAAACTTGATTCTTTGACAGCCAGTCTGAGAACTCACTCTTCAGTGTTTCCCCAGGGAGTTGAAGAACTGTTTTTTAATTACACCATATTGAATTTGTGGAAGCCTGAAGAGGAGCTCTTGATTTATTATTTTATCCTTTGGCAGTCAAATCTCAAACTACAAAATAAAAAAGGATCCTCAAGTACCAGTAGTTTAAAGTTACTTTTACCAGTTCTTGTAGTAGTGTCCTGTCAGAGATTAGGTTTGTTTTGTTGTGGTTGTTTTTTCAGACCCATGTGATCAAGCATGGTCATACAAACAGTTGTAACTATTTGTCTGTACTCCCATTTTCCTTATGTGTGTTACTGGGAGAATTCACCTGGAATTTGTAGAAAGGCTAGCACAGAAAGACTTCTGCTGAAGGTGAAGGTGTGTTTAGCATCTACCCCAAATAAGGTCAAGGAATGTTCTTTCTTACCTGCCTGGCTTAGTAGGAGTAAATATTAACATAGATGTTAGGGAATGATGTTTGCAGACAGTGAAAACTTGGGAATTTTGTTTATGTACTCATTTGTCTGCCATGCTCATTTCAGAATGAAAGTTGCTAATTGCAATTTTATGACAGTTCCACCTCTTGTACTTCTGATCCTAGGGTCCAGTCACTGCAAGGATGCAAGTCTGAAGGTTGGAATTAACGCTGTCACAAAAGGGGAGATCAGGTTAAAGGAACCTCAACATGTTATAGGCAAAAGGTAGTTGCATTTGTCTGCAGTCCAAAGACTGTTACTGACTTGAAATGCTGGGTTTGTGTGTGTTTGGACGGGAAGTGGAGAAGCAGTAGACATAAGTGTTTAAAGGTCAGTTGTTCTTACAACAGTTGAAGAAGGATTTTTGTTTGCTTCTTGGGGGAAGAAAAAAAAGATCTTAAAAAGATGGCAGTAGCTTTGAGCTGTTGAGTTGACTGAGTCACCTGTGAAAGCTTCAAAAAAGAAAAAAAAGGGGGCTGGGAGCTGGAAAACAGAGAATACTCAGCTGCCTGTGTGTCCATTCAAGGAGTTGTTCAGAAATGTCAGGTTCTGTGCAAATAAACAGTAGGTTTCAATTGTCTGCTGCTAATTATCACCCAAATTTGATTTGCACGCTCTTCAAAGGGACTCATATCTTTCCATTTAGTTACTTGTTTCACTGTGATGGATCTTTAATTCAAGCCAAATGTGGGTCAGTTTCCAGCTGAAAAAAATATGCTTGGAATGTGTTTATCCATGGTCATTCCAGTCTCTCTTTTTAGTTTAATATACGTGTTGATTCATGGCCTCGGTGAGGAGGTGATTTTGTGTCAATCTGTGAATTGGCTTTGCTTGTTTGGCACGTTTGTGAAGGGTTTGGTCAGTTGTAGAAGGGCTTAAATAATTAATGATTGTAATAGAGTGTTTCTGGTGCACTTCAGAGTAACAAGATAAGTCTTAAAATTTTATGGATAATAACAAAATCTCACTCTAAGTACATTGTTTTTTCCCTAGCTATTCTATCCCTTTATGCAAACATAGGTTAATTGGTCTTTTGCTCACGCTTTTTTTTCCAACTTTGATAGCTTTCATAGAGTAGGCAGATCATTTGCTACTCTGTCTGCAGTGATGCAGTCTTCAGTCTCTGAGGACACGGAAATAGTAGTTGCATGCTTGTCCTCCCATCAGAAGTACCTACAGTAACTACAGAACGTAGGCCTATAATGAGAAAATGTGGCAATTTAAGAGTGATGGTTTAGCACTATGTTGGGTGTCTTGCAGAGCTGAGTTGTCTGGGAATGGGCCATGGCACCCTGCTCTAGGTGTCCCTGTGTGAGCAGGGCTGGGATCAGATAGACCCTGGTGTCTCTTCCATCTTCACCCAGCCTGTAATGCTGTGCCTGTTATGCTTCAGCAAGATTTGTGAGGACTGATATATTTCATTGTGCAGGGCTAAATATGACTTCAGTTTCTCTGGCTGCACTTTTGTATTGAGCTTTTATTGGTCACACGAGTTGTGAGAACAATGCATTGCTTTCTGGTCCTTTTTGATCTGGGAAGAGAATGTGTCATAGGGAGGTTAAAAGATTGAGTTAACATTCATATGCTTAGTATATGCTTAGGAGAAAAAAAACAAAAGGAAAACAAACCAACACCACAACAGAATTTCAGAAATCTGTATGACTATCTTGTAAAGGGAGCCTATATTTCATTCTTATGCTCTCATTGGTTAAATGCAGAGAACAAGTTAGTGCTACACTGTGTGCCCCATGCAGTTCTTCATACAGTGTGCTCCTGTACTTACACAGACTCACCATGTTTTGATCATTTGGACCTGATGCCAACTCCAATTACATGACCGCCTGCTCTTCTTCCAGGGATCCCTGTCTCAGTGCACAGAATGGTGTGGGTACCTTGCCTATCAGCTTTCCCTGACCTTGCTGCTGTTGTTTGAGAAGTTATGCCCTGACTCTATAAAGTGTTCCTTTTGTGCTCTGCATGTATACTTATGGTATCAGTTTTTCTTAGGTTTTTGATAGCTGAGCCAGTAGAATCTGATCTGAGCCTAAGGTCTTTGTGGAGCACGGCAATACAGTAGGTATCTTTAGCAGAGCTGTCTCTTGAGTGTGTACCATAAAATGCTGCTTATTGTACCTCTCTGCTGGAGGGTCAGTGGTATGCTGTAGCTCCCAACTGCAGGCAGCCCCTCATAAAGTGCTGTACCAAGTGAATGCACTTGATCTTAGCAGGCTTTGTCTGCTTCCAGTGTGAAAGAGATTTGATGTCCACTGTCATCTATGGTCTCTGATCCATCGCTAATGTAGCTGCTGGCATCTCCCTGGGGAGCAGGCTTGACCTCACCCTCAGCCCATGGCAATGTGGTTGCTGGCAGCTGCTGTCTGCACAGATGGCAGGGTCGTATTCAGACACTTGAGCCTCTGCTTTCTGTGCACCTTGAAATTGGTCTGTGATACAATTCATTATTTATTTAGTGCTGTAATCGACCCAGCCAAAGAGAAATCTGCCATCCAGCTGGCAAGGCACTTAGCAGCCACAGCGGGGAAATTGGTAAATCCAACCCACAAACTGCTGCCTGCTGAGATAAACCTGGCTAGCTCTGCTAATTGCTATCAGCTATTTACGGTTGCTTGTTGCATTGGTACAAATTCTTGCAAAAACTTTATTTGGGGCTGCACACTGTATCCTGTTCTGCACGTAGGGATGCACAGACCTGCAGTGGCAATGTTCTCACAGATAAGGAACACCTGGCTGCACGCAGATCTGGCTTTGCCTTCAGCCAGGTAAGTGGGCTTATGCTGAAAGCACTGGTGCCTCCAGGTAACGCATTTTGGGAGTGGTTTTTTTTTTGTTTTTTTTTGTTTTTGTTTTTTGATTTAAGCTTCACCAAAGAAGTAAGAAGGCACTAGAGTGCAGGTAGATGCTAACATTTACTCTGCAGACCCTTTTCTTTTTTTTTTTTTTTTTTTGTAAATAGCATGTATAAATGTATAGAAATGTTGTGGAGCCTCCTTCTCTCAGGAGATACTCAGGACCCTCTGGGTGCTTTCCTACTCAACCCACTGTAGGGAACCTCCTTTTAGCAGGTGATCTCTAGAGGTCTCTTGCAACTCCTATAATTCTAGATTCTGTAATCAGGCACAATAGCACTGAAAAGTGTGAACTTTTCCCAGCAGTCTTAATGGAGTGTCGGCTTTGAAAAGCTAATTTAGCTGCTGCTTGCTATGCGTTTAATACCAAGCTAATACATTGGGCTAGTTCAGCTGTGTGGTACTTGCTTGGTGTCAGGGTGGGATTGGTTCAGACACCACAAAGAAAACATCTCTTTAAGGTAAATGTGTCATCAAAGAGGAAGAAATCTGAGACTGTGGAAACAGACTGGATCAAGATAATGATATTATGATTCTACATATATTAATTTGAACAAAGTGCATGACAAAAATACAAGAAGTTGAGAGACACGAAATTAAAAAATCTGTTTGCTTAGGTTTATGAAGGAATCAGATAAAGGGGAACTTGACAGCATTGTGGCTGACACAGAATCAGATATTTCCTTTAAACGTGGAGTACATGAGAAAAAGGGCAAATAATGAAACAAAGCAAAACTTCAAGTGAAGCCAGCAAACCTTTTATTAAGGTTATATCTGTTCCAGAGTAATAACAGTGTAGTAATCACCATCTTGTGCAGCAGCAATGGCGTTTGGTGGTACAAGGTTTGGAAGCCTGCAGCATTGTGGGGTTTAAACCAATTCACCTTGAATGGGGACAGTCTCCACAGTCTGTCACCAAAAAGAATTGTAAGTGCAAATTTCAGGGTAGAGATCTGAGTGATACTTTCCTTTAGTGGTCTCTAGGATGCTTGTCTGAATCTCCAGTAAATTTAATGATGCTCTATACTTAAAATGCAAGCCCAAGATTCTAACTGTGCACACTCAACGATCTGGGACAGGAATCTTTTCTCAAAAACTCAGGAGCTGTGGGGCTGGGGAAAAGGGCATTTCTCAGGATTTTTCCAGATGGGTGGAGGCCGTGGGTCCCCCCACCACTTTCTGGCTCCTCCACGAGGTGGGGGAAGCAGTTCATGCTGCAGCCTATGCCCACTCCCCTCCTCGCAGCAGGCCTCTTGCTGCTTGTTCCTCTGGGAAGCCATGACATGTTTCATAGTGGTGATCTACCTTCAGGGCCTCTGCGAGGGGTGCCTGCGTGGCCATGCCTGCTGTGCCGCCAGGAGGAGAGCGGGAGGATGTTTTCACTAGTACTTGGTGTCTGCACGGGCTCTGGCCTTACCACCACGTCTCGTTCTGCTGTTTGAGGTGAGATCTGGAAGGAGCATTTCTCAGGTCTGTGCTTTCAGTCCGTGTGGCTCCTGGAAACAGCCTCGTGTAACGTGCAAGTCCCTCTCCTTGTCTTCAGCTCTGTTACTCGACTGATTCTTTTTCCTTTTATCTCTGCTCTCAGTGAAGCGTAAAATAGAAAATATTGGTGAGTTTTAAAATCCAATTCAGTTCATTTCTGTTAGCAGATGTGTAGTTTTTTGTTTGATTGATTTTAATACCCGTGTAGACGCAGCTCTGCTTCTGTTTTAGGGGGTCATCTGGTGGCAGCTGATGTGAATTATTCTTTAAGGCATTAAAGTGTGCTTACAGTGGTATTAGGATAGTTCTCAAGCTGTACAATGTGAAAGCAGGCTATTATGATAAAAAACTGTGGGAACTGGATATTTTTAGGTGGCATACAGTGTGCAAACCCAGGAGCAGAACTGGAGACTATGTCAGTAAATTGCTTGGAAAGAAGGTGGGAAGGGGTCTTCAGAAGCCACTTTGTCTTCAGTAAGTTACCTCCTGTGCCTATGCCACTTTTAGTCTAAGGCTGCAATTACGTCCTTATGCACAGTGACATTTTGCTTCCCTTTAGCCACAGTGTGCTCTGTGAACTGGTTGTTTCGTCTGGCTACCTGAAATGAAAGTTATGAGTTGCAGTATGTGGTAGCAAGAAGTGGGAGGTGAGGAAGGTGCAGTCTTGATAAATGATACTGCCAGCAGAGAAAACGTCCACCAACCTGCTCTTAAACTGCCCTTATGTGTATAAAGGAGTGTACTCTGCAGTGTCCCAAAGCTTTTATTTTCTAGGGGTGGGAACAGATAGGGTTGGGTTGGTTTAGTCAACATATGTTTTTTTTCTTTATTGGTATTATTTGTACTGGTTTCCTAACGGAAACAGGCAACAATATTATTTTTGCCAAAAATCTTAGTCATGATAATGCAATATAAGTGTTAACAGACATGGTTCTGCTTCAGTAGTATGGAAGTTTAGTAGCAGTGTGCTACACGTGAAGGTAGATCAGAAGTGCCATCTGTAACATTTAATGAGATGGGACAGCGGTTATCCTTAAGCTGCAGGCTCTTTGCTGTGTAGGTGGGAAGGGAGGGAGTGTTGCAAGTTCTCCAGTGACAGCAGTGTTGGAGGCAAAAGCAATGGATGACTGCAGAGAAAACTCTGTTTCCTGTGGAGCTGGGCTGGAGTGATGACCAGTCTTGGCGTCTCTCCTTGGCCAAGTGGTTCCTTGCTGGTGCTTCCCATGGGTTGCTGCTTAGAGAGATATTGTGTTTCCTGCTGCAGTAGTGGCCCTGCCATCGTCCCTGTCACTGTGGAAATCAGATTTAAATGAGGCAATAACATGTTCGGCTCTTATGCTGAGGCCAAACACATCTCAAGAAAAGACTGCTTGGTTCACCAAACACATAGCTGATGACACATGCATTTATGTTCCCTGGCAAACCAAGTTAAACAGGGACTAAGTTGGGCAGACGTTGTAGGAGGTAATATTTTGCTATAATGTAACTATGAGCAGCTTATTCTCCTTTCTACTTAAGGCATCATTATGCATCACTCTCCCAAGAGAGTATTCTAGGGAAAAAATTACAACATACAAAGTCTTGAGAGTGCAGTAACTATGCAATAGGGGACAGTAGCTAAAATGAAATATTTAAGCACGTGTGCATCTGTCTCCTTTTTATAAAAATTGTGGTTGTTTTTACCTCAGATATTAAACTGTTAAATTAATTCCTGAAAACTCAGTCATTCAGCTCTCAGTGTGCCTAAATTCAAGCTGCCTTTCAGTAACATCAGGTTCTGTGCAAATAAACAGTAGGTTTCAATTGTCTGCTGCTAATTATCACCCAAATTTGATTTACACGCTCTTCAAAGGGACTCATATCTTTCTGTTTAGTTATTTGTTTCACTGCGATGAATCTTTAATTCAAGCCAAATGTGGGTCAGTTTCTAGATGAAGAAAAAAAAAAGTTGGAATGTGTTTATCCATGGTCATTCCAGTCTCTCTTTTTAGTTTAATATACGTGTTGATTCATGGCTTCGGTGGGGAGGTGAATTTGTGTCAATCTGTGAATTGGCTTTGCTTGTTTGGCAAGTTTGTGAAGGGTTTGGTCAGTTGTAGAAGGGCTTAAGTAATTGTATGTAATGGAAATTTTCTGGTGGGCTTTAGTGTGAGCAATGCAATTCCTGAAATTACACAGGCACAAAAAATCCCATTCTGCTTGAATTCCCATCCTACCTATAAAAAGATATCTGTGCAAGGATAAAGTAGGGAAATGGAATAACACAATCTAGACTTTTTTCTACTTCATTGATTCTGAATTAATGAATGCATATATTGTATTTTCTGCAGTCTCCTCAGCTGCAACTATGACCCTGTCCAGAGCCATAAAATTTCATTCACAGAACTGAAGGAATTTTGGACATTTTCCTTTTAAATTAATAGAAAGCACCAAAAGCAAGACACAGGGCTATGGCAGAAAAAAAAAAATAAATCCCTGTAATAAATACCACATGTGATCAAGATTTATGAAGCACACAATAAAGACTAATTTAAAAAGAGAAATCCCTCTATTCTCTTTCATGTGGCTGAAGGCATCATTTCTGGCTGTCTTTACAGGAGACTTATTCAAAGATTTAACACCCCCTTCTGTTTTTCTTCTCCTGGAAGCTTGGAGGAGGATAGTTTATTAACTTACTATTCTTTAGATTCACATATGACCTCTGTTTTCTTTTTATCATGGAGTAGTTGGTAGGCATTTGGGATATTTTTTCTTGACAGATATCTTTTTCAAGATACTTCAGCAGTATGATGTGGCATTTCCTGTGTCTATTTATGTCCTAATAAGAGTATGTTGTGATTGTGTGTTGTGTTTTTGATTGCGATCTCAACAGGGTCTGATACAGGGAATTCATCTTTGCCAAATAGAAACTTTTTTTGTTGAGTTCTGTGTTTCTGGATTCAAGTTCTATGTAACTGGTTAATCTCCATAATCTTTTTACAGTTTATTTTCAGTCCTGCCAAGTCCAACCCGTGTATTCTCCCCAACAATGCAGGTGGAATATATGTTGGTAAAATGTGCTGGATGCAGTATATGGGACACATCAGGATGTATATGATAGAAGTTTCTGGGCTGGAATATCTCAGCATTTGTTGACAAAACCAAGGGGATTTTACTCATCTAAGAAAAGGATGAATAATACACTTAGAACATATACTATCCTGTTGCAATTGAAATGAGAGAAAATCCTAAGGGAGGCACATTCAGATTCATAGGTGTATTTCATTTAAATTTCATTTATTTTTCTTAAGATTTGGTTTTGATGTACATAGGCACCTCTTTTTTTTTTTTTTTTTTTTTTGTAATACTTGTGGCTGTTCTGCGCAGGTGGTGAACAGAACTGCAGTATTATTTCTAAAAGATATAGTTTACAATTTGAGGTTTTAAGTGACCACATGTAAATGAGTTGTGAGTTTGGTACTTGCTAACAATGTGCCATTGCTAAGACTTTCCAAGAGATGGCCGTTTGAGCAGTCATTGTGTTGTATATTCTCATATTATTCCTCCACAATCTTCTTTTTAGTGAGCGTATCCCATAATCCAGCCTTTACTTCTCCACGAACGTATGAGCCTGCCAACTTTCTTTCCTACAACTTACTGCCTCTTTTTTTTTTTTCCAGCATGCCCAGGACACAAGAGGTTTTTGCCTTTTTATGTTCTCTAGTGCTCTGGATAATATCTAAAAAGATTTGTCTCTGTTAGATTGAAGCCCCAAAGTAGCAGTTACCTCTTTGTGGAGATCTTGAGAGTGGGTGGTGATGGGCTCTGTTAAGATCTGTGGTTTAACCATAGCCTTCACAGTAATTGGAATTCACTGTAGTAAAATCGTAGCATTCATCTTTGTAAGGAATCTGTGGCTGGCTGCCTGGAGCTCAGTTTATACCATTAAAACACACTACAGTTTCTAAAATATATTGGAATCATACTATACCTCTATTTCCACTCTTATAGTGAAGATTCATAGCTGACTCTGGGAACTTGTGAATGTGATGAATGTTTCATGCCATCACTGGTTTTGAATAAACACATGGATTGAGAGGTTACACAGCAATAATTGGTGTCCTTCAGGATGTGCATTCCACGTGTATTAACATTTGACAGTTAATACAGTTTCATAGTTCTCTGTATTCTAGAATTTCTATTTGAATTGAAAATTGAGAGAAAACAAGAGCTTGAAGATAGGCTCAAGCCATACGCCTTCCCAGATGAGGGAAAAGGGATGGGAGAGCCCTCTGTGTATATTGCTACGAATCTTGGAGGCAAATATTGGGAACACAGAACCCCCCCAGCCTTGAAAAAGTGCCTACAGAGAATACATCCTGAGGAGCTCTGGCAATGGGCACTTGGTGGTAGGGAGCCTATGACACCTTTGTAATCTCTTTTCCTGGATGCTGGAGCTTTAATGTTATTTCAGGATGCACCTGAAAATCAAAACATTTTCTGACTTTCAGATCAACCGGTGGTTCTGTATCCATTTCTTTGGTGGAAATGATTCCGTTTGTTTTTGTTTTTTGTCTTTTTTTGCCTTCCAGGAGGAGAGTTGACCTGAAGTTCTCTGTTAGCTAAGTAGTGTAGAATAAATTGATTTTAAAGCAAAGCTATATTTTTTGAGTCATGTTTAGCATTCTTTTGCTTCAGTAACAAGGTCTTTATTTTCAGAGTAAAAGAGTGCTTGAATTTTCCTTAATGCTTGCTGCTCATAATAGAATGTAGAAGGAAGCTTTCCTGCTCTGTAATCTCTCATTCAGACTTTCTGTCAGTCAGTTTCCCTAGATAGCTTCTGCGACCCTTTTCTCTTACAAAGCTTTTTAACTGGAGTGGTCTTTTGATCTCTAGCTTTTTATCCAGTAGTAGCAGCTTTGTTGCACCAGGAGCCTCATGCTGGCTTGTTTGTGAAGAAGGTACTTAGCTGGAAATACCTTGATGCATTCTTGGTAATTGAACACATAGCCTCCTATTTACATGAATCAGTTCCATCATAGAAAAGATTCTAATAAATCTCCAGACCCACCTAATTGGCATCTGTACTACATTGTATTACTCCTAAATTGATAGGCAGCCTGTGTGTCAGAGCTGTTTCTGCCAGGCTCTCACACTTAGCCTATCTGTAACTTGAGTTGCCTTTACTCATGTAGGAATTTACTTGAGCTTCAGTATGCGGTATTTGTGTATTTCTGCTGAAATGGTTTTGTTCCAGGAAGTCTATTGGAGCACAGTGAAGTATTACTTCTGTTTCTTGCCCAGTCCTAAAGGCAATTGTTTGTTTATGTTATTATGGCCAAAAGAGGAGTACCAAAAGAACAAACGAAAAGAGAAGATTTTAAATGGGCTTTCCAAAGAATACAATTCTAAATAGCTCTGTCCTGAATTGAAGTGCAGACAGATGAATTGACCTCCATAAGCTTTTATGGGGCATGACAGAAATAAGCTCTGTGTAGAGCAAAGAAAGACATTTAATCCACTAAAATTTCTCAAGGGCATCCTACCTATCCTTCACATGAGGGGAGTTTGGGGGCTGATGTGATTCCCCTACCCTCCTCCTGCCCCCTTTCTCCCCCCCGAAAAAAAAAAAAAGAACCAAAATAACCCAAATCCACTAAAAACAAAACAACAACAAAAAAAATAATCAAAAAACTTCTCTGCTTTCACACTTACATAACTTTATTAATTTCATCAGAATGAGATCAGCAAATTATGGAACTGCTCTGTGCTTTGATTCATATAAGTGAACCTTTGTAAGGGCTCAAAGACCAGTGATATCCAGGGCACTTAAAGGAAGGTCTGTGACAAAATACCTGCCTTCCTCCTCGCCCATTGATATGAAGAAAAATGAGCCTTTTCTGTCCAGAGGAGAAACCTCGTCACAGATATCCGTGCCTTTGACACCTTGAGGCTGTATTATGTCATTGCCACGCACACATGCAGGGCTGTACATTGACACCACTGGAAACTAGAGCTTGTGCATAACATGGAGCCTCATGCCAGGAATGCCTCAGATCAGCTCTCTCTCGCTAATAAGCTCCTGGGTAGAATTTGAGGTGGGAGTTCTAACTAAAAAGCCCTAAATGGTTACCCAGGAGACTGCTTCTCTTCCTCTAACACAGCACTTGTAACTGAAGTCAGCCAGAGACACTTGACCTTGGCTTTGGAATTTACTTCCCAAATCCATCCACCTGGGCTGGGACCCATCAGAAGTTAGAGCAGTCTGTGAGCTCTGTTTGTCAGCCTGAGGCACTGGCAGGAGATGGTCTGAGAGACTGGGGATTGCTTTTGGCTGAGGATGGAAGTGGAGCTGAGTAGTTTTTTTTATCCTGGTGAGTACTGCTATGTTTTTAGTTTAGATTATTTTTCCCCCTTTCCATGCCAGGAAGAACAGTAAATTGTTTTTGAAATGATACCATAGCTGTTTCTACTTGCCATCCTGAGGCTTGAACTGAGGCATCATGCACTGTATTTTAACTGATGACGTTTTTGGTTGCACTGAAATCAGTGGGATTACATTCATTCTGAAGATATATTCCCCTGAGCAAAACATTTCTGATCAGATAAGTATCTATAAAGAAATTCCTTGCAAAGATGGATGAGATCAGGAAACTCTGTTAACATAGCTTCTCTTTAAAACTCTGAGATCAACGAGGAACCATTTTACAACAGAAATGTCAGCTGGAAAGAACGTGACCAAGAGAAGCCTGAGCAAAAGGGAAGGCAGAATCCATGTTGATGTTTGTCATGCAGTCTGTTTTATTCACAGCTCATTAAATGAAGTGGGAAGCTGCAAAAAGATAGGATGTGCTTGACCTTGTTTTCTGCTGGAAAGAGGCAGGACATGCAGTGACAGTTCTGCAGTGGTGTGCACACTGCTTGCATTCTGCACCAGCTTGGTCAGTGTAGCTTGTGCAAGGTACCATGATGTGGTGTCAGAGGGATATAGATAGAGCTGGACCTGGGATATTTTGTCATTTGAGTAATTCTGTGTTCTCTGCTGTCTGCCTGAAGAAAGTGCTTGTAAAAGTACTTGGGGTTTGTAACAATGAACAGGAAGAAATGGTGGCAAACAAATTTGCCATGTTTAGCAATATAAGTAATAATTCAAACAGCATGTAGCTGTTTTAAGTGGGAGAATTAGGAGAAGTCCTTTGATATGGTGAAAGAGATATTGTTTCTCTGTTTAACCTGGTGAGGGAAGATAAATGCACTCAAAAGCTGAGAGTGTAGATAAATCCCAAGGCCAAAGCATTTTATTCACCAGTGACTCATCCCTAATTTTTTTGGCTATAGGCCATAGCTCCTATCTGATAAGACAGAATGTAAAGCTGGGAGTGATCTTTTTGCTGGACTATACAAGCCAGATTTTTCTGGTTTTGCATGTGTAGATGTTTTGTCCTTGTGTTTCTATTCCCTGTTGTTTTGATCCTAAGCTCAGTTTCTACACTGTGATAGAGATACTAAACCCCAATGGACTCCATGGGCATGTCACACAGACCCCAAAAACACCAGGTGCCACCTAGCACAGTCTCATATAGAGAAAATGCATCAAGTGCTTCAACAGCCCACCTTTCATTTTCTTTCAGCCTCCCAATTGCAGGGATGGAGCTGTTGTATGAATCTGGAAATCTGTGTCTCCTTCTTCAGGTCCTTAAATATTCGCAGTGAATGAATCCCAGCTCTTTGTCAGGACAGGAATTTTTCTTCAGAGGTAAGCCATCTCACATACTAGTGTTTGTTTTCTAAACCTTGTTCATTGCTAGTGAAGAGCTTCTCCCTAGGAAAATGAGCATCTTAGCTCTGTTGTTTGCAAATCTGATATATGTATGATAGGACAAAGTTAGACTGACAGTGAGCATTTCATTGATGTGAAATTTTATACCCTATCTAGACACAGTATATACTTGGTTTATGATCCATCTGGGCATGCTTGTTAGTTATTGTTGAGGTCAATCAAAGTGTAATTGTAACATAGGGAAAGACAGTCCCAGGGCTACGAAGATTTGTTTCCAACAGCTGCTGTTCATTATTCATTAAACTCTACTTTCTGTTTTTAAAATTAATAAGCCTTGGCCTTCCAACAAGGCATCAGAGTTTTAGAACATGGATTTAAAAATCAAAGATGCACTAGTTTCTTCCTTAGATAAGTGAGAGCACCAAGTACTTTAATCTAGTTGACTGTAGAACTTAGTGTTTCTGCTAGTGGAAAACCAGATGTGAGTTAATTAACCTGAAGTTTACGGGCACTGTACGCTGCATGGGAGAGAACCAGCCAGCGTGCAATAAACCCCAACCTTATGGAAGTCAAGGGGACTGCTGAAACCTGCGGTTATATAAAATTTCATAAAAATTAATGTGAAGTACAGTATTGGAAGTCAACAGTGAGGGAATATCATATTAAACAGAGTTTATTCAAATTGGAACTTGTACCTCCGATAAATCGGAGATCTTCCAACATCCATTCACCATTTCTTCTCCAGAGTATATCACAGTCTGTGACTCAGGATCATTGTAGGAGTGGGTGTTCTGTGAATCCCATTCTTTGTCCTCAGTGAATGCTGCTCTCATGATGGTGCATGGAAGGGTTCTCAGGACAGCACTGGGGCATGACAGAGGGCTCAGCAGGGACTGATTCACTGCCTCGTGCTAGCTCTGCATTCCTGGTCCTGTGCTGCTCTGTGTGTTGTCTCTGAGTGGGGGATATATCATAGAAAGAAAGCAGCAACATCTATGGGTGGCCCAATTGAGCAACATTTGTAATTTTTGAGTGGCAGTGTTTTACCTACTGCATAAATTCTTCACTCTGCAATTGTTAGCAACAGTTGCTCTAATGGCTTTCAGAAAAAGGTAGTGAAATGTACAGCTATCAGTGATGTTAAGGGATGAAAATAAGTAGTTATTATGAATATTGATAGATTTTCAATAGTGAGCACTGTAAACTGTCCATATGTTTCTTTTTGAGTTGCAAATCCGTATCTACGGAAACCTGTTATTTCAGAGGATACTGATCAAGCTTGGGCAATCTAGTAATATTTTTTTCATTTTCATCACTTTGCCATCACAAAAATCATTGCAGCTAAAATATGTGCTTGATACTGTTCTGAGGCTGGATGTGTCTGTGCAGGCCATGTATTTGCTTTTCAAAGGAAATATGGTTGCACTGACTGTTATGCACTGTCATAAGCCTCGTAACTATGGTAGTTGAGCATGAAGTTAATTAAAACAGAATCACAGTATCACCAAGGCTGGAAAAGACCTACAAAATCATCCAGTCCAATCATCCACCTGTCCCCAATAGCTCTCACTAAACCATGTCCCTCAACACAAAATCCAAACGTTCCTTGAGCACCACCAGGGTCGGTGACTCCACCACCTCCCTGGGCAGCCCATTCCAGTGCCTGACCACTCTTTCAGAGAAGTAGTATTTCCTAATGTCCAGCCTAAATTTCCCCTGGCGCAGCTTGAAGCCATTCCCTCTAGTTCTACCACTAGTTACACGAGAGAAGAGGCCAACCCCCAGCTCACCACAACCTCCCTTCAGGAAGTTACAGAGAGCAATGAGGTCTCCCCTGAGCCTCCTCTTCTCCAGGCTCAACATTCCCAGCTCCTTCAGCCTCTCATAAGCCCTGTGCTCCAGACCCCTCACCAGCTTTGTCGCCCTTCTTTGAACACATTCCAGGGCCTCAATGTCTTTCTTACAGCGAGGGGCCCAAAACTGGGCACAGCACTCGAGGTGCGGCCTCACCAGAGCTGAGTACACGGGGACAATCCCTTCCCTGTTCCTGCTGGCAACACCATTTCTGATGCAAGCCAGGATGCCATTGGCCTTCTTGGCCATCTGGGCACACTGCTGGCTCATGTTCAGCCGAGCATCAATCAATACCCCCAGGTCCATTTCCTCTACTCAGTCCTCCAGCCACTCCGCCCCAAGCCTGTAGCGTCGCCTGGGGTTGTTGTGGCCGAAGTGCAGGACCCGTCATTTGGCCTTGTTAACCCTCATTCCATTGGCTTCAGCCCAGCTATCCACCTGTCCAGATCCCTCTGCATGGCCTCGCTGCCCCCAGGCAGATCCACACTTCCAGCCAACTTGGTGTCATCCGCAGACTTACTGAGGGTGCACTCACTGCCCTCATCCTGGTCATCAATAAAGATACTGAAGAGCACAGGCCCCAGCCCCGACCCCTGGGGAACACCACTTGTGACAGGTTGCCAGCTTGATTTAGCTCCATTCACCACCACTTCTGTGCCCAGCCCTCCAGCCAGTTCCTGACCCAGCCAAGAGTGTACCCATCCAAGCCTCTGGCTGCCAGCTTCTGCAGGAGAATGCTGTGGGAGACGGTGTCAAAGGCTTTGCTGAAGTCTAGGTAGACCACATCAACAGCCTTTCCCTTGTCTAGCAGACGGGTCACTAGATCATAGAAGGAGATCAGGTTGGTCAAACAGGACTTGCCCTTGGTGAACCCATGCTGGCTAGGCCTGGTCCCCTGGTTGTCCTGCACATGCCGCATGATCTCTCTCAAGACAATCTGCTCCATCACCTTCCCTGGCACTGAGGTCAGGCTAACAGGCTAGCTGTAGTTCCCCGGATCCTCCTTACAAGCCTTTTTGTAGATGGGAGTCACGTTGGCAAGCCTCCAGTCTTCTGGGACCTCACCAGTCAACAAAAAGCGCTGATAGATCATGGCAGGCGGCTCGGCCATCACCTCAGCACTCTCGGGTGAATGAAAACTGGCTTAGCGGGTTAACACAGTCATCTCTTTCCTCTCTGAATCAGTCTCTCATATTATTTTCTTTCCTGTGTAAATTCCACTACTTATTCACATGAGGTACTTTAAACCATTGGTAAATGTTACATTTATGGCATATTTCTGTGCAAACATCAGGATATCCATTGCACATGAGGCGTGTTTCCTTGTCTCTGCTGGCCTTGTTGGACAGCTTATCTACTGTTCTCCATAAGTCTGACCTTTCATGTTTAGTTACTTTTAAGACACCAGAAAACCAACTATCTACTCAATTTCCTTGTAGCTTAGGGGTAAGGTTAAAATATCATGTAGCTACCGTATGGTTGATATTATACAGCCACGACTGATAAGCAAATATTTTCTTTTTAAATACATACTACGTTTTGCAAGAATACATAACAAGTTTTGCCATTCCTATTCTTTGTCCTAGAGAAGACCTAGTGTTGTTAAGTATAAAAAATTGCCGTTGGTGTTTATCTTACTAAATCTGTTCACATCAATTGGTTCTGCCTACCCCGTATTTCAAAGCAAAATTACGAGGAAAGGTCGTATAGATTGCCCTTCTTTTCAGTTCTTGGCTTAAGGGTGTCCTGTTTGTAATTAAGGAACAATTTCTTCGGTGGAAGAATTTTTTCTTTCTTTTTTCTCTTCCTCTTTTCTTCACATAATATTTGGAAAAGCATGTGCAAGCCAAAGGACAGTTAATGCAATTGGATAATTTGTTACTACACAGGCAATCTGTTTTATTTTTTGAGAAAATCTGAAGTGGCTTCTGTATTGTGCATTCAAATTCAAACATGTACACCAACAGCATGGAACTTGGAGATGGATTGCCAAATGTGAAGGTTTTGATTGCAAGGCCATCTGGCATTATGAAAAATGCTCTTGAATGCTTAAAAGAAACCTAAACCACATTGCTCAGTAGGTGCTGACTCCAATGAAATTGAACCATCTTGGTCCAGGTTTGTTGTCTGACCGTTGGAGAGACTGTGGGAAAGTCAACTGCTTCTATGCTGATGAAGTGGCTGTGGCTGAGAATCGTGCTTTTAAGGGGAAAAAATGCTGAGTAGAATGTCAGTTTGAAGCAAAATATTTTAAAATGGTAACACTTCTTAAAATTCTTGCAGCATTCATGCAAAATGTACGTTTTTAGAAGACTTAGAAGAGGTAATGAAAATATTGTTGCTCCAGTTTGGTCCTAAAGAAATAATCTCTGAGGAGAGAGAAAAATCTATTTGCCATCGGGATGGTCTGAAAGCATTTGGGCAATACAGAAAAATGTGCTTCTTGATAATATGGAGACTGGTGTTACTTGGATTGATCTCCTGAAGTCAGAGTTTTCAGGATTCTGTGAAACTCTGTTTGTTTGTCTGCTTTTCTTATAGTCTGTGTGGTATTTGCTTACAAGCTTCAGTGCTTGGATGGAACCAAAGGGATTAGTAATGGGATGTAAAGGCTTTTCTATCTAGGTCAGACTGGATTTAGCACTGCCTAAAAATGACACCACTTGTTTAGCATTCTGTATCAAATGTACATTGGCTAGATTCATAGCAGTCTGGGTCATCTAAGGTCAGAGTGCAACTAAAGTTGAGAAAAAAGTAATGTTGAGGCAGCATTTTCAGACTGTTAAGCAGGGAGGAACAGAACCGACTATTCCCACGCAGATCTTTATTTGTCTGTATTTCTTTTTCCTTTTTGAGGTGGAAGACTTTATTCTTAGATGATGCATGTCATGCATTTATGAGCTAGGAAAGCATGTGTCAGGTCAGGCATAAATCTGATGAATTGTTTCCAGTTTGAATTCTGGAGTCTGCGTTCTCACCAGTCTGGATCAAGATTCAGTTTCTGCAGTTGTCAGAAGGTTCAAAAAGCTTGAGAGAAAAAAAAAAAAAAAAAAAAGAATTCATTTTGTGTAAGAGAGAGCCTTAATTAAGAAAAAATAGATTATTTGAAAAAAAAATTAGGATGAAGAAGTGTACATAGGTCATTGCAAAAGTGTGGATGTGGAGTTACAATCACTTTGTGCTACTCTGCTTGCTCATTTTCTGCAGGTGGAACTGGGGGAGAGATAATGTAAAAGTGTGAGAACTGATGGATTGAGATAAAGAGTTTACTAGGTAAAGTGAAAGCTGTGTGTACAAGAAAAGAAAACAAGGAATTCACCACTTCCCACTGGCAGACGGATGTTAGACCACTTCTCAGAAAGCAGAGCTTGTCACGTGTACTGGTTTCTTGGGAAAAACAAATGCCATGTCTGAAAGTTCCCTTTCCTCCTCCTTTCTCCCAACTTTCATTGCTGAGCAAGGCATGATCTGTTATGAAATATCCCCTTGGAGTCAGCTGTCCTGGCTGTATCCCCTCCCACCTCCTTGTGCACCCCCAGCTCCTCACAGGCAAAGCAGCATGAGAAGCTGGAACATCTTAGAGAAGAGCTGCTGCTCTGCAGAAATAGAAAGGTTGGTGTGTTATCAGCATTGTTTTCATAAAAAAAAAAATAATAATCCAAAACACAGCATCACACAAGCCTCAGTGAAGGAAATTAACTCTATCCCAGTTAAAACTCTGACATGTCTTTAATATGGGGACTAATTCCCACAGAAAATACCAGATTGGGTAGAGTGGGTGGCAAGCAGGCTCCTCGGACTTCCTATCACATGAAACTGACCCCATGGAAAGCAGGCAGCCATCGCATGGCCACAGGGAGAGGAAAGGAAAATGGACACAGTGAGGTGCTACTCTTCCTTTCCCACTCCCAAAGACATGGATGTGCTCAGAAAAGAGAATGGGGAAGAGAAAGAAATTTTCTTTGCCACAATGGAGCTTCCTATGCAGCAGCTCAGCAACTTGTGACAGAAAAAATTGTTTGCCCCAGTCTCTTCATCACCAAATTGGGTGACTTGGGTCTTGCATCTGGGAAAAGATTCAAGCTGAAGTGCTCCTGGTGGCAGAAAACAGTCAGGATCAGAGGGTTGAGGATTTAAATTCTGATGTCTGACTCCTGTGTATGAAACCAGCTGTATGTCTGCCATACATGTTGCTGTAGCATGTTTTCCAAAATAGCCAAGACCCAGTTTGAGGCCTTTGTTTTGTACTGGTGAAGCCTTTCAGCCATGCAACGAATAGACTGCTAAGATTTCTAAATTCAACAAAGCACGGGATCTTTTCTGTGATTGAGTCCCATGTCACGTGGCAGTTTGTTTCAGTTACTTGTTACAGGCATGCTGAGCTGTGTTGGTAGAATATTCCTTCTCAGGCAGATGAAATGTCATAAATCTTCATTCTTTCCATGATGAATTGTGTGTTAATGAAGGTAGAACTTCCTTTGATATGAAACTGGGTTAAAAGAAGGATTGTGCTGGTGAGACTTTGGAGATAGTAAAACATAGCAAATAAGAATACAGAGGAAATGGTGGATCCTTAAGAGGAATTTTTGTGTAGATAATGACAAATTCTATACAGATCTACTAACACTTGTAACAGTTGAGTTGAGATCTAAGGAATGCATTTACAAGTTACTGACATAGATAATTATTGAATAATCTGGTGCAGAATTTTGAGCACAAGATTTCACTACAAGGATGCCTTCTCCACTCCCACAAAGGAGTCTGTCTTTATATAGCCAGCCTTGCCATATTTCACAAAAAAGCCCGCAATACAGATCTGAAAGGTAGAAGGGATGATTCACCCAAAATGCTGTCTGAGGAGTTCACTGTGGTCCTCTCCCCGGTCTCATGTGCAACATTTCAAGAAATAGCCCTTACATGCATTGTTGAGTATGTCCTGGTTTTGACTCACTGCTGCATCATTCCAATTTTATATTGATGACACCACAGGAGTCACCTCCAAGATTTTTATCTGCCTGTATCATCGAGTCATTTTTTTAAGCATTTAGTCATCTTATTAGCTGAGTGCCTCTTGATCCTGTGGATAAAATTGGCAGTCTTGGCAAGAGTAGAGCATGTCTTGCTGTTATGTATCTGCTGTGTGTTCAGGAGCTCAGCTTGGTGCTACACGGAAAGCATTTTGATATTGCAGATTTGTTGCATGTGTTCTAGTGTAAACCTCACTGAGATAACTAGGGGCTTCACTGTACACTCTGCAAAGTTCCAGGTTTTAGATTAGGGCTTGACTCAGAGGAGCACTTGTAATGGATAAACTTTCAATTCGGTATTTAAGTCCTATGTGTTGCTTTTTACTTTAAACAACAACAACAAAAAAAGTCAGCATGTGTAACTTCACTGCAGAGCCACGGCTGTGCTGTGGGGAGCTGGCACTCTGACAGGTGAGACAGATTCTGTATCGCCTGAAAACCAGAACCTCAGCAACTACTCCTTCTGTTTCACTGTAACAAAGAAATACACATGCTGACTGCACTCCTCCTCCATCTGTCCACCTGTCTTTCTCCACTGGGAGCAGCCCAAACTGGGAGTTGGTGAGTCTGGCCTTTCAGACAACCAAACAAGCTGGGGAAGGGAACATGAAGGTTTCCACAATAGCACTGCATATGTAAGATGTAGGAACCAGTTTTCTGTGTGCTGTAAGTATAATTGTCAATGGAGGAGAATGAACTTTTAAAAATGAAACACTGGTTTTCAACTCAGGAAGTCTGGACTCTTTTTCTGGACCTTGGGAAACCCTGAAGGATGCTGGGCAAGTCACTATCAAAATGTTCTGTGTTAGCTCTGCTGCTGTAAACAAGAGGTGACGATGCATCTTTATCTACCTTGTTTGCCAAGCTCTTGCATTCTTGGACTGTGCTAGATCTCTAGATCTACACTAGTGATGTTGTTTGTGTCCCAGTAACCATCAATTTTATGGGCTCTGGCTTGGGACTCAGTTCTGATCCATGAAAGCTTTGTTACCTGATTAAGGACCTTCAGTAATAATTGTTCCCTTTTTACAGTTCACCTTCTGTCCCAATCAGGCTGCACATTTTGGAGTTGTTTTCACTTCTCTCACTGATTTGGGATGTTTTAAGGGGGGGAACCCTGTCCTTCTCAATCATTTTGTCAAATGCTGAACATCAAGACCTGTGTTTGAATTATCAGTTGCATATGGATTATGTTACCTGTCTCTGTTCTGATCTGTTTCTGTTTTCCATATGATGCAGCTGGTGTGGGTTTTTCTTCTTTCTTTCTTTTTTTTTTTTATCATACAAAAGCTGTAATCTTGAAGGACCAACATTAATTTCCTCTGGAGCCTTATGAAAAATATCAAGGGTGCGCCTGACTTGTGGTGACAGAGCTTTTCAGCATACTCCGAGAAAGAACTGCTTCTGGGCACACGTGGCAGCCAGATATAGCTTACATGCACAGCAGAGTACATATAGTACTAGTTCATTAACTTTCCTTTCACAAAGCTGCTGACCAGATACTTCACTAGCTCTTCTAATGTACCATCTCAGGTCTGGGGTCAGGTATTAGCAATACCCAGCTGCACGTCAGTCTGAGTTTCCCTGAGATCTCTAACAATAGTGATTAAGTTAAAACTTAATATCTTTAGACTCTTATAAACCCTTGGTCTCATATATTACATCAAACATTCACGAAGGGGAAATCAGAATAAATTATCGATGTAAAATGTATGTGGGAGCCTAAAATAATCCCATAATTCCTAGTGTTATATCTAATAATGTGATTCAAAAAGCAGTGATGAAATTCAGCAACAAGGTCATTACATGCCAAGATTGAGATAAGATCTGTGAATTCTTTCCTCCAGATCTAAACAAAGAATGTGAAAGTAATTTGAAAAACTCTAGAACGTGGTCCTTTGTGTGAAAGGATTAGGAGCCCACAGATTAATATGATGTTCCTCAATCAAAACAGCTGGGTACCAACAGAATGTAAGTGATCCTGGAGCAGCTGCTTGTAGAGCAGAGCTACGAGTGGTGTCCAGGGCTCAGGCCCATGCAGTCCTCTTTCAGGCTGCTCCCTCTTCTTTCATCCCATAGGATCCTAGGGAAAAGGGTAAGCAATCATTTCTTGTTTTTGAGGGAGTAGACAATGAATGTAAGGGGACTTTCTATGCTTTTCTTTAGAAAGAAATTTTGGTCTGGACACATGATCTTCTAATTTGGAAAATTCTTATATTTTCTAGGGTGCTTGCCATAACTCAGGAAGAGTTTGGACTCGTAGCAAAAATGGGTGGGTGGAAAAGCTGTTTTCTGTTTGCTTTTTGTTTTCTTTCTCCTCTAGTTTGGGGATTTGACACACAGTGTTTCTTTATGTTGTTTGAGACTTTGCCACTAAAACCTTGGGAAGAAAGGAACCTTATTCTGTACTATGGGCCTGGTATTGTTCAGAATACCCTGCTGGGCTTCTGAAGAGAACTGATGACAGATACCCTATGACAGACACAAAAAAGTTCTGGAGTCTGAACAACAAATCAAGTATATGAGCAAAAGCTGCAGTGACTTTTGTATGTCTTCATAGTTACCTCCCAGTTTCAAAACTGGCTATGTAAATATAGCATTTTTAATACTTCTTGGGAGAATTGCCTACATGGAATGATTGAGGAGAAATGTGCAAGATAATTTCTAACTATGAAAATATGTAGCAGTGTAGTTTATGGAGAAGCAATGCAGAGCAGGGATGCAGAGATCTGGAGCTGTAAAGCTTGTAAGTTGGATAAACCACCAGGGATCTGCTTTTACCATAGTGAGAAGACTCCCAGTTCTCTGTATGGATGTGAGGAGATGCCTACACTTAATCTGAAAGAGTTCAGCCTCTTAGACAACTACAATCAGACTGTTAAAGTTATATGCCTGGTTGAATCATCAACTTTATTTTGTAATAATAAAAGGACAGTGAGAACTTCTAGTAAAACAGTTAAATTATGTGCTATTCCCAATCTGCGATTCCTATGGATTACGGGCAAAATCACAGCCAACTCACAGCATGGCTCCCATATGGACAGTTTTGGTTTAAAAATCACTACTTTGAAATAAACGCAAGAGGCTCGGTCAAGTGAGCTCTAATTCAGCTTGGTTGGAAGGCAGAGAGTTATTCCTGTATGTAAACATTTCAAGTATTGAGGCGCCTGAGGGGATGTCGTGCTCTGACCTCACCTAACATAAGAGCAAACATGGGGATGGGCAAGTAGATGCAATTGTGACAATGAAGGAGCAGAAGCAGGGAAGCAGTATAGCTTTAATGTGGTTAACTCAGGCTTGGCTAATCAGGAGCTTTGTGGGGTACTGAGACACAGCCTTGAGGCACAGGGGTTGTCAAGACTCCTTATAGCAAAGGAAAATGTGTTGCTAGGTCTACTTAGAGTAGTACACCTCATCAAATCTAACAGCAAAATTGGTCACTAAGCACACATTACAATGTTTGTCAGGATCTTATTCTTCTGTTTTCCTATTTATAGCTTGTGAATAACCAAATATGGTTCTACAAGGGTTAATTCATTGGAACTACCTTGGAGATAGAAATATTTGGAAGCTCTGGAATTCCTGCATCTCCATGTGTGAGTGGTTGTTATCTGTGTCTGACTGTCTTTGATATCTTCAGATAGAAGGTGATGGTGACACCCCAAGCCATTTCATGCTAGCCATATATCACTCTTCTGGCACCAGACCTCCTCTGACATCTGACCTGAGTATTTTCAGCTGCAGTTCTTCTAATTGCCTGCAAAAGTCAGCTTTTTGTTTCGTGGAATACCATTTCCTCCAGTTCCTGGCAGATTCTATGGGCCGGAAATCTCACCTAGGCAGGGCACTCCTAGACACTCAAAGTGTCTATGAAATGCCTCCTTCATTACAAAAGAGACCCTTTTCACTCAAGTGTAGCTTGCACCTTTGGGGTTAGCTCAGCCTTGCTTGGGGGCCAGGATCGATAGCCCTTAACAAATGAATGTCTCATTTTGTTTTTATTACTCCATCAGCTCCCTCTCTGAGGTGAGACTCAGAATTGGGTGAACATCTGCAAGTAGCTGGGAGCACCTTGAGGTTCTGCTCATAGCTAAGAGAAAACTTTCCTTGCTGAGAGTAGCGTTCAGGCACTGGAGCCATGAAAATGGCTTTCCCTCATTCATTTTGCAAAAAGAATATTGAAATCCTTCACCCTAAAAATTCATGATGTAGATTCTCATGTGATCAATCAACAATCTTGGCTGTTAGAACTTGGCCTGTATGAGTCAATATGTTCTCATGACTGAGGATGCCACGATAGTTTTTCTTGAAACTTGTGCAAAGATCTCTAAGAGTACCAAACTTTGAGAAAAAAGCAGTATGGGAGTTCCCATCCTCACAGTGATAGTGGTAGCTGAAAAGTTCATTTTGCCAATGTGATTCCCAGTTAAACACAAACAGCAGTGGAATGTGGAGCTTGTGACTCCTGACTTTAGAACATACAACAGTTGATTATTTCTTTCAATACATTTCCAAACATAACATCTACTCAACCTCATTCAGAGAGGCTCACAACACAACCTTTGCCCATTGGTACTACCTGGACCATTGGAAGTTTTGCCCTACATTTTAAAATGAATTATTTGCTATGTTGGGTTTTGTTTTTTTTTGTTGTTGGTTTTTTTTTTTTTTTTTCCTTTTCAAAATTGCAGATGTATTCTTTTTTTTGGTTCATATTCAGAAGTATGAACCTGTAAGGAAAAGCTTTGTTTTTTTTCTCCAACCCCCATTATTTAATACGAGTAATTTTGTCCATCAGAAAACAACCCTTCTACTGAAGATTAGTAAGTGACATCTGACTTTGCTTTTAAGGCATATTTCATCTAATATTGAGACCATATTTATCTGCTTTTCTATAGCTAGAGCTCATAAAGAAGATACATTGAGCCTTTCTTGCTGACAGAGTACTTTGGAAATCTGGGTCTTGAGGTTTACATTTTTTAATATTACCATTCTGTGGAAGTAAATGGGTACTTACGACAATTTTACAGGATAAAACAGCAAGGATGGGGATGAGAGAGGTCCAGGTCTCAGCCTGACAACAACAGTTTCTTGAAAGCAGAACTGTGGTGGGCAGTTTCAGTGCGGTGATTTGTTTGATCCCCTATAAAATCCTCTATACCGGCACGCAGCTACCACCCACTTATATTTATTATGGACTTTTATTTTTGCTTGGTAATATTTTTCTTGTGTTTATTTTAAAAGGTCTACATTTTGTGGTGACAGTCTCCCATTTTGCAAATTAACTGCTAGCAGATGTTGCTGCGTGGTGTGAAGCACACACGGCAGCCTCAGCCGCCAGGCTCTGCACACTGGCTAAGAAAAGCTTTGTGTTTTTCAAGCAAGTTTCAGGAGTGTCTGTAAAGTGCTTATGTAGAATCTTATTCAGAAAATAAATTACCGTTGTTTTTATAGCTTTTAGATGTTTTTAGCGTTTGGAATTACTGCTGAAATCTAACAAGTCCGTACCATGGTTTAAGAAATGAAATATCATTTGAACAGTGTTATTTAGGAAAGGATTAGCTGGATACAAGCAAGTGCAGGTAAGTTACACTTACAGCTGCAGCTGCCTTGTATTTTCTGCTGTAAAGATCCCTGCTACTGTTGCACGCATCTCTGCTAAATCCTAGCTTTTGGAGCTGAAGTCTTCAGAGAGAACTGTGTGCTTTTAGTGAGCTGTTTTTTGAAGCTATTTCTGAACGTGAGATTGAGTTATGTAGATTTGTGTTTTTTCTCTTTTTGGAACAAGATATTGCAGATTGGCTTGTTCTGTTGCCAGGGATGTTTTGTTTTGTTTTGTTTTTTCCTTTCTCGTCTGTGCCATCTTACTTCGTTCTGGATAAAGCATGCACTTCTAAGAACCTGTAGTTGCATGTGCTGCAAAGGGAACTCGTTAGGTGGGCAGCAAACCCATTCAGAATATGTGTACATCATGCTGCCATTGCTCACCAAGATAACTCTAGGTGAGGTGTAAGCACTCTCTGTTCTCCACACTTCTCATGGGCAGGACAAAAGTGTAGGGAGGAAAAAGTGTTCTGTGGTACAGCAAGTAATTCAGCTGAGACATGAAAGGACACTTATAACTGCATGTAGGTATGAATAACCTTGCATGAAGTGCAACTCAGTGTAGTCTCACAGTCTAAGCTGTTGCTGAGGCACTCAGAAAGAAGTGTGGCTGACAGCTGTGGCTCCATCATGTAAAGATTTTGAAATCTGTTTATGAGAGTCTGTTAGGAAAGACTTAGGTGCAGTCGATTCTGCACTGGAGTGGTGAATGGACTTGGAAATCCTTAAAGTTCCCTTTTAAATCTGCTGTTCTTGCACTATAGCCTCCCTCAAAGAAATTGAAGCAGCTTCTTTTTGCTGTTAGAAACAGTACTAGAGAAAAGCTGTCCACTAGATGTCACTGGTACTTCACTGATACAAGACTGAAAGAGCCGTGTCTGGTAGTCTTAGAGGTGGTGCACAGCAGTATCACTGTGCTAGCTCTGCTCAGCCTCACTCCTGTGTCAGACCTTCCCTGCCTCTCCACGGAGATCACCAGTGGGCCAAGGCACGGAGCTGGCCTTGGGCTTGCACACTGTGGCTGATAGCTTAGGATCACAGAATATCCCAGTTTGGAACGGATCCATAAAGATCGTTGCATCCAACTCCTGGCTCCACCCAAGAATCAGACGGTATTTCTGAGGGTGTGTTCAAATGCTCCTTGAGCTCTGGCAGCTCAGGACTATGTCCACCACCCTCTGATGCAAAACCTTTCCCTAACCCCACCTGATCCTCCTCTGACACAGCTTCCCTTGAGTTCTATCGCTGTCACAGACAGCAGGCATCAGCACCCCACCACTCCACTCCCCTAAAAGCTTAGGATTCCCCCCAAACCCATTATATAGAATCCTATCTGTTAGTGTTCTGGAGCACTTGTGGATGGGTGAAGTCAAGCTATCATGATTTGCAGTATGGAAGCACATCAGGGCAAATGCTGCTATTTCTGTGAAAGGCATTCCAGTGATATTCTTTTTACTAGGGTTGCCAGGTTATTTTCTTCCAAATACAACAGCTGATTTTCTGTTTTATTCCCTGTAAGATGAAACTCCATGCTGAGGAAGGATATGGAGGTCCTTGCATGTTTTCCCTTTGAAAAGTACCTTTTTTTCCTGATGCATTCAGTACTGATATATTCAATACTCTTTTTGAGGAGATGTTATCATGAAGGTGGCAGATAAACAGAAGCTGTTCCTTGGCAGTGTTTTTAATGCGTAAGTTGGACAAATTATATCTGCTTTATTTCATAGAGGTTTCTCCAGTTAAATCACCTGTAGTTGGCCTATAGTTGACCCTTTGTTGACTTATTTAATCATCTGCCTAGTTTTCAGAACAAGTTATGAGCATTCAGACTTAAATCAGTCCCTGAAAAGGTCCTGTCATTAGGCAGTAAGGCTCATACCTGATAATCTGCCCGTCACATATTATGAACACAGATGACAATCACTTACCTCTTTTATGTCATGATATAAGGCTGAAATTGCCTAAAGTGAGGAAGAAAGCCATTATTTAATCAATGGAATTGCGTCAATTGAGTAAAATTTGTCTCTAGTGTAAACAAATGGAATGTCTTTGCGCTCTGTGAAAACAAGACTAAATTACTTGCAGATCTTGCAGATTGAAAAACAGAGGAAGTAGACTTGTAGGCTGACACATTCAGGGGTTTGGAGTAAGCATTTAAAATAATTACCCAGATTACACTGGATTACTTAATATATTTTTTACATTGTGCGTATGCAGTTTCATCTCTGAAACAATAAAAGCAATATATGATTTTTTTAGTCATATTTTGTTATTTGAGAAATGCCTTAGTACATTTTTATTATTTTATTTATTTATCCATGTTTATTACCAATAAATATTCTAGTTAAATTAAAAATAAGGAATTAAATATTTCTAACAATTGAAGGTGAGTTTAAAAGCAGTCATCAGCATGACCCAGGACAGAGAAATTTAGGTGTATGTACATTTTAGAGCCCCTATGTGAGAGAACAGTCCTTTATTAAAAAAAAAAAGTTATTCTGAGTTTCCTCTTTATAGTCTCATATAAACAGCAGAGCACAAAAGACAACTATCTTTTCTGGACTCATACATTTACCCAAGTAACCAATTTTTAGTATGATGTACGCTCAGTATTTGGTGGTTACTTCCTGAACAATCTGTACATGGAATCAACAGAAGCCTCATGAGCCACTGAGATATCAGTCTGCAGGTATTTTATATATCCATAAATTTTCCATAGGTCCAATGGAAGATAATTTGAGCATGTTAAATATATGTTTCTAATTCATGAATATCAGACTTGTTTGCTTTCCAAATTATATCATGCCAAATATGCCTGTGGAATTCCTTTAGACTGTTTCAGAAACTGGGATTGCTCTGCAGAAAACTTTCTGGGAAGAAGCTAATCTGGAAACCAGATAAATCATCAGATTTTATAAAAGCTCTTGTGACCTTTTGAAGACTGTGGAAGAGGCAGTAAACTTTGGGTTTTATCTTGTAGATCTTGGTTCAAGAGACTTCCACAATTGCTGCTTAATCAACAAATGCCTGAAGAACCAGGCTGAAAGACATGTATGGCTGCTTCTTAAGTGCCCACCACCCCGTGGTGAAGACCCTGTTCCTCACCCCCAGCTGCCCCTCCCTTGACACAGCTCCATCCCATCCCCTCAGGCCCTGTCGCTGTCACAGAGGGCAGAGCTCAGCGCTGCCCTCCACTCCCGATGAGGAGCTGCAGGATACTCCTCAGCATCCTCTGCTCTGCGCTGAACACACCAAGGGACCTCAGCACTTCTCACAAGCCTTGCCCTCCAGACCCATCTTCACAGAGAAAGGAAGAAATAAGTAATTTATAGTAATAAAGATCAGTATGCACCTTAAATATAATTCCTCATGCACATGTTGAAAATGTATTCTTGGCCTGACATAAATTCTCTTTTGTCATCGTTAGGCTGTTTCCCCCCCCCGAGCTGTAACAAAAGTTACAGCTCAGACTCCACAAGGGGCCACCTTCAATGGGATATGTTTTCCTTTTTAAATTGGTGGTATAAAGTAAGGGGTCCTTTCTGCAGGCAAATTCTATGGAAAGGTGGCATGGTTTGTCCAGCTGACAGCAGAATGGAAGGTGTTGTGTGTGGGAAGGCTCAGAGTAGGAGGGCCTGCAGATCCCAAGAGGCAGCTGATATTCTTCTGGCTATAGAGAAAGCAGGAAGGGGACTGCCAGCTCCTGTTTCAATAAGGTGATGCCCCTTGGAACACTCTTGGCAGTTGGCTTCATTTACAGGTCAGTTTACCAATAAAGTTCCCTTCCCTTAATTGGGAGGATGCTTTGGGAATCTGCACATGTTTATTCAGAAATGACTGACATAACGCTAGTTTTCCATAAAATAAATATTTCTAATAGCCAGTAATCAGTGATCTCTCTCCGTCTGATTTTCATCTGATTCCTACCACTTCTAATTTAATGGTCTGATATCTTGTTTCTCTCCTTTTGTGATTTAAGATAATTTGTTACCTTTTATCTGAATTTAAAAAAATACTCTGCATTGTTGCGGTCTGCACAGGAAAGCATATTTAAGCAGCCAGGTAGAGAAATCTGCACCTTGAGAGAGTATCATGTTGTATGCAGACTTCTGTGAGATTAGCTTTTGAAGAAGCCCTTTGTTTTTATTCTGAATTTGATCCATTCCTGGGAATTTCATTTTCTTCTCCAGATCATTACGTTTGCATGTTTTCTTATCAAAGGAAGGCATGAGCATCTAAATCAGTTTTCACATAATTTATTCAGAGTCACGTGCTATCAATGAAGGGAAAGATGTTGTTTATCTTTTTACTGTTTTATAGTGATGTCTAGTCTTTTCAACATGGTTTTCATCTTCAGAGCTCTGAGATGAGAAAGGTACCAGTGTCAAAACAACTGAGGATTCGTAAGGCCATCTTCATTTCATGCATATTTTATTAGTTTAAAATGATGATTAAGGGAGAGTAGAGAGGTAAAACAGAAAAACCACAACATTTGAATTCACTAAGAACAAAGGGAGAGTCATCAAAATCTGCTTTGCAGCTCTAGATAAATCCCTTACTCATTGTGCTGAAGCACAAGCTCTGGCTTTTTAAAAAATCACTACCAAGAGAACAAAATGTTGCTTTCACTTCTTTTCCTTCAAATTTTCACTTTCTGACTGATCCTCTTGTTTTGTATGAATAAATGGGTCCTCACGTTCATCCACAAACACTTTATGATGTGCTTTATCCAGCAAATACATGCTGTTTAATTTCTTCTGATCTCTTTTGCTGGTGAGCCTCTTTATTTTCTGCACTGTTACAGACACAATTCAGCATTCCTCACTTGATGTCCTGGTTCCTTCTTAAAGTAGAATACGGATGATGATTTATTACTCATATGATGCTAGGCCTAAAAGACCTTTTGTGGCTCTTACACAGTTGTTCTAGGAGCTGTATGAAGCCAAGGCAGTATGTTTGTGTACTGTGTACTTTTTAACTAATTATTCTAGAAATGCAAAGGTGCATCATCTTAACCATGGACCAAATTTTCTACTGTTCTGTGCAGAGTAGCTCCCTTAATTCTGTACAAGGACTGAAAAATCTGGCCAGATTCATTTAACAGTAGATGCTGTCCTTGATACTTCAGTAATTAGAACTAATTAAATGAGAGCTTGCCTACTAGAGAGATTGCATTTCAGAGGACAACTTGATAATTAATTTTTCCTAAGAAGGACACTATGTCTTTGTGATTTCCTTTGTAGGAAATTCTTATTTATCAAAGCCTGATGTGTTGCTTATGTAAGTTCAGGTTTCATGGGAGAATGAAAGACTGGACACTGGGATATCACAAGAAGATTTTGTAGGGTCATAATACAGCTTCATTCAATTTAACAAATATCTGTATTTATTCTTCAGGTCTAGCTTTCTAAGACATAATTCATTTTTAGCCTAACCTGTTTCCAGCAGTCCTTGCTAGAATATCATTGTCCAGTTACTTGGAAGCACTTTCTGCTTATGGTCTGTGTGCTGATAAATACCAGAAGACAGCAGAGCTCCTGGAGAGCCATCATGCTTATATAGCTGCTGTGTCCCTGGGTATCTGCCACTGCCTCCAGGGAGTGGGATGCAATGAAACAGTAGACGCTCCTTTGAAGGATTCTCACTGAGCTGTTGACAAGTTCTTCATGGGCTGTGGACAATATACCACTATGCACTTGTATCGCACCACAGGGTCTCCCATTGACGCTTATCCTTTTCGTTTGGCCTCTGACCTCTGCTGCTTGCCACTTAGTGAAACGGCAGTTCAGAAAAGAAAGTAAGAGTCAGGCCAAAGGAGCTTTGCGTATGTATCTTGCGTAGCCCAGCTTGCACTTCTTGCTGTTTTTCAAATTACTAATAATTGCTACAGATCATACGTATTCTTTCCATCTGAAATAAAATCTATTCTCAAGTAAAAATGGACAAAATAGAGTTAAGTTTTTCTGCTACCCAGATTTCTGAATTTTCACTCTGATGTCATTACTTTCTCTTTATTTTTTTTACTGAAAGTAATCCAGAGCCAACACTAGGGAATTAAAAAATGTAGAAATGTGAATTTACAGGTTCAATCCCTCAGCAGTTTCTGTCTTTCACACGTTAGTGAGCTGTACTTGGGCTTACTGAACTGAAATTGAAATGTCACGTCTAAGCGGGGTTTAAACAGTCCATGCAAGAATGATTTTTGAATGTGAGCATCTCATTCATTTGAGTAATTAAAACATTATCTTACAATTGATCATTACTAACCTTTTAAATCTGGTATAGAAATGATTGTGTTACTCCAGATGGATGAATGTGGAGCTCCTCAACTCTTAGAAAGATACTAATGAGAGTGGCCTCCTAGATTGTTAATTGAATAACTCAATTGAAGAAATGCTGCAAAGCCTCTTTGGTCAGGATTCTGTTGTGTCAAGGCATTATTAAAAACAAACAAATAAACCCAGAATGAATAATCATCTCTCTTGACATTTGAGTTGGGAAATAACTGGACAACCTTCTTCTGTCTTTGCTGATAGAGGTTGGATGGAACAATTCCACCTATTACTTTCTCTTCCCAATGATTTTGGAAGAGATCATCAAATCAAAGAGTAGAGCTACAGGAAGCAGGGAGATGGTGGTTTAATTAGAGATTTAAAGGGTATTTTTTCCCCCTAGTACGTAGTGTCAATGTAGCTAAGATGTACAATGATTTATAGGTCTACTCTTTTACGCTTAGAAAGGCAGAGATGGGACCCTTGCCTTTAGGAATTAGGAGCTTTCCCCCTTTGTTGACAGTTAAACTGAAAGTCACAGAATCACAGAATGGCCAAGGTTGGAAGGGACCTCAAGGATCATGAATCTCCAACCCCTCTGCCACATGCAGGGCCACCAACCTCCACATTTAATACTAGACCAGGCTGCCCAGGGCCCCATCCAATCTGGCCTTGAAAAGGTTGAGTAAAAATAATATTGCATAGAACATATAGGAAATCTGGAAAGGCAAAACAAATTTAATATTGTCAGTGCTTGTTTACAAAACAGGAAAAACTGAAAATATGCTTAAGAGTTTTAGTGGTATAGATTTTACTGCCAGGATTTGTATTCTAAACTCCATACAGAGTTTTGAGTGTTTTGCCTACTATTTGTACATCAGTTTAGCAAAATAAAGTGTATTGACAATGTTTAGTTGACAAAGCTAAGATGCAGATCTTTGACTGGCAAATGCCAAATTCAGTTTTAGAGATGTTTATTTATAGAATCACAGAATCCTTAGAGCTGGAAGGGACCTTTAAAGATCATCTAGTCCGACTCCCTTGCAATGAGCAGGAATGTGCACAGCTTGATTAGGTTGCTGATGGCCTGATCCAGCCTTGCTTTGAAAGTCTCCAGGGACAGCATATCAACCGCTTCTCTGGGCAACCTGTTCCAGTGCCTCACCACTTTCACTTGTAAAAGATTTTTTCCTTATATCTAACCTAAATATAGCCTCTTTAAGCTTGAAGCCATTTCCCCTTGTTCTGTCACCACAGATTCTGCTAAAGAGTCTGTCCCTGTCTGTCCTGTAGCTCCCCTTTAGATATTGAAAGGCTGCTATCAAGTCTTTAGTTTATAACAGAGGTTAACTAGTGCTCCTGAAATCAGAGTATTACTTGAATAACTGTTTTCTTTCATTCAGAAAAGAAAATAAGACTATTAGCTGCCTGGAAATGTGCTTGCTTTAAAAAGCAATTTCCTATCTGAAGCTGAAGAGATGTCTGATCTATCATTATTACTATTTTTGAAAAATATTTGCTTTTGATAAGAGCATTACAAAAACTGATAATCCAAATAAAAGTTTCTCTGTGATGATTAAACACCAAGGCACTCATGGTGATAGGAAGCTGCTGGATATCCTAACCATTTAGGTTAACGTGGTAATCACATTAACTTCACTTGTTCCTTTGTTTCGTTGGGAAGATAGAAATAGTGAATTGCTGAGTGCTTAATCCTTTTCCATGCATCTCAGTGAACTAAGAAGATGATCTTTACTTAAGTCAGGTAGAAAAAGATCAGATCACAAAGGTGACCAGCTGTAACTTCAGTCACACTGGTGCTCACTGCATGCCAAGTGTTTGCAGGACTGGGACCAGTGTTTGTAACTTCAACCTACTGCATCCCTGTTTTTTATTTCTTGATTCTTAACAGGTGTTCTCTTCCTGCCCAGTGCTCTGCAGACTGTGAAAGCAATTGAAAGTATTATGGTTAGACACTGAATACATCATGAAGATTAATTTGATAAATGATTAATTCTGGCTTCATGCTTGAAATTTAAGTCAATTGTCTGGATGAAATGTGTAAATCCCCATATAACAGACATTTATCTCTTTCCAGACTTTTCAGTGCTCTGTGTAAGATGAAAGCATGCAAGTGGATAATCTTTTCTGGAGATGATTCCATATTTTTACTCCACTAGGAATAATTTTCTGAGGTGTGGTGTTCAGCTGTGCACACACAGTGTAAACAATATGGGATGCAAGTGCTTGGTGAGTGTTTCCACTGGGAAGCCATGAGTGGTGAGGATCAGATAGACATCCTAGTTAGAAAATGGGATCTTCTTCCAGCATTCCCATCACGGTTCTACAGGTCCCATTTCTGTGCTTAGAGTTTTGGCTCTGACAAGAATGGGAGTATTTAGTGATAGCCTGCAGGAAATGTTCTGTGTATGCTTTAGTGAGTATGTATTCTTCTGGGTATATACTTCTTCTCCCTCCTGACCCCAGCTTCTCTCTTTTTATCTTTTCAGGATGGGCTGTATTTTTTCAAAGTTTAGTGCTTGCTTATGTTTTCATTGCTCCCTAAATGGCACAACTGAAGTATTACAGGCTGGTCATCAAAGCACTTTTAAAAAGGGAATTGTCAGAAATTCATGTGCATGAGCTGTATGTCTTTGCAAAGCAATTTTCATAGATCATCAGAGCAAAATATGATTTGCTTCGACAGTAGTCCCATCATAAGCTTTTACCTTCAAGAATTCAACCTCCTACTTTTACAGCCTATTCAAAATCCCTTTGGAGATTTTAAACACAGAATGTTAGGATGCTGGTTAACAGCATATAAACCTGAGTGCTGACCTACCCATGTGCTAATAATAAGTCATGAGTCTGCTTTTTAAGAAACTCTGTCACAAATGGTGGTTGAAAAAATAAATGAAGAACTGAATTCCTACAGATAAGACCATCCAGATGGGACTGCTGGGGGATAGGTTAATGAGTTGGCCCTGCAGCCTTGACAGTATTCCTTCAAAAAAGGAGCACATGTTGTTCAGACAAGCCTATGGCCTCTTTTTTCCAAAGGTGAAATTTACCGTGGAGCAAAGGGCCAGTGAAAGGTCTCTGCCTCAGGCTCATATGAGGCTTGACTGCTAGGTAAGGTTTGTGCTAGCAAACTTCATTTTTAGGGGGTAAATTAGCTCTTTTGGTGAGTTTCTGAATAGCAACCAAGCCTATGTGTGAAAGTTTTCACAAGGATTGGATGGCATTGATTTCTAGCTTTGTTTCTTTTGTTGTATCACTATAGTAATTAGTTCCACTTTTCCATACTAATCTAATACTAGTACTAGTATTGTAATAGTAATATAGTAATACTAGTTCAGTATTTTCTGTAAGGACTTTCTGTACTGCAGAAATTATTTCTATTTGCATGGAATGTTGGATTTAGTTAAAATAGGAAATGATGGTTCTGGCCAGTGGACACAATAGATATGAGGTACCCATGTTTTTTGGGGGGAGATGTGTCTGAAGTGTAATACAATAAAAACAACAGCAATCTATAGTTATTAACTGCATTGCAATAGCATTTTGATTTCCAAGGGTATGTGGTGACTATTGCTTTATACCCAGAGCAAAACCATAACATGGATGACAACTGAACTCCTTGGTCCTGGGATTTCCTTCCTCTTTTGGCTGATGGACAATTTACGGGGTTAGTTCCTTGATTTCCAGTGTCTCAAGAGTGCATTAGAGTTTCACAGCAGGAGATTTGTAACAGGGAAGGGGATGGTGTACAGGGAATTAAAAGGTCTGTAAAACTAGAGGCGCTCTCTCCTGTGAGGAGTGATCTTGTCTAAATCAATAAACGTCCATGGTCTGTGTTTTTCAGCTGTGATTATTAGGACTGTATGTTCAGTCAGTGCATTTTGAGCAGAGCTAAAGTTGGCTTAGTAGCACCAAAAATGTATTTACAGCTATTTGTCCAAATTCTGAATAACTGTTCCTTTTGTTCTCTATCCTTTGCTGTTCCCAAACTATAATGCAAACAAATTTTGGCTCTGAAACCAGTGCTTAACTCCAGGCATATGACCACTCCAGTTAACATTTGTAAGAATTTCCACAGGCTTAAAGGTAAGCACATGCTTAAGTGGTTTGTTAACTCTGTCTTATTTTTCATTTAAGTATTTAAGAAAACACATTTTAATGACTGTGCCATGTGAGATAAAAGATATTCCCGAATAAAGAACATAATTGTCATTCATTTTGCATTATCCTTCGTTCAACAATACATGGTCTCTTGCTGGACTGTTTGCCTTGAATCAAAAAACAGTGAAGGAGCATCAAGAATAAGTTGCACTCAGATACAATGAGTAGTTAAAGCCAATCACAGAGCAAAAAATGTAAAAGTGTAAGATGTGTTTTACAGAAGTACTATTTGAACACTTGAAAAAGTGGAATATAGGTAAAGAATAAGGAAGCAGGAAATAAATGGCCACATGTATGTTTCTACTGCAGCAGGGTATTTTTTACTGCAGCATAACTGGAGGCTTCTAAGTCTTACCCTGCAAAATCCTGCATGCATTGTAGGTTTCTACCACGCAGTAGCTCAGTGGAATCATCTCTCTTCCATTCAGCAGTGACTTACTTTACCTACTCTGTCCTCTTAGAAGGACTGCAGTGCTAATTTTCTGCTAAATGCGGTAGGTAGCTTTTAATAACATAAAATTAAGCAACTTTAAGAAACTGACGTGGGAAAAACAGAGATTGGTTGTGAAGGGAAAACCCATCTTCATTTACACTGTTTACTGAAATCAGTTCTAATTCTAGGGCAGCAGCTAGGAAAATTAAATGCATAGGTATTAGATAAAAGAAGCAGTCAGAGCAGCTGACTTCTCAAAAGTAAGAACATGAAACAGAAAACCAGCTAGCTTGTTATGAGCAGGACATGTTTATGATCTGCTCAGTTACATTTTCTGCTGATCCATCTGCTGGTGGAAATCCTTTGCCATCCCTTGAAGACTAAAGTATCATTCTGGAGATAGAGGCAGGATTCAAGTAGTACCATTCTCCCCAGATATCTTCTGATGAGGTGTCAGCTTCCTTTTGGCAGAGTCCATAGGAAAGATAAGGGACTGTGGTTACAGGCACAAAGGGCTTTTATGACAAGGTGAGAAAGAGAAAGTTTCAGATTAGCAGGAATTTGTATCTTTATTGTGCTTTTAACTTCAGTTTCAAATCTTAAAACAGATTTTCACTGGTGCGTGAACTCAGTGAACTCATGTCCTATTGCATTTTAATTTCATCATGCTGACTCTCTGACTTCAAAGCCTGCTCCTGGTCTAGAGAGAAGTTCACAATCCACTTCATTTGGCTACAGCAACATGTACAGTTTGTTGTGTGCAGTCACAAAAGAGAGCACTCTTGAAAAAAACTCAATGAAGAATAAAAAAAAGCTACTATACATTGTGAAAGATGTGCTGTGTTTGTACCTGGATAATGAATAATCTTAGCTACGTCTTACTGCTGATGTAAGGAATACTAATTTTTAAGGAAGCAAATAGAGGCCTCAGAGGGCGATGACTGAAAGAAAAAATAATGAAATCACTAAAACAAACATTGAAAGCCTGTAGGAGGTATTTCCTCTCTCTTACTCTCTTCCATGTTTGTCTTCTCCTGTTTTGTTCCTTCAGTAAGTTTTTAGATTTGCAATTCTCTTTCCTGCAAATTCAAGTTTGGGAGTTTTAAAATTGTGACCTGTCAAAATTCACTCCAAGTCTGAGGGATAGATCACATTTCATATAATTGTTAGGACTGGCTGTCAGTTCAGATGGAAATATAATAAGTGCAGCACTATCTCATCACTTAAGAATCGCGCTCAAGCAAGTTTGTGTGGCCATCCTTTGAGATAAAACTCACTGATGTGTGAATTCAATTATTTCACAGATGTAAAACTTTCCAAATCGCTCCCAAGTTCCTGTGATGTAGGTGTACCCATATATTCTATGTTGCTTCAGAGAGCGTTGACTGTACTTTGACTGTGGAAAATGAAAAAAAAGAAATAACATTTCTTTCACTGGAAAAAGATATATAGGGTGGATCTGGTGACAATTCAGGAGGGTAGATTTCAAATTCCCCTGGTATGGGTTACTGAAAGAATCCACATAGCTTGCAGAAATTGTGTGATCGTTATCACAGTATAGCGATCTGGAATGTCAGTGCAGAATTCAACAAAGAATACTAAGGAGAGAACTTCAGCTTTTGGCCTGAACATCCCTCAGGAATGATAAGAAACTGAGGTTACTGCGATTTTCAGTAGAAACTGGATGGGTTCAAGTACACAGCCTAATTCAGGCAATATGCAATTGCAAAAATCATTCTTATACGCATTTGCACTTACAGCATTTACTGTGCAGTAGCAATGATTTGGCCATTAGTGGGACAGCAGCTACAATGGGGCAAGTAGTAGCCAATACTGAGCATATCCGAACTCTGTTTCTGGATATGTGTGTCCAGATCAGTCCTTGGGCCCATTTCCATGAGAATCTGCAAAGGTAAAGTACTGATCCAGTGCTGAAAATGCCAAGAGAACTGCTGAGCACTCAAAAGTTTGGCAGGACAGGGTATTTAGAAACATAAAAATAAGAGTAGTGCCTAAATGTGGGGGCTTACTTCAGAAGTCTTTACTTGGGCAAAGAAAATATCAGCTCCTTGGGAATTTTGCATGATGTGAAGGCTTGCTGATAGGCCTCTGGCTATTTTTTTTTGTTTATTTACTCAAAAGCAATTTGTTTATTTCTGCTATATCTTACTGTGTATCATTATTATTCAATGGCAGGTGATTATATAAACAGTCCTATGGTGGTATAAATCAAGTGTCTGGTTTTGTGTTTTCACTTGCATTATCTGAATTTCTCAAACTCGCTTTTTTTTAATGTACTATGTGCAAGCCTCTCATATCTGCAAAAGGAGATTTATTTGGCAGTAAAAACGTCCACTTAAATTGAAAGTTCCGTTATTTACTTTATAGAAGTGAGTAACCTTCAATAAATCAGTCTTTTTTTCTCTTTTCTATTATTATTTATTGTTTACATTACATTAACAGGCATGTCTTCCTTCTGTAAAACCTTCCATTTTAATCCACTGAAGTGGGGAAAACGTGATGTTGAAATATAGTTGAAGCAAAGCAGCAGCTGAACCTCTGCATTTATTCTGCACTGATGGGTGAGGGGCTGCTCTGTGTAGTCAGAAATTGCCATTGTTTGCTTGCTTTCTGAGGAGAGAATTACTTCTTTAAAGGGATGCTCAGTGCCCAGAAGAGGAGGACAGCAGTATCTGAGAGAAACATATTGCTGCTGCTGTTCAAGGTGGAATGGCAGCAAGCAGACTGCGTGCTGCAGTAAGAGTCCTGCATAAACCTCTGAGACAGCTCAGAATACCATGTGCAAGAATTCAGGTGCCCATCTGTAACCCTGAACACCTACATGTTTTAAAAGCATGACTCAAGAGTCTTCTGGGAGGAGGATTTAGGCCCTTGGTCACAGCTGTATACCCTGAACTTTGCAGTGCTCTGGTTTGGTGCAGGGAGGAGCAATCACATGTACTGACTAAGGAACTGTTGCTCTTTGGTAATGTTTTTTCAGGTTAAGCATTACAATCTCTCATCATGATGTATATGATGTGAAGTTCCTCTTTCTCCATCATTTCAGATTCCCTTGTTAGTGGGATGTAAATTCCATCAATTTTCTGTGCCTATTAATTTCTACATTGGAGAAGGTGACTCTGCTTACACATGTCCAATTTAAGTGCATTCATATTTAACTTCGTTGATGTCTCAAGTGGCTGCTCCGTGGTCTTTGGGAGATGTTTCACCTCTTTGTCTACTCTTGTTTACTGCTTATAGTGCTGAAAATCCAATCCAAGCAGCCTGGTGATTAAAGAAGCTCGACTAAATATCATCTAAAGAAAAACAGGACAATGCTGTACAAATGTTTGCAAAATGTACTACTCTGCTGGCATGCTGTGATGCACACTGTGTCACGTGGCAAGAATCATCAGTCTGCTTCCTCAGCTTTCCCTTCTGTTGAAACTGCTTTAAACCCAGATGTTATTTCTGTCTTTATTTTTGGCAGCAGGGAGAGCAAGTTTAAGTTCTGAAAGGCTGGCAATGAGGGATAGAGAACTTCCTGGTGAAGGGGTCAGAAAGGACAGGCTAGCTGAGAGCAGTCATGACTGTAAATGCATTCCTCTTCCCTCTCCTCATAGGGCAGATGAAGGCAAAATCCTTCATGGAGCCCAGAGATCCCTTCCCCATGCTTTCATCTCACCCTCCCTGTAAGCTTCATATCAAAACCAGCCTCTTCCTGCTGGAGGACAACTGGATGCGATTCCTTTTAGAGGCTGTCAGTGCTTCTCCCATACTTGGAGAATGCTGTTGAGTGACATGAAACGCTTTTTCTCTGGACAGGATTAGTGAACCTTCTTTCCATGCTGCCCTGCTTCCCCTCCTGCCTCCATTAGCCCTACTATGTGGCCTGAGCTGGGTGGCTGGATACCAAAATCATTTCTTCCATGTTTGCTTCTGACCGAGGAGCTTTGTTATTAGAGGAAACTTACACTTTTTGAAGAGAAAATTGACCCATTTTTTGGGACAAGATCAGGAATTGTTGTGTCTATGTATATTTATCTATGCTTCTCTATTTATAATGGTGGAATCACAGGGGCTGTCCTGCACTATGTCCAGTCTGTGGTCCTTCCACATGAATTCCCTGGCTGCAATCTCATTGGGCATTCTGTAAGTGAGGAGAAGAAAACAAAAACGAAGCTAGAAAAAGTCTAGCCTCTCCCAGTGGAAGTGCCATGGATGAGTTCTAATAGGTGAAACTTTTGCCTCTATGTAAAGACATATGATAACATCTTGCAAATAGGACTCTCAGAATTAGGAATTTAATCCTGCATGCTCACTTTCACTCCCTGAATAAGTGTAAGATGGACAGACAACTGTGTTCTAGGCAGTGGTGAGTGATTAGTCCAGCAATTTGATGGAGTGAATCAAGAAATCAGTACTAACTTGCCTCCCCTGTGCCACAGTTGATGTGTGGTTATTGCCCACCTCTCAATGGTTACCTTGACCAGTGTGTACTCGCCACTGTTATTTGGCTACATTGGGTTACTGAAGCAAGCCTTATCTTTCACTCTACTACTTTCCCCTCAGCCCAACGTTGCTGTGACTTTTTGAATGAATGTCTTGCCTGTGGTTCTGTTAATTTATGCTGACTAAAGCATCGTGCTTGCCAGACCTTCAGAGACCTTGTCTTGCATTTAAATGTATGCTGCTCTTATTGCCAGAACACAGATGTAAATATGCATGAAAAAATACGCTTATTACATGGCTACATAACTAGAAGCAGCACAATTTTTTTTCATTGAATATGTACTTGGGTTAGGATGTATTCAGCCAAGTATGTATTTATTCAGTATGAAGTATGTATATTGGAATCAATGTTGGGTTTACTTATGCTTCGGTTGAATCTGGCCCTGCAAATTTGCAATATTATGTTACTACATTACAATATGCTGTCATGTTCAAGCCTTTGAATTTATTAAGCAGGATGTAATATGCCAAATATTTACAAATTACTCATTGTTTTGGTACTGGATGTTGGCAGTGTTATCATTAACATAGTAAGCCAAATGATCCTTGCATTAGATTTTCCATGCTATTTTCCAAGCAGATGTCAATGAAAGAAACTAATCCCACTTTATCTCAGATTTTTGCACTTTCAGATGGTTATTCAATCCATGAATTATGGGACAGTCTGTATCCACATTATCCCAAGAGAATCCTTCTGAAAGAATGTGACCTCTTTGCTCTTGTAGGTGAGAGGAAAGTTTTCTTCCAGCTTTATGGTAGTTCTGCTTCCATATGCTGCCAACTCTATTAATCTTTTTGCCAAGAGAAAATAACTATTCTGTCCTTTTCCACCTTTAATTTGTCCTGTTTAGGTTTATTTCTTGTGAAGAGAACTCATTTCTCCTCTAAAGAGGCAGTCTTTTCTTGTAACAGCCACTCAAGCACTATGATCTTACCATGGCTTGACCTTTTTGGAAACACTGAAATGTGAAAAAGGGCACTTGGATCCCATGGTGATGAGCAGATTTAAAAGCGCTTTGGTAGATCAAAAAGGCTGAGTTGCTGAGTTTTGTGGCTTCTGTTTGGATTTTTTGTTTCATTTAACCTGTAGTGTCAACACAGCCAAAACTCTGCAAGGCAAACCAGACAGAAAAAGCCAGTTAGGAAATGACCTGAAACTGTTGTTGGCACCACACTTAAAAAGCGAGCTTTTTTTATTGTCTGCAAAGCGTAGTGTAGATCACTATCCTTGTGTTATTAACTGGTGCAATGCTGAAGATTCCTCTGACAGTGGCATTTCACATAGAAAAAAAATCCAAGAAAACTCTCACTTTAGGCCTGAGGTTTTGATCTTTTTTATGGCAGGAATTTTTTTCTCTTCTGATTTTGAAGCCAGAGAAAAATTGTATCACAGGGCTTGACTCTTTCATCAGATGCTTCCAATCAACTATACAGCATGTGCAAAGGACTTCAGAAGTGCTTCACAGAATCCTGATTATTTTCCTAACACATTTACTGTTTTTTAAATGAACATCACTAAGAAAAGAAAAAATTGGTATCTTCATTGCTGACAGAAAAACTGCATAATTTCTTGATTCTGGGAAGGGGAAAAGAGGGAAAAAAATAATACAAGCGAATTGGTTGTCTGCTATGCAACAGTTACATTATTAGAAAAAAAAAAAGAATGAGAAAGACAAAGGCAATACAAATCCACAATAGAAACAACATTTAGAATGCCCTCCCTTGACCTTTATTATCAAGGCACAAAGTATATGTTTCTCAATGTCCAATTCTTGCTAAACTTAATCTATACACTGTCTACAATATTCCCCCCCAAGGAATGCAATGCCAAACGAACACAAGGTGTTCTCACATTAAAATGTTCTATCAGGGTCGCTGTGGGCTGCAGAGGATATTAAGTCAGCCAGTCCCCTTGCTGCTCTATCCTGGAAAAGAGGCCAAAGTTCAACAGTTTCATTAATTCATTCAGGAAGAGAGGAAAGTAAAAACAAACCAAGTATTTGTTTTCATTGATTGCCCAGGCTTCATTGATTGTCCAGACAACCAACTCACTTGGTCGTCTTTCCCTTTTTCCCTCTATTCCACTTCCCAAAATCAAGCAATTGTGGACCTTTATTGTCTGAAATAAAGACACTGATGATACTTAAATCATTCCATCATGTTCTAGCATATGCTGAATGAAGTTTAATATTAGCCTTAAACTGCCTTTGCATCATTAATCTAATTTTATCAGACTGATGATAAATGTTAAGCATGGACTATTTATTGTGCTTCCTTATCCTCTGAAACCAGATTCATTTTCTTTTCCTAATAGTGACTGAACAAAGAATATGTTTCAAGCATGCTAGCTGGTTCGCAGAGCTATGGAATAGCTCCTTCTCTCTCTGAAAATGCAACTTCACATAGCATACAGCAATTAAACATTTGGGAAATCTGAGAAACCCTGTGGTCACAGGAGATGCAATCCTACATTGACTACAAAACTCCTTGCCAGATTAAATAAAAATAGCTATTAATTTCACCATGTTAGGAGCTAAAGAGTGCATATTGGAGCCAAACTCAAAAGCCATCCATTAGTACAGGCTTTCCACCAAATGTAAATGCAATCATGCTGTCAAATAGTGAAAACAGAGGCAGCCATCTTAATAAAAAACATCGCTGTTGCACTTTTACAATCCAAAGAAAAGCTTAGTCTGAGGCTGATGGGTACAAATTTGAGAACTTCATTGGATGCTCAGAAATCCTATCCGTAGTTCACCCTTACAAAAGGATGAAACTTAAAGTGAGAAAGCTGAAGAAAGGCAAGAATGGCTGGACCAGAAATATGGAAGATAGGAATAGATTACCTTGGTTAACTTGATAGTTCAGGAGTTCATGAGAAGTTTGTGACTGTGGTTCATTGTTTTTCTTCTGCAGAGCAATTTCCCCTGTCCTCTTTTGCCTCTTTCATGTTATTTATTTTCGAGTAACACTGACCTTATGCATTGAAAATAAAGGAGTTTCCTCCTCAAAGAAGGACCATGTGAAAAAGATTTTTCTTGTGTATGCATTCATGTTTTAGAAATATATTTTCTTACAGGTTTCTGTGGCTCATGCATAAAACTGGATTTTGTAGTTTAGGTATATGCTTCAAAAAGTACTTAAGTATCTCAAAAGTGATTCCCAGCCTTTCAGTATGATCTGAATTAATCTTTATGTCAGATCTGAAAATAGAGCTGAAACTCGTAAATCACTTGGATGCTCTTGAAATTTATGGTAAATCTTGAATGCAATTTCTTTCCTCTGTGTTGTTTATAATGATAATCTAATGTTTGGCTGCAGAACAACAGGGAGTTGTGAGATGCTCATTTCCTGAGCTGATCTTTTTGTTTTCATAACAAGTCTTTATCTAGCATTAACAAGCACTGCAGACTATCTCTTGATTAGATTCTGCACGTTTCCTGCCACTTGCATGAAAGAGAAATGTAACCTTAAAATCAGAGCCAATATAAATATTTGTTTCATGAAGTGATGTAGAAACTGGCATTTTGCTTCAGAAAATTCACACTTAAAAAAACTCTCATATTTTCCTCCATTTTCAGCCTGTCTTGAGAAATCATTTTGAGTGTCACTTACATAGCTGATACCTGGTTACAGATAATCCTTGAATGTTAGATGCTACAAAGAAGACAGGGTTAACCTAGACACAACCACCCCAGTGTTCTGGTGTGGAAACTAGAAGCCTACCTGTGGCATCTTATCTCTTGACACTTAAGGAAATGAAAACGGAAAGAACTTTCTTCTTGAACAATGCAATTCATCTTGCATCTTGCATCCTGCATGTAAAGCTGCATCTTGCCAGCAAATCAGTTGCTTAAATTTAATTCAAAAGCATATGGAAATAATTCATTATAGAATAATCAACACTGACCTATTGACGTTTAAACAAAAATAGGAGCTATGGGCAGAAGACTGATAGAAACACATTATTTTCCAAGTCATTCATATTCAGGTCTTTAGTTTCATGTCCTGTTGTTCTGATATTGTGCTTTGAGGTCCAGGCACTGCTGAGGAAGCTGTGGATTTAGCACTGTAGGAAATTATTGCAGAATCATCATCAGAAAAAAATGGTTAAAATTTTGGAAGGGAGATTGGGATGATGTATTCGTAGGACTAGGAGAAAATCTGCCCCAGGATAACCTGTGTGCATTGCATACTTGCCTGGAAAGTGTCTGTGAGTTCCCACCTTGTATTTTTTTTTTTCACTTTCTGTACATTAATTGCTATGGAGAAAACTTAGAAAAGCCTTTAAATTACATTCAAAATAAATAATAATTCTTCCCGCCTCCACCTCCCATAATTCCTGGATGTAATTGCAAATTTGTTAGACTAACTATGTAGGGCCAATCCTTTCCTCTTAGGTATTGTAGCACAAATCTGGACAGGCATCAGCTGTATGAAGTTACTCTGAAAATCTCAACAACTAGTCCAGAAGGGCAGTGTGGATATTTCTGGAGAGTCTAAATTAGAAAATGTCGATGATAATATCAAAGCCAAAAGAAAATAGAATTGGAGTCTAAGGGAGAAGTTTGCACTGTAGGCATAGTTTAGGGAAAGAGGCCAGCTGAGATAGTCAAGGCTGAAGATTGTCACCATGGGATATGCCCCTGAGAGGTTCAGCCAAAGGACTTGAACACTGGATGGTTTTCAGGTTTTTTTCTCAACCAGTGTAAGATTAATTTATAGTTCTTGGGCAGGGGGGAAGATGGGGGATGGGGTCAAACTGGTGGCAAGCTGCCAAAATCTGCTTAACTTCTTTATCAAAAGAAAAATAAACCTTCATCTGCTTTTCTGATGTCTTTGTGTGTGAAAATGGGTGTGTTAACAAACTGAATGCAAAAGCTGCTCCATAGCAACGAATTTCAAATTCTTAAAGTTTACGAGACATTATTAAACCTGTAGTTATGGCGGTATGTTAACAATTGCTGAGTTTCACTAGTTTTGCTTGAGTTGACTTAAAAAATAATGAAAAATCTCAGTGAACTGTTGGTGCTGTTGGTTTCCAGTGGTCAGTGTTCAATTGCTGCTCGCATTTCTCTGCTGAATGTTTTGATTTGCTTCTCAAAGGCCAGCATATAATTCACTCAATCTGGTCTCTGAATCTGATTACAGTTTTTATAGTGCCATCTCACAGTTTCAGTCCTTATAGTATTTTTTGATTGGTGTTTTCTATTGTGATTTTTCAGTGAGATGTGCCAGCTTTGAAAGACCTATTTTTTCCCCTTCTTCTCTCTGATTGTTCTGTAAATGCAATTCTTCAAGAATGCCAAAGCTCCCAAAATATTCAAACTTGTTCCTTGGTATCCATATTAATCATGAGCATAATAAATTCCATAGTTATTAAATTTCCCTGACACTTCTCTCAATTTTATTGTTGGTTGTTTTTTTTTTTTCTTTTTTCGCACAACTCTTTTAAATAAGCCCCTATATTTTTTTTTTTTATGCTTAGCTTTGCCAGACTTTAACTGGTAGGTTTAAAGTTTATCTGCATGACGAAGACTGCATATGTTTGGGCAAAAGTACACTGACACAGTGTAACATTTTTCAGAGTAATGCAAAGGTAAAAAAAACAAAGCAAATCAAAAACCAAGGAACAAAACTCACATTTTCATTTATAGTCTAAGTGCAAAATAAATAAAAAAAACGTATTTGTAGCTACAAACTTTGAATTTGAATTAGAGACCTGAGAAACCTGAGAAAGTCACAGGATTGAGAGTTGGGTCATAAATATGCCTTTTTTTTACATCCACCCTAGAAATCTTCTCACATGATGAAATTATCAATTTTTTTTTTCTGTTTCAGAAATCCAAATTTAAATTTTTGGGGGGATACATTTTACCTTGTGAATAAACCGGATAAAGCATTGATATTGCTCAGACGTTGAAAATTTCAGATTTGCCCAGCTATTACAAAGATAATTTCCTTATTGATAATATGTTCTAAAATGCTTTTGGGTACCCTGTTATGAAGCTGTTACATATTTCACTGAAAATGTCAAGAAGTCAATTCTCTACTTCCTTTTTTTGGACAGCTTAAAGTAAGCATTGTTAAAACCAACAGCAACAAAAAATCAATTGTCATACATACAATGGGAAGAGAAAGTGAAGACAACTCTGTTGAGTTACTAATGGACGTAGTGAAATTCAGTGTTGAAGGTGGCCTACAGCCATGCAGCTGGAGATCATGCCATGAAATGAACGCACTGAAAAGGCTGAATAAAAACACTTCAATTGTACAGGTAAGGATTTTCTTAAATGTTAGTTCATCCAATTCCATCTTTGGGAATTTTACTTAATTTATTGCCAATTAACACAACATTTTGATTACTGATTTAGGTATTAAGTAGCAAAAACAAACAAACAAAAAAAATACAGATGTGCTTAAGGAAGCATCTTTTATCCTCTTTCTCCAGACCTGGCTTGAGTCTGGCATTTCTTCTCTTCCTTCCTGCTCTTAGGCCCACGAGCCTTGCAGACCCTCAGGGAGGTGGTGCCACAGCAAGCTGGGGACATCAGCCTAAGAGCTTCTAGCTGCTCCTCACTTATTTTCCTCTGCCTTAGGGTGGCTTACCCATTGCTTCATCCTTCAGGACAGGCAGCACTCAGGCTCAGCTGTGAAACAGTGGGCCGTCTCCACAGGTGCAGATTGTTACAAGTGTGGCATGCAGGTCCTTTTTTGCTGTTGTTGAAAATGCACTGCTAATGAAGGCGACTGTGTTGAAAAAGAGTGTTTTGCAGCTGAGAATTTTCTCTACCATACAGCTCTTTGTATCTGTTGTAGTTTCTATGGAAATAAATAAAAGGCATTACTTTTGGAGCAATCTACATGGATGGGCTCATTATTTGAAACTGGATCAAGCTTAACCAAGATGTTTTTGTGCATCAGCACCATGTGTCATGAGGACAGGCTGAGACACCTCATGCTCAGGTGAGTGCTAATGAAGCTTGTCTTGATGCAGTGTTTTTGAAAAATCTGCAGACAGTTTCTCATGAAAGATCATCTGAAGGCGTTTCATTGTAAGAACTGAAGTTGTGGCTTGGTGATTGGAATCCTTGGTGCCAACAATCTCTTGAGTTGGCATGAGGTGAGTGAGAGCAGAGAACACATTCAGGTGTGCTGCATTAGGTACAGAGCTAATTAACTAGTAGCTTTTATTTTAAGCTACTTCATGAAATTTCACTTTATTAATTGCTTGGTGAAGATAAGGGCTGCACGAACAGAGGTGAATGTTATATTTTCATTCAGCAACTTATTTTGTTATGTTAGTTTTAAAAATGGTTTGAAAGAAAATGGTATTCCATTCTATATTTGAACTGTGATCAACTCTCTTTGTGCAAAATAGCAATTGATAGGAATGAGTTATTCCAGCAAGATATAAAGATAGAATATGTTATTTAAAAACCATGCTTGTCAGATAAAAGGGGGAATAATTTATTAGGATTATATGTTACTGTACCTATGGAAAAAAATACACGAAGAATACAAACAGTGAAAAGTATTGGGTGAAAAAATACTGTTGAGAGAGCACATCTGTTTCAAATTCTTATTTGGGAAAAAAAAAATCCCCACATCTGTTTTTATTTTAAATTTGCATGTGTGTTGTTATCCTTGTGTTAATTATTAGGTAAATAAAATTATTGAGAATACATTTTTCAGTGAAGTCTGGTTTGGAATATTTGTACACATTATAAGAGAGATAATTTGAAAGCTAATTGAAGCTTTGTGAGGAACCAATTCTCTACTGATTCCTTAATTTAATATACCTGCCTTTTGTGTACTAATATAACCAAAAGCACTTATTTATTTTGGAAATGAAATAATTTTAGCACTCAGTTTGCATTTTTGACATGCCTTGCTGGCGTACAGCATAGCACGGAAGTATGTCACAGGCTTTGCTCTACCCTAGCAAACACAACTGTAGTGAGAACTGAATCGTAGAGGAAAAGACATTTGGTTTTGTTTAAGAGAGTACACGTATCCAGCCACATTCAGTTTAGATAGCTATTTTTGATACACTCTTGTAAAGTTAATAATCTATCTACTGAGCATATGGAGGGAGCTCACACCCAACCCAGCCATTTGGGTATCAGCAGGAGTGAAATCAGTGGTAAAAACCCCATCAGCTTTCTTCAGTGGATTTTATCTCACAACCACTGTATGGACCTCCCAGTTTCAGTCTGCTTTTTTTTTTATTAACGCGGTGAAAGGATATTTGTTTTATTTTTGGTTGCAAGGCCCTGATATTGTGTAAGCATCTAGATCCAATTCTTTCTGCTTTTATCACCAAAGGGTCACTCAAGGAGGACAGGGCAATTTTATCTAACCAGGTTAGAATCAAGCTGGTACTTCTGAAATGATCCCCATGCAGTGGGTGATGTGAGCCCACTTGATGTGAACTGGGAGAGCCCATGGGTGAGAAGGGATTTTTACTTTGCGTTGCAGGGGCTAGAAGCGTGTTGGGGTTCTGGGCTTCAGATGAAGATAACTTTATGGACTCATCATGCTCCTTTCTCCACCACAGAAAAGTCAGTGATTCAATATTGTTTTCTCTGCCGCTTTATTGGTCCAAAAAATAGTTATAAAGAAGAGCAATAGAGTCATTAGAGAACTCGATTAAGACCACGGCTGTGCTGTGCCTCCAGCTGCTTCTGGACTAAAGTTTTCTCTCCAAGATTTCTGTCCTCTGCAGAGACGAGGGAGGCTAAAAATGAAATCCCTGTCTGTAGCTGTTGCCAAATAGGCAGGGCTTCAGTGTTTGGAGAGCCCCTCTTGGGAGACTGGGAATGGTTTGATGTAGAAAGATTTATGGGCACTTAAAACTTATAATGAAACTGTTATCATTGCTCTCTCTCCTCTTTCTAAATCATATAAAATCAGGTGGTATGCGCTCACAGTAGTATTAATAACTGTCAAGTCAGGTATAAAGCAAAAATATTCCTGACTTGTATAGAAATTAGAGCTGAAGCTGAAAACTGCCGGTGCAGAAGTGTTTTTTGTGTTGTCTTCAACAGTAAGGTGCTGCTCTTGCAAATCCCTCACTGTAAGAAGACCTCTTGCCAAGTCTCGTTAACTTCAGCAAGAGCTTCACGAGCACTTGGGGATTCTGCCATTCCCAGCGATTTATGTGACTGAGGCCCGGCTGGAGAAAGAGCATTTGTGCTGCAGGGCAAGGAGGGAAGGGGAGACAGAAAGGTGGTAATGCTATCAGAGTCAGAAGAGGTCTCTGGGACTTAAAATCCAGATGAAGTACCTTCTCTGTTCTCCCCTCCCTCCAACCCAATGAGATAGGTGTTGTTGGAAGACTTGTCGCTAGGGTGAGTTTCTTCTTTCACCCTCAGCAATGAGAGCTTTGCTGATGTGGTGATGTCTGAGTGTTTGTAATTAATAATAATTAAAAAAATGTTGTCTACAAGTTTGATTGAAAACAGGAGTGTATGTGATTCTGTGCACTCAAAGTTAATACACCATCCAGTTGCGCAGTATAATACAAATTTGTTTTGAGTGATTTTGGGTTGCTCTCAGAGACTTGCTGTTTAAACTTCTTTTTTTTTTTTCCTCCCCTCCTCCGGTGGCTAAATGCTTTTTCTCTCTCTTTCTTAAATCTCACTCTGTGCTCCACATGTATGAGCTCTCCTTTTGTAAACTTGTTAATTTTTATGTTTGGTGTAAACGGGAAGCGTGGAATCCAGGGCAATCAGCTTGAATCCATGGGAAAACGTCCCTAAAATTAATTTATGGTGGATGAGATCGATGCTGAAAAGGCCGACTTGAATTATCTCATTACATTTGGAGAATGAAACTGAAGGTTTGACAGCACCAAAGGGAGGAGGGCACAGCCAGCCCCAGCTCTTGGCGATTGCCACTCACAGCTTTGTCCACGCAGCGCTTTAATGACTGGTAATATGCTGCTCTTTGGCAACTCCTAAACAAAACCCTGAATTAATTTTGCACCCAGGGGAGAGTACAAATCATTGGTGCAATGCTGTTGATGGTGTTTATTTTTCAAGAGTTTTAGTAGAATAAATACGTGGTTCTGAACACAGGTGGAGGAGGGGGAGGAGGAGGGCAGGGGAAGATTACTTAACAGAAGAAATAAGGTTGCCACGGCAGGGACGGGGGTGCTTCTTATTGCTGTGCCCGAGGCAGAGTGGAGATTCTGAGGGCTGAAGGCCAGGTACTGCTTAACCTGTGGGTAGCACGTGTTCATGGCAGGGAGCTCTCCTTTCACGTACAAAGTGACTGCTTAGTGCTCAGGGACTCTGGCTGGTAACAAAAGGGCAGCAACACGCTCATTTCTCTTTGGCATCAGAATCATCTTTAAGCTTTTAAAATGTCGTGATTTCTCTTTCTATGCTGTTATTGAATCAGATCAAGGATAAAGTAGAATAGATACTTTTTTTCTGTCACCTTTAAGGTCAGAATAGTTTTCAAGCACATTATCGTGAGAACTATCATGAGCAGAAGCAATAACTGCTGCCCTTTCTCATCTGACTAACAAAGTGAGTTCACACACAATTTCATTTGACTTGAATTTGAAAATTTGCTTAGCTACAAAAATGTTAAGAATTTCCATGTCTGAAGGATGACTATATGAACAAAGCTCCTTGCTCATGCTTACTGTAGTGATATATATATATATATATTTAGTATTGCTACTTTTGTTGGGGGTGTAAATAAATGTAAGAGCTCCTGAAAATATTTTTCCATTTTCAGCAAAGAGAATTGTGTTTCTGGATTACAGAATGCTGTTGCTGTGTGTCTTTGCATGTGATCTGTGCACTTTGGATCCATCACAAGAAAAATCAAGGCTTTGGCATGTAATTAAGAATGATGGAAACCTACCTTCTTTGTCACCAAAATCCAGTTTGGAGAAAGGAAATTAAAAAAAAAAAAATAGTCTATTTTTATTGTTCAGCCAAATGTCAAAAACAAAGGCATACATAACTGCTGAGCACTTTGTCACATTTCAGACAGTAATTCCATATAGTTCTGTTGGCCACGCAAATGGCATTTCCATATGCAAACATGGGGATTTGTACAGCCACTTTGGCATTTACAAGCATCCAACGTGCTCATGTTGATGGCTGTGCAATGGTACATAGACTTTGGCCATGGAAATGCTGTCAGTAAAGTGCAAAACCATAGATATATGCATAAGCACATTCCCTGCTTATTAGCAACCTGCTGTAAAGCCCTGCTGACATAGCTATTGGTTGTGTGTAATCATTGTGCGCGTTTTTAACTATCACATTAAGATTCTCAGTTTCTTGTAAAATCAGTCACTACAATATTTTCTTTTTTTATTAATACCTGTGTGTATGAGGTGTCTGACAGAGTTATTATCCACTTTGGTGATGAAAAGCTCCTGCTGAGGTCCGGGAGAACAGGATTGCAAAGACCAGCATGATGTCTGTCTTATAAAGCGCTCATTCTTCTGACTGACCATCTGTGTGTGAAAAAGAACTGCTATTACGCAGCAGTAGTTTTGTTGAGTTTGGCCTTGATTTCTTTTTTCCAGATTCTGCCCAGCAAAGAGGAGGGGAGAGGAGGGAAAGGAGAATTTCATTGGGGAGTGAAGGAGGTGGGGTGGAGGGAAGGAAGGCTGAAAGCTTAAAAGCAGAGTGACTAGTAGGAGAGTACAGTAAAGTCAGTGAATAATTTTACTGTCCTGGTCTAGCTGCTTGGGAATGTGCCATGTAAAACAATAACAACTTCCAAGTGAGAAAGGCAGAGGGGGAGGGGAAAGCAAGGGTGCAGACTGGGGACAGACTGGAGGCAAGAAAGGACTGGATCCTTGAGCATGGCCATTGCCAGTTCTTTTTTTTCCTTATTAAATATTTGACACTGAGTCAATTCCTAGGGTATAAAATCTGTGCTAGTCTGTTGCCTTTGCTTGACAAACAGCATTACAGGTAGGCAGATGACTTCAGGTTTTACCCAGCTAAATCATTATTGCTTCTTTGGAGCCTTGTGGACCTCACTTCTTTTAAAATTGTTGAATGACACAGGCAGAGATTTACAGGCAGGTCTCCAGGAAGGATGTAAGGCTGCCATGCAGCTTGGCCTGGGTCTTTTCTAAGTTTCTTTTTGTCTGCCTACAGAAGTGTTATCCAGGGTTTGTTGAAGGGTGCATAGGTTGAGAGCCAGGACTAAATGCACATCTGGGATTATGGCTTCTCGTTCAGCGTGCTGAACTGCTGGGAAAAATTAGGATAACTGCGCATGTAATTATTGGGTGCCTTGGCAAGAAGTGTGCTGCTTTGGGGAGCCTTGGGTAAACCTACCTACAGAGCTGTTCCTGCCAGACTATTTTCCATGCCTTCTTAGCCACAGCGATATGTTGCAAGAGCACTGACCTTCAAGAGCACTATGCCATGAAAGACAGAGGAGGCTTTCAGGGCACGATGGCCCAGAACAGAGAGGCTGTCAGCCTGCTGCTGGAGAAGACTTCCTGTCCTGATGGGGATAGTGTATGGGGCTTGGGCAGAGGCCACCCGCAGCCTGGGTTTGGGCTCACATGAATACAATTTTTGTGGTATCTTTCAGACATCTGGTTTGGAGCAAATTGATGCTGTGACTGAATGTGGCCCGCAGTTCTTTGTTTAATTAGAAGTTAAACTCCAATAGGTCTGATCCACCATCTGGTGGGAAGATGCACTGTGTGTGTGCCTGTGCACATGTGTGGCGTGCCCCTCCTCTTCCCCAGCCTCAGCGCACCGGGACAGGGACACCAAGCTGCCGCTGCAGCCGCTGCGGGTTTTGTGCTTAAGCCTTTCTTTCATCAGTGGCTGCACAGACCCCATGAGACAAGTTCCTCTGGAACGTTGCAGCAAACATGAATTTCAGCTGCCAGTTTGACTGGTGGGTTTTTCTAGAGGGTGTGAAATTGTAGCAGGCTGTGGGCTTGCAGTGGAGGAGGAGGGGCAGGGCTGAAAACCTGAGAACACTGTTGGGGATATTGGATAATTTCAAGCATTTGAGCCACCGGTGAGAGAGGCAAGCCCCAGATTGACAGTGAATTGGTCTGGAGAAATAAAACCTAAACAAATAAACCAAAAAGCCAACCAAGAACAACAAAATGTGGAGAGTAGGAAGGGAAAGGGAAGAGGAAAGGCTGAGCTTTCTGCATGAGGTCTTTTCTTAAAGAGCTAACACGTGCCAGCATCTTCTGAGACCCAGCAAGGAGTTACTTTCCTAACTTACAACCCTTGTCAGTTAAGAGGTATTTCATGCTTTCATGGGAATAGATGTGGCAAGCCTCCAAGAAATGGGTGAAAATCATGTAGAAAACACTTCCCTATTTAATGAGAATATTGCAGTGATGTAATAGAAGGGAAGGTAATCACAGGAGGGGAAAGTTACTGTCACAAATCCATTCTATGTTATTTAAATTATTCCTGATCTAAAAATGGGATAAGTAGTGAAAAGACAAGGTTTGCTAATGATACAAAACTATTCAGGAAACTCTAAAATCAAATCGACCGTGGGGATTTTTAGGCACTATTATGATGGCAAATAGCCGAATCTCTTTTCTAAGGTTATTTTCTAATTTCAGTAGAAGAAGAGTTAAGAAACTATTCCACGACTTGCAGAAAATCGCTATTCCCACTGTGGGTAGAAGCACATCGGGTGTCGTCATGGCCTGTTGTAACAGCGTCACCTAAAATAATATTCAGGTAGAACACCAGGAATAGGTTGGAAGAGAATAGATTTAAGTCAAAGTACAGAGCATCATGCCATGGTGTAGTCACATCTTGTCTTTGTGCAACTCTGGAAACATTTTTATTGAAAAATTCTAAAGGTTGTAAGAAAGCATGAAGAGATGGATCATTAGGATTCTGTGGAATGTTTTCTATGTGACAAAAAACTTGTTTGACTCCCTACACTGGAAAAGAGTGACTGCAGGTGAAAGATGATCATTACCTCTGAAAATAGTGAAGGTGAGTGAGGAAAGATAGAGACTGTGAATGGATTGCTCAACATGCTATTTGTCACTCAACAAGAACTATGAACACTCAGTTCTCAGCCAGCTGATTTTATACAAGCAAAAGGATGTACAGTGAAGTCGTGGATTTTATTGCTTCTAGATGTTGTCCTGACAAAAGCATAAGCAGGTTCAGAAAACGATTAAATGAGTTCGAGGAGGATGAGTTCACAAGTAGCTGTTAAACATGGTGCAGATGCAACTTCTCATTCAAGATGTCTATAAGCTGCTACCTTGCTTGTAGCTGGATGAGTATAGCAGAGAAAGAATTATTTTGTGCACACTACTTTTTGTATGCTGTTATTAGACTGGACTACACAGACCTTCAACAGTGCTAAGATCTATGAATCCTCATTTTTTTCTGCTTGCTAGCATAAGAAATGAAAGAATACTTGTCAGCCTGGTGTAAATTGAACAGTGCGGATGGGGGAAGCTGTTATGGGAGAGCTTCATGAGGTGTGCTGGGAGAAGAGTGCTCATGGCCAGGGTGCCCACACTCCTCTCCAAGCAGAGGGGATGATGGGCAGTACTAAAAGGCAACCTGCTCTTCATTTAGCACAGATCATCTGTCTTAGTCCCAAAGGTGATTGAAAACACATTTTTACAACAGAGAAAACGAATGGCCACGGTTAAATTGGTAGATGGGAATCTGCTCTGGGAAAGTGAACAAAGGCTGATCAGAGGGTCATGTTCTTGCTGATAGTGTGGTTGCTGATGTTTTTTCCATATCAGTGTCAAAGAGGGAAACCAGCAGCTCATACACCAATGAGAGGCCTATCTGTTATGAATGTCAGCACTTTGTAAACTACTTCACTCTACTCCCTGTCTCTTCCCTTCGCTTCAAAGTCTGTGCCTTAATAAATAGTTTGGATGGAGAGACATTCTCTGCAAGACAGAACTGTGCCATGTAGATGTACAACGAGTCTGATAACAATGAATAAGAAAGACTGAATGAGAGAAGGAAAAAGTGTACATGTTCTTATCCAGACTTATAAGCTGATAGCAAGAAATAGTTCACCAAAACACAATAAGAAATCCATTTGGGTATACTCTGACTTTAAGTGTAACTTAGTAAATTGTGCTTGGGTTCTGAAATACTTAATTCATTTTAGATTTTATTTTATTATTATTATTTTTTTGTTTCACTTCTGATTTCTGTCTCAAAGTGAAAGGCAGGAAATCTCTCAAGAGAGGCAGTTCTGGAGATTTCCAGCTCATTTTGGAGCTCTAGAGATTCAGATAGTTTGGGTAAACCTGTGAACTTTTGGATGTTTATCTGAACTGAACCTGAACTCTAAATCTTCTAAGGATCGCCCAGCTAAGTCAAAGGGAGGAAGGCCTATAATGATAATTTTAATGCTCTTTTCTCATTCAGCCATGGATATGACTCTCCTCAGTCTCCTGGGAATTTCTCTGTGCTGCATTAAAGAAAGAAAAGGCTAAATAGTGTGTATCACATACGCACAATTAAACACTGTGTGCACCATTACCGTTTCAGATGCTATACATTCCAGTTACTAGTTGCTGCCTTTGGAGGAAGATTTAGCTAGAAAACATGACTATTTCCACCTGACATTGCTTCTTATGATATTTTGTCTTGTCAGATGAAGAAAACACTAAACAAAATTACTATTCTTTAGGAAGAAAACAATAAAAAGAAAAGGAAGCTCATTAACACTATACGAGGCATGTGCTCATTTCATTTAGTGCAATTTTTGTAAAATGACTATAGTTACATTTTCCTTGTCTGACTTTATAAACTACAGCATCTGTATGTTTGATGTTTATCTGTGGGAGATCTCTGGGAAACAGGGAGAAGTTTATAATCTATGTTCTGTAGAAAATAATTCTGAAGCACCAAAGATGATATCATTGCCTTCGTGGTGTCAAAAGCAAGGTACTAGCTGATTTTTTTGCTGCAAGATTTTACTATTAGTAGTTAACATAAGAAATCCATATCTGAGCTAGAAACGAAGTAAAGATTTTCATCCACTTTGTCAATCTGTCTACATTTACCTTCGTTAACTGCTGTGATTATCACTGGTTCAAATTTGTACTCTTGTGTTAAATGTGAAGCAGCCACAATACCTTCCCTGGTGTTCTCCAGTTTGTTGTATTTTCTGTTCTTTTGAGACTGTATCAGGGATGGCAGTGATCTTATACTCAATAAGTGCAGTGTGTGGTGAAAACAGGGGTCTATGTTCTGTTGTCCTTCCAGATTCATGAAAAGCCATTGCTTTAGCCAAACTTCCTCTGGCGATTCTGCAGATCAATGGTTGGGTGACAAGTTAGAAGAGGCAGTGCCCTTCATTCTGAGATAGGTGAGTATGGCGCCCCTTATTCCTCTCACCTGCCTTCAAACAGCAACTTAAATGCCACTGTTAGGAGCCTACAGTAGTTCCTTCAGTCTGTAGGAGGGTTGGTAATCACACAGCAAGGAAGATCTCGCTCTTTGGTTTTGCCTGAAACTATGAAGAATAAATCTTAAATTTACTTCCTGAATGCCTTTCTAAAATGTACCCTGAATTTTTATGAAATTGTGATGACTATGTTATCACAGCAGCAGTCATTTGTGCCTTTTGAGCTGCCTGACACAGCAGAAAATTTGGAATAGTTCATTTTGTTTTCAGAGGAACTTGGGAACCATCAGCTCACTCTGAACTCCTGTTCTCAGTGTTCTGCAGAGGCACACTGCTCTCATTGGCTTCACGCTATGGGAGCAGCTGCTTGTTGGGAACTCTTCAAAATGTTGGGATGGCTGTTATGTGCCTCAATCACATGAAATGTCTGTAGCAGAGTTCAGACTGGGCTCATTCCCAGATTTTTGACAGGGAATCAATTGGAGTTAGTTCCTGTTTGAAATTATAACTTATGTGGGATTTGGTAATTTTGCAGGATTTCCAGATATTTTAAATTTGGCTAGCTTTGTGTTTTCCTGTATGTGTGGATCCGTGTAGACATGATGCCTATAGACAAGAAACTGCAAAAGCTGTAGTTTAAGGAGTGATTGTCATCACTGTGAATGTAGATCTGCAGTTTGGAATGCTTATCTTAGACATCTTCACGTTGCTCTCAGTTTTTCTAAAATACTGCCTCATGGAGAGTGTGCTCTGTACATCATTAAGCTTCTTGGAACATTTTTTTTTTCCCCTACGAATGAAACCAATGGAATTAAGCAGTGAATGGGAGAAAGATATTAATAAATATATCTTTCAGTGGTAATGGCTTAGAAGGAATGTCCATGCCAGTAGCATGGAGGAATGCCTCCTAGATGTACTTACCTAGGTATGCAACTGTGTTTACATAGCAAATCTCAGAGACGATTAGCTGCTATACACAAGGTCCAAGGAGAGCTGAACCATGGGAATTATATTTGTTTGAGGGATATAACAGAGTGAACATTTTACGATCAAAGATTATTTGAGGTCTTTTCTGCAGATTGAATGCTTAGCATCATCTTGAGATGTAACTACAAAACTGATTCAAATATTCACTGTCTTTAAGTGTTTTGATTTTGTCTAAATATGCATCTTTCCTCTTCTTTTATCTCTGTAGATAATATTTGTTTTGCTGTCCAAAGAGGGTTTGTGTCTTTCTTTTAAAGTGAGAATATTGGATGTACGTTTAAAAAATTGAATACTTGCAAAACATTATTTAGATGCAGTCTTATATCATTAATTCCAAGAATGTTTCAAGAAGTCTCACTGAATGCAGGTCACCATCTGATGCTGCTTTATCTCAGAGAGAAAGAGGAACTGAGTAATAAAATGGGATTATCAGTGGAAGTGAAAACATTCAAAGGTTTGAAGCCTAAAAACAAACCATCTCTCTCTCACACTTTCAGGAGAGAGCCTTTCAAACAGGGCGTCAGATAATGAAAGATTTCCACTGGAGGTGCAAGTAAGAGAAATAATTAGGCTAGCTGAGCTTTAGATCAGTTAACTTGGACCTCACTGTGGTTTGGGTCTGACCTTGAGCTACTAGCTCTGTATGCCAGAGAATAGGACTATACGTGATGTCTGTGGAGCTCAGATTCTTCCTTTTCTGAATCTGAGTGGAAAGAGAGTCAGGGCACTTGACTCTTAATGTTACCAAACAATTGATGAGCTAGAATCCAAATCCAGATGAGGATCTACATAGCGTATTTTGCATCCTGTTAGTCCCTTGAGAACTGCTAAACACCACCATGCTTTTGCTTTTGCATATTGCCCTTACAAATTTGTGAGTCGTGCAACTCTGTCTGCTCATAGCCCAAGGACTTCTGATGATGAAGTCTGAGAATGGTGATTTCAGTCTTATATTTTGTTCTGCCATGAGTTGTCATGGAAATTGGCTTGAGGTTGCAGATCTAATGTGAAATGAAGGCAAGCAGGAAGTGACACTGTGGGGCCACAAGCCTTATGTGAGAGCCTGTTGCCTGAGATCAGCTGAGGTCTGGCTGCCTTGGTACTTGCTATCTCGTCTTTCAGCACATCAGGAGATCTTACTAGGATTTGTTCCAATTAAGAATTGTTTATTACTTAAGTAAAGAGTTTAGTGCCTAATTTCCTGCGTGCTTTTTAAACTAAAGAATGTGGAATTCATATTTACTGACTGAAGTTTTTTAATGGCAGAAAAAGCAATGAAATATACAAAAAACCTAATATATATGGGGCAAAATGCCAGAAATACTTAAAAAAAATAACAGCGCCCTCCTTTTTAGTACAGGATGGAGTGGATATCCAGAGATGAGAATAAAAACAGAGCGTAATTAGGGTGATGTTTTGTTGTTAAACTGCTGGAATAATGGATAATCTGTGGTCTAGGAACTTCTCAAGGTGCAAGTTGTATTTTTACCTTGGTGTTTTATTTGCCAGTGGTTCTCATTTCTTTCACAGTCAGTATAGTCCAAAATTGTATAGGATTTTGTGGATTGGAAGAAACACTTCTGTGCACAAATTTATTAGAAAGGGTGGTACAATCTCAGAACAGCCTGCATTATTATTTTCTAGTCAGTGATACTGCCAAGTGTGTAGGAAGCTAAATTCTTCCTGTACGAGGACGTCCATTAATTTGTACATTAATTTCCACTATGCTGAATAAAATCACTTCCAGTCATGGGGTGGTCTTTGTTTTCTCTCTGGGTGTATGAAAAGACTAATAACTCTATGGATAGTGCAGTTGCTCAGGACTGTCCTTTTCCAGAACTCTGGACCATGTGGTGTTCAGGATTGCACTGGGAATTCCCCCTCCCTCCCTTCCCTGCTTTATTTGAGTCCTGCCCACGATTTATAGGAGAATGGGAGTCTTGACATTCAGAACACAGAAATGTCTATTGCTTATTTCCCAGTAGAACTTTTGACTTAGAAGATTTAGATGCTTTTTCTTATTAAATTGAGTGAGTACTTCAGTGTTTTCGACTCAAAGCCCATCAACATATCTTCATATTTTGTCAAGGGGCCCATCTGCCAATTCTCAGTGGAAGTGCTGTTAGCAGCGCTGGAAATCCAGCATGGTGGTCTAAGAAAAGGATAGGAGCCAGACATTTGTGTTCAGGCTCCAGTTTTCTCTTGTGTTTGGCTACAGTTACTGAAACCAAGACTTAAAAAAAAAAAAACCAAAAAAAAAAAAAAAAAAACAAAACAAAACAAAAACCCTACAAAAAACCTCTGTATCTGGTTTGTGATAAATAAGCTTTTCACCCCAAAATCGGAAAACTCCTGCCCCATCCACTTCTGAAGATATTTCTTAGCTTTATGCCTGTTTCTTGATCTGTTAACTTTCAATGGTGCTGTATTTATTAAAGCAGACTTGGCTGTTAGGTAGATGTTTGCAGTGCAGTGGTTAAATACGAGAAACTAAATGTGTGGATGGCAGATTAGGTAGTTAATTTTGGTCTGTAATTGCAAGCAGAGAGTAGAGTAGGAAAACTTGTACAAAACCAGATCATGTATTTCAGATTTGAATCTCTGCCATTAAATCTCTGTCTCTGTTACTCATATGCGACCTCAGACACCATACCCTGCTCTGGCTTCCAGCTCTTCCCCACTGTCACTACAGTGGCATTTGCCTGTTTCTGAGGTGAGAGAGTAAGCTGGAAGTGTGCTGCGTGGCATCCTGCAGTTCCATTCCTGATACAAAACACACTTCCCACCTTCAGGACGCTCCTGTAAGTCTTCTGCTTCTTTGCCTTCATGCTCCCCCTGCCTCTGCATGACTGCACTCCCTTTCCTTTAAGAGAAGTTTTATGTTCGCGTTATTAATTTTGACCCGATTATTGTTTGTGAGACCAATAATTGGGAAAAGTCAGCTATTGCTTAACAGCTTTAGTGGTAAATCAGTTCCAGCAGCTCTGTGCTGCTACTCGCAAGAACCCATGTGCTTCCCAGCTAGAAGCTCTCATCTCTCTCTCCTCCCCTCTCCCTCTCTGAGATCTTCTGCTGGATCCATATGTTGCTGAGGATGTAAGTGCTTCAGATGAGTGGTTCAATACACAGTTGTGATCCAAATTTTTGGCGTCAGCTTTTTATTGCAAGTTGTTGCCTGGCTTGAGGCATGAGAGAGTGGGAGCAGAGAGGGCTCTCTATCATATGTGAAACAACGAGAAGGCAGGCAGCTACTGCAGGAACTATACAACAGCGTTTTTTTGGAGCATGAAAATGGGGTCTGGAGCAATCCTTTGGCCCCCAGTCTCTTCCTAATTGATAGCTGTTGTTAGATCTTGGGATTTTAGCAGGGACCCTGACAGTTTTGCTTGGAGGAAGGGTTAGAGTTTCAACCGCAATAAACATTGCAGATCAAGTAAGTAGTATGTAAAGTGTTTTGGTCTAGCATGAGGCACAAAATCCAAATCTGTTCAAAAATAAGGTCTGGGTACCGGTGATCATATTCTATACTGTCTTCAGTTTAGTTATCACGTAGCCTAAAGAAGTAATGAAAATGTAGGTAGATGTGTGCACATACAGAGTAAGTGTCCTGATACGTAGCAATTTGATTTGTACTTTATATTAGGCATAAGTTGATCCTTGCACACAATATTGATAAATGCAAATAAATTTCCAAACTAAACGAGTAGTAACTGTAGGAAATTTTAAATGGCAGAGATACGGGATAATATCCTTTGACCAGCTCTTTGAAAACATGGAGTTGCAAAGAAAAAAATGAACAAAAAAATGAACTAAAAGAAGTAAAAGACAGATATGCATGTGCTTGGGCTTTGTTCTGAGGTGATGCCCTCCAGGAACCTTGCAGTATCAGGCATTCTTACTGTATGCACCATTCTACGCACAATTCTCCCAAACGAAGTCCTGGTGTAGCACGGTCTGTGGAAAAGCCAGAATAGAGATTCCCTGGGATATTAGGGCAGCAAAAGCATCAGGCCAGTTTAATAGAGAACCAAGTCTGATTCAGCCAAAGTTATTAATTTCAATCCAATGTTAACCCTGCTATGCATAACTTGGCCATTTGGGATTAAGTATGTCTCCCATGCTCTAGGTTCCACAGGGCTTATAAAATGAATAATAAGGACCAGAGCAGACTGCTGAGTGAGCAGAGGAAAAGACACAATCATTCCCTGGGGAGGTGGCTAAAGGCTGGATTCAGTGGGCTGTAACATGCTGAAGCAGCTGGATGGAACCTTTTCAGGGGCAGTGTTAGAAACCGGAGGTCCCATTGAGATGCAGGTGCCGGATGTGTGTGTTTTGTCTTATTCTGGGGTACTCGTATAACCTCACAAACTGCAGGGAGCAGAAGCGTCTGAAGGCTGGAGGACCCACGTAGGAGTCAGGAAAGTGGTGGACTGCATGGTCTCATGTATTGTGCCTCTGAAAGAGAGTTTTGCGGTCTGTTAAATTTTGGATGAGTTTTGGACCGTCCTGATAATAGGGAACAAATGAGTGTACAGAGTCCTTCTGAAGGAGAAAAGGATGGAAGTATTCCATGGAGATGTATTAAAGTAAATCCAGAAGTGAACTGATGACTTTACAACTCTCAAGCAAAGTATTCCAGATCATTTGTCTTGTGCAATGGGATCATGCATGAAATATGAAAATGTGTACATGACCTTCTTTTAAACTGCTGTGATTTATTACTGCCAGAATGACGGGAGAATGAAGAAGAGCTTATGAAGAAATCAACGTTGTATGGGATTGCAAAATGATGCTAGGTCTGATGAATCCTCTCTGAAACCCTTTAACCACAAGAAGCCTGCTGCTTTGCTCAGATGTTGTGGAGTGGATATCTCATCCAGTCCGATTCTAAAAGGCTTTATCTCTCTGCATGATTTTCATGAAAGTGGAATTTGCCTAATTTGCCTTTGTTCAGTATTAATGTTTTGTGCAATTTTCTGAATGCAGTTAGGTTTAGTTGCCATTAATTTTAATCGATGAGAAATTGAATGGATGTCTTTATGTCCTTTGGCAGCATAAAGCAATCACTTTTTTTTTTTTTTTCTTCCAGATAATTCAGGAGCCTTTCTTTGCCCTGCACTGCTAAAATATTTTTGTTCAGAAACTATTATGCTTTAATTACATACATTTCTTCCATTTTCCTCAGCATTCTTAGCACCTTTCTTCTGCAACTGCTGTCTTCAGATTATAGTTAGCAGACAAGGGAATAATTTAGAGAAACAAAACATTAGATTAATTTTTCTTCAGAAGACTGTGGATCTGCTGAAGTAAAAAAGCACTTTGAGCTGAAAAAGAAAAAGGGATTATGTCTCCTTCAAATTATAATACAATTACTTGTGTTTGGGACAGGACCATAACATGACTTCTGGTTTTCATTACCTATCAGTGTTTCCTGTAGTATAGGAATAAATTTATCTATTATTTATAACCAGATTTTTCTTATTTTTGTGAGCTTTCATGAATAACTTGTTCATCAAGTAGCATGCCTGAGACCTTGGGATGCCTTGAGTAGTCATTTTTTTCCAAAAATACCAAGTTCTCAGGCCTGTGGAGTGATTCAGACCAGGACTCCAAAATCACAGGTTACCTTTGAAAATCTTTAATGGACTCAGACTTCACTAGAGTTTTTGATCAATCCAAGAATCAGCTTTTATAGGTCAGGGCAATGATCTACTCAAACTCAGCCCCTGCTTTCTCTTTCCTGGTGCCATTGAAATATGGAAGGCTTTACTGGAATTGGCTTGGGAGTTTCAGTGTCTTAGCTCTGCTGAATCTCTCATGGCAAACTTAGTGCTCTGTTGCTACAGAGCTCTCTACTCTAGGGATGTGAGAGCGAGAGAATGCTTCCCCATGGCCCAGATGATGTTTGCTTGCAATAATGTTCCTACCAGAGATGCTGGCTGAAAGCCCTTGTGCATGAAACTGTCTTCAGTAGCATGCTTTCCTTCTTACCAGGAGGGGAGGCAGATGACTTTGTTTGTTTCCCTGAAGCTTGTGGCCATAGGGTTCACGCTGGTCAGACTTTCCCTTGCTTCTGGTTAAATGTAGTCAAGATTATGTAGGACAGGGCTGTGTCCTTGAGGGAGTGCTGTAAGGATTATGTCAATTGCAGATGCATCTTGGTTTGTGGTAAACCTGGCTCTATGTGGACTTGACTCACCACAGCTTTGTGGTTATGTATGACAGAGAGGAATTTCTTTTTCTTGGATTTGTTTTTTTTTAATTAGAAAAACTGTGTTCAGGCAAGGTCGGTCATTTCAGTCAGTTTTCAATGTTTTGATGACAAAACACATCCTGTGATATTTATTATTATTGCCACGTGTTATTGTTACTGCCATCATTTCCAGTCAGACCCGCAAGTTTGTTTTGTTTTTATTTTCAGAAGAAAAATTTTGCCTTAAGCCTTTGTCTGAAAGCAACATTTTATTTTATTTTTTCTTTGAATCTGATTTGGCAGACTGCTGTCTTTCAGCAAAGACATAATCAGTTCATGAGGTACTTTGCTCAGCTGTCAAAGCTTTGGGACTTACCTTGGAGTAGATAAGTTGCTTGAAAGGTAGCATTTTGATTCCTCTGCCTCTGCTCCCACACTTTGTTTCACTTTGGAGCATTCTAAATATTAATGTTCATAGTCACATTCCTGTTTTATTCAGCTGCTCCTAGCCGTATTGATGTTAGCAAGGACTGCAGTGCAGTAACAGTGGATCTCCAGAATAAAATGACTGGAACTGAGGTGCTGATGTCCACAACAAGCACAGTTCTGGGGGTTTACCTTGGACTATTTGTAACTGGTTGGAGAGCAGTGGGTATGCTGCTGGGGTGGACATTACCATTTAGTTTTTCTACCCAGTCTGTGAGCCTCAAGGCTGTGTTTGAAATGCAAACCAAAGCGTGGTCAGTGGGATGATGAGGACACTTGTTTCAAAAGCTTGTTCCTAATTTGAAACAGAAAGCTAGCATGGTCAGGCTTACTTTATTTTTATGTTCAGTGATTCCTGACACATAGTCCTCTACAGTGGATATTCCTCATGCGGTTAAATCTTCAGGAAAATAGCAGTGCTGTCATGCAAAATTAAGTGCCATTGGTCTTCCCACAGTCAAAAAACAAAACAAAACAAAAAACTGAGAAAACAATATGGTATTGGTAGAAGCACTGTGCAGTGTGCATCTAAATACGTGGGAATAATTGTCCCTCCTGTGCTTCAGATCATTAATAAGTCATCTGGAGCAAGTATCTCGTGTGCATTTTTCTTTGGTTCAAAATGTAATTTTCACGTGTTCAGTGTCCATCAGCAGTAAGCTTTTTTGAAGTCCTGTGCCACCTGCAGTATCAGCAACTCTTTGTACCCAGTCTGGATGATCATCTGCTTATATTTCATCATCACTTCTACTTAAATACTACTTCTGCCCTTTTCACAGAATCACACAGAATCACAGAATCACCCGGGTTGGAAGGGACCCCAAGGATCATGTAGTTCCAACCCCCCTGCCTGGCAGGGCCACCAAACATACACATTCAGATCAGGTTGTCCAGGACCCCGTCCAACCTGGCCTTAAACACGTCCAAGGACGGGGCATCCACAACCTCCCTGGGCAGCCCGTTCCAGGGCCTAACCACTCTCCTAGTAAAGAACTTCCCCCTAACATCCAACCTAAATCTTCCCTCCTTCAACTTAAAACCATTTTCCCTAGTCCTGCTGTTGTCAGCCCTTTTGAAGAATTTACTCCCCTCCTGGGTGTAGGTTCCCTTCAGGTATTGATAGGCTGCAATGAGGTCACCCCGCAGCCTTCTCTTCTCCAGGCTGAACAAGCCCAACTCCCTCAGCCTGTCCTCATAGGGGAGGTGCTCCAGCCCCCTGATCATCTTAGTCGCCCTCCTCTGGACCCTTTCCAAAATCTCAATGTCTTTCTTGTACTGAGGGCTCCACACCTGGACACAGTACTCCAGATGGGGCCTCACAAGAGCCGAGTAGAGAGGGACAATCACCTCCCTGTCCCTGCTGGCCACCCCTCTCCTGATGGAGCCCAGGATCCCATTTGCCTTTCGAGCTGCCAGAGCACACTGCTGGCTCATGTTCAGTCTCTCGTCCATCAGGACCCCCAGGTCCTTCTCTGCCGAGCTGCTCTCAAGGGCCGCTCCTCCCAGCCTGTACAGGTGCCTGGGGTTCTTCCAGCCCAAAAGCAAAACCTTGAACTTTTCTGTTTTATCACCTACCTTCTGAGACAAAGCCACAGATGATAATGCTGTAATGTGCTTATTAACCATAGCCCAACTTAAATTTGAGAGTGAGAGGTGTCCTGTTACATTCAGAATTGGCTTTATCCATCAATCACCAGTGTAAGTAGAGCTTCAAATCCAAAGAATGTAATGCTATATTAGCCATATTTTTCAGTGTCCGTATGTTTATAAGAACAATATGGTCTAGCATGCCTGGATGTTTCTAGTGCATGAAATACACACAACAAACAACCATTAACGAGTTTTAAACCTATGATGCTTATTGAGTCCACTCAGTGCTCTTGAATGTGAGCCAACATTAATTCAAGCCCAGTTGATCCTAATAAGTAACTAAGACCCCATTTCATAAACATGCAATTCTAGCTTGTTATTTCTGGCACTGCCATTAAGTGAAAGTCTCTACCCACAGAACGGCAGAATTAAGGGATTAGAGTTAAACTGAAAATTGTGAATAATTCAGAATTTCTTCCATCTCCTTCTCCCTACTGAAGGCAGATTCTATAGGGAGTTAATAACTGCTCTCAGCCATGCGCTTTTTGTTCTGTGAGTCAAGTACAGGAGTGAGACCTGCCGGAGCAATGGGGTTTGCTCATATGAGTGGAGTCTATGGGATAAGATGTGATATCTGATACTTTTTGTAATCCTCGCAGATTCACTGGAACTGGGCTGCACTAGGACAGTGTCTGCACTAAAAGCTACTACTTACACCTGTGTACTGTCCCATTGCATCCTTCTGTTAAAAAAAAAAATCTATGGCATTTCAAAAGAATCCTTTTTTTTTTTTTTAAATGTGACATTCAGTTAGTGTCATTTCTTACCATCATCCTTCAGGTAACCTGGAATATGTGTTACACTTGGTCTTTAAATAGATTTTTTTCTTCTAGTTCTGAGATTTTGCAAAAAGATATTTTTTGAAAATCATGTGGGAAACTTTGCAGCATGTTTTTAGGTGATACATCTTATTGTGTAAAATCCTGTGATGTAGAAGTCCAAATTAAAACAATGTGGCTGAAAAATGGTGTCATTCTCAATATAGACATTTCTTACCCAGTCTTTTCCTCTGCTGTGCCACTAGATTTCTCATGCAGTGTTGCAATCAAGAATTAAGAGCAGTAGGATATAGGTTTAGGACAGTGCATTTATGTACTGTACAGGGCCCTGTCATCGGTTCCTCTGGTTCTGTGAGTTTCCAGGCATTATGATGATATGGAAGAGGCAGGAACAGGCTTCACTTTTCTCCTGGAGCGAGAACTGCTTGCTTGCAGTCACTGTTGCTCTCTGAGTGTGCTTTGCTCAATCTCTGAGCCTTCTTTCTAAGGCTGCAGTACTCATATAACACTGCTGTACTGGTGCAGTATTGTGACAAAATAAAAAAAGAGATCTAGTCAATTAAAAGTCAGGCTACTAATACGTTTGCTGCCTTGTTTAGTCAGCACTGGTGACTGAAATTTTTCACTTATTTGCCTCAAGTGATTGGTGATGTGGCTATTGTTCTGGACTTTCTTATTTCTTCATCTGCAATTATTAGTTTTATCAAAGCATGTGGGAGAGTACTGTGCTTGCAGCTGTCTGAAGAAAGGGCCGAGTCAGTTTATAAGAGAAATCAGGTGTATTGCTGTTAAGTTTTGGGTCAGTAGCAGGGCACCGAGTGATTTGGCTTTCTTGAAAAGCAGACTGAGGCTTTTGATTTCCGAACAGAACAGGGGAATGCTTGCAACCCGCAGAGACTGGAATCTCTCCAGGCCTATCTAACATAATGAGAGAATTCTTTGTGAAAAGCATAAAAGGATGACATTTTAGCGGTGAGTGAAATATTTGATTACTTTTTCCATAACTTAAAATAATTGGAATGTTCTTTTGCAATCCCGTTCCCGGTGAGGACTAGGAATGTGTAACCTCACCATACATCTACCTCAGAGACGTCTCCAGGGAAGCCTGTGGTGATACAGAAAAACGGGCTGAAAACTCTTTTTTTTTTTTTTTTTTTTTTTTAAGCCTCGGGGGAAAGCTACATGTGTTCATCTGGGAAAACTTCCAGTAGATGAATTCTGAGTCGCAGCCACCAGTCTGAGGAGAGGAAAGCCAGCACAGGGGACAGAGGGTGAGAGCAGAGTGCCAGTGCCAGCTTCCTTGTGGCTGTTCCAGGTGGTTCCTCTCTGCTTTGGACACAAAGATCTCTGTCTTGTGAGTGGCAGGTGAAGTTCTGCTGTGGCAGCTCAGCTCCTGACTCCTGGCTTTCTTAGCTCCGGGTTGATGCTAATGTATTTTGGCTGTGAAAGGTAGGCAAACAGAAAGGGGTTAGGAATGCTTCTAAGTGCTGTGTAGGATTTCTTACATGCTGTACAGAGACACTGAGCAGCTCTGTCACAGATTAGCATCATCCTGATGCACACCATAGGCAACTGCAGCAGAAAAGGACAGTATTGGCCTCATGAAAATGGCAGCTGGGCAGTCAGGAGGAATTTCATGCGTAGAGAAGCCATTTCCATGGAGAGCTGCACTGGCATATAAAACAGAAATAGAGAGGGATTGGATGATACCCATTTGAACAACTTGGAATTGCAGTAGACCCAATCTTTCTGTTTCCAGCAGCACTGCATCCCTGCTAGCAAAGCGCTATGTGTGGTTGCTCACTCGGGACAGAAGTTCTGTTGCTCGGCATAGGTGTTTTGTCACTCTACTCACAGATAGTAATTTTGTGTTTTGGACTGTGTAAACGCCAGAAGATATTTTCCAAAAAGTAGCTGTAACTAGACTTTGTTGACATAGCATTTTACAGGGACACAGAATACCCTGAATGGGCTGTTACTAACATAAGAGTATGAAGCCATTTAAAACTAGTTTCATTGACAAGTTGAACTATAGTTTCTAGTATGATACAAAGTAGCTAGTTTTAAGAGGTAGAAAGGCCGAGAAGGGATGGTAGAAGTTACATGTTGATAGAAGATGAGGCCGGCTATACCTTCCATGTTTGCCCAAATAATTATTTGCTTCAGTCTTTATAAATGAGAATAGGAAACAGATGGTAGAAATGGAGATGCCTGTCACATTTTTGTAAAAGAGAAAGGAGGAAGATTGAGAGGAAATCAGAATCCTACCAACAAAGGGGAACAGGAAATTAAAATGTCAGACAACGGATAAAACTGCGAGACCACACACAAATATAAAGAGACTTCTCATAGGTTCTCTAGAGCTTTATAAACTTAAGTCTTTTCTATTTTTGCCACCGAGAGATCAGAATAAAGATTAAACAAAAAAGAATAGGAACAAATAGGCCAAAACACGTCCTCAACCCAGCCCGTTAGAGCACAGTACATTGAAAATTTCTTCAGAAGTGTGTCTGAGTAGTTCAGAGAGATGCTGCTGTAATATCTAGTGAGATGACACAAGGTAGAGGAGATGGGGAGTTCCTGATTTGTTTTTTGAGTTTATTGGTATCTGCATTCTTGCTCTTGGTGCTAAGAACTCTATCTTCACTCTGTAAGGACTTGTGCTACGACAGGCAAAAGTCTTACAGGCTAGGATTAACAGGGATATCTGCGTTACGTTTGCAGCTGTTCTGAGCACCAGTTGCTTTTGGTCTGACCTTACATTTGGCTGTGTGGAGGCTAACTCCACCAGAAGTGCAAGAAGAGGGAGAGGTGAGGAAAGGGAGTATCGCTGAGAAGGAGCAACTTTAGAGTAGAATGTCAGATGTTAGAAGTAGGAAAATAAATGAGTAAAAGGATAGGAAGCTTTCACATTGAACAGATTTGGTGGAAATGTGCCAAGTATGTTAACTGAAGGTCAGTGATCCTAAATCTGTATGGGAGTCTGATAATCTCCCTGCAGCCTGCATGAAACAGCATACTCTCCATGCACGGCACTAGAAGACAGCCTAAAAAGCCAAGTGGCTTTTTGTGGAAATCTATTTCTGCCGCATCATTATTCGAACAGGATGAGTTTGTAAAGAGGTTCTGAATCCAGACAGGGTTACCAGTCTCCTCTTGGAATTGCTTCTGGTTTTAAATATCCTTGGGAACACAGGGAGGTATCTGCTTTGCCCAGTGCCCTTCCCGCAGGGAAGGGTTTACTGCTGCTCTAATCATTTTTTCACATCTCCTCATCTTTATCTGCCCATTGCTTATGTCTCCTCGTATTTGGCAGTCATTGCTGAATAAGGACTGTCTGCTGACCTTTCCTTCAACAGCAGATTCCAAGCCAAGTTGCTGCTCTGTTGAGATATGGCTGTTTTTCTTTCTTTCAGTCTGTCTTTCTTGTGGTAGAGTTTTGTGTGTCTCACTTTGATTTTGGATAAGTGCCTCACAAGCTATGGACTCTGAATATCTGCCTTATTTGGAGAAAAATGTAGGATCTTCAGTTGGTTTGATCTACCAGTATGTTTCCTACTCTCCTTCAACCATTTCTGCTTTGCCAGTCTTCATGTTTTCTTCTCTTTCACATGTTCACTGATCCCTCTTCCTTCCTCAATAGAGAAAATTTTAGTAGCTGGTGTTAATTCCACCTGAGTCCTGCTGATATTTGATGTTCATCCCAGGAAAAAGACATATGCAAGTTCATACACCAGGACAGCAGATGCTGCTGTATTGGAATGTATAAAATAGGTTACTTTAATCATGAATTTACACAGGTCTGCGCCATAAAAATATTTTCCACTGAATTTTTGCCTAAACTGTCAAATTCCAGCCTTTTCAATTAGTCTCTGTAGACATTCCATAAGAAATAATGTATTGCTCTTCTGACTCCAACAGTAATGTTTTCAGGTTAGTGTAGGTGAATATATCTACAGATTTGGAGGAAAAGTAGGTCCCTCTGTTAGACCACTGAGATCAAGAATAAACCTTGTGGATCAAATGAAGACCTATGGAGAAATGATTTTGCAATTAGCTGTTTTTCCATTTAAGAAGTGGCAAACCACTAAACAATATGTGGAGCAAAACATGGCATGGTGGAGTCCTTGGCCAATGACAATAAGATGCCTACCAAAAAGATGGGTTTTGGGTTTTCTCTGTACTGTCTTTTAAATGGAGAAGTGTTGGAATGATGGGAGAAACGAGAACTCGAATCAGAGGTGCAGAAGTTCAGGACAATCAGAGTGTCAGATGGATCCTTTCATTTATTTGAATTTTTGAAATGGAACCTTTCCATAATTTATTGGGTTTGTATGGCATTCACTATAAGCAGATAATGTAGGAACAGCAAATACATTTGGTTTTAGCTGGATGCTGAAAGGACAAACACTGAGAGCTTCAGCAGGTTCCTTGCCTAGTGAATGGACAACTTGGGAAGCTGGAGTTTCCAAAATATCAGATACAGCCTTGTCTGTAGTTGTTCATTTACTGACCATGTGAAGAAACGAGGTGTGGGATGTAACTTAGAGTCAGTGTTATTACTGATCACTGAATGAGATCAAACTCACACTTGAAGCAGGGAATGAAGAAGGGCTTTGTGCAGTATTCATCTGTCTTTCACCTGACCTTGCTTCCATTTAAACTCTTTCCAGGCGCTACTCCAAAGATGAATTGCATTTGGTCCATTGACTTTGTGACTTAATGGTTGAAAATAAGCTGTGTTACAGCAATGTTGCCTGTGATTGACAAGAAGGGGGAAAAAAAAAATCCAATCCCTTGTCCCAGAATATTAATCTTTGTAAGATTTGCCTTATGATTTATTTTTTCAAGGATCTGACAGAAGCTGGTTTGTCCTCAGTAATGGCCAGCCTGGAAAAAAATCTTGAAAATATCTACTTCCCTTTCCCTCCACTTAGCTGGAAACTGAAAGGAAAAATAATGTCCTGTCTGTGCTGTCCTGCCATTCCTCCTGCCTGTCCCCCTGCACTGCACTCCCAATGGGTTTCTGTTATTCAGAGTTGTCACTGTAATGGATAGGAGTCAGTGCTGTACAGTTCTGTCCTGTAGAAGAAATGCACTGGAAGACAGGGATGGACGATCAGCATCAGCACAATGTCCAATGAACTGATATTGTTTTAAGAATGAGGCTTATCCATACTCTTATAATGTGCCTTTCATAACGCTTCCTTCACCTGTGGGGCTCTCAGCCCCAACCTCTGCACTGCTGCTCCCTTTGCCTCACTCTCCATCCTACCACACAGCCACAGCTATCTGTGTGGTCTCTGAAATTCACACGGCTTGGTGGCAACCAGTAGGGAGGGAAAATAATGTGTTTTATTTATTTAGAGTCAAGCACAGTTTAAACTCCATTCTAAATAAATAAAAACTCTTAGCCAGATTTATATAAATAAAAAAGCAGATTTTTCCCTCTCTTTTGGCTGCTGTTGAACAGCCTCGGTTTCAAGACCACACAAGGAGTTGTGTCAACAGCTCTAAAATGTGTGGTGGAGGCAAAGGTAGGAGGGATAGGAAGGACCTTGATAACTTGCTTTGGGATTCCAATGCATTGAAGCACCTTCCTTGTGTACATAAAGGAGGAGCCTTCACACTGCGGTGGGTTAAAATATTAAATGAAAGCTGGGAGAATTGTATATTTTTGATGGAGGAATAGTTTTGTAAAAGAGAATTTTCTCTTCAGATTGTTTAACTACTCTTTATCAAGACACGTAGATGGATGATGGAGTTAGTTGGCACAGCTGAACAATACTGTTTCTTTCTTTCAGTGTTACTTAGAGGCAGTGGAGCACCCATAAAAAGCAGTGATTTGAGGAAAAAGCTTTTACTGTAAGGAGGCTATCCCATTTGTCCTCTGCGGACTGACTTTGCATTATGCAAGGGTTCCTAGTTTCCATCAGATGGTGCTCCCACATGAGTGCTGACAGCTCTGTGTCTCCTGTTACAACCATCACTTAGGGAAACTCCAAGAGCAGTTTCATTTTCTAGGGAATTAAATGTATTAGTTATGTCTGCACGAGGTTTCATATCTCTCCTCACTTTCAGACCTGCCAAGCTCTCAGGAAGGGTGACAAACAGCTTCCCCGTGGAGCACCTGGGTTTTGTTACTTCAGCTGAGATGATAACAGGCCCTAAAGCAGAGGTCATCTCTAAGCAGATTCTGGTTGGGGCAGCGTTTGCCTCTCTGCTCGTGGGTGAGGATGGGCTTGAGGACATGGTTCTGCCACTTGTAGGATTAGACAGGGAGCAAAAAGGGTCCTATTATTGTTTATTATCTTGTGACTGGTCAAAGGCTGCTCCAATTATGGCCAAAAATTCAAAGAAATGGTCTTGCAAAGCAAAACCATGCTAGCAGTTCATTACCTCTTTCATATTCTGAACCTCTGTGGGCTTGTGGACAAAATGACCAACAGATGCTAGTCGCATTGAGGAAGAAATACAAAGAAAAATTTTTTAAATGTGTCCCTTTATAGCTTACTACACCCAGTTTAGATATAAATTTTAAGTTACGTGTGGTTATATATCCCACAATACTTCTGAGCCATCTTATGAATTGGTGTTTTACTAACAGAACTTTTTAAACTTAAAGATGCAGCTGGGGTCACAGCCTGTCATGGGCAGTGGCGTCAGAATGGCACAAACTCCCAACCTTTTTCGTTTAGTACATCTCAAGGCTGGATTGCTGCATGGTGCAATTCGCAGCACCTTCTTAAAAAACAACAACAACAACAAAAACCCTCATGCTTTCTGCTATGAAAATAGAGTGTCAGTGGCAATGGACTTTATGTGCAATAAACAGTTATTTGTGGTTATTAAACACCCCAGCCTTGCCTTACTATGTAACCAGCCATAAAAGTCATTTATTACATTGTATGCTGAGTTGCCATGAAGGATATCACTAACTTATTGCAGCATTCTATGTAACTGCACCAAAGAGACTATTCATTTTCACAACAAAGGAAAAAAAAATGATTTTAAGCTCACCATGGTAATATGAGTTGTTTAAGGCCTTGAAAATAATGTAACGCAAGATATCTTTCCAAAGAATGATAGCTGAACTATTAGCTCTGAATCAGAAAGCAGATGGTTCTGCACCTCTTGTATTGCTGACTATGAAGTGTCACACTCCCTGGTAAGAATGGACTACTGGAGACAGTTTTTTCATGCAAATTTATAAAAGAGAGACACAAAATAATGAATACTAGCAAATCTGGATCTCGGGATTTTGGGTGACATGGATTTTTAACTTCGTTTTAATTATCTTATTGGAACTCAGTGTAAATATTAGTTCTGAAACAACGCGGTAGTTCCAAGAAAAAAGAAAAAAAAAGCTATGGGAAGTTATGTTTAAAGAGAATGAACAAAGTAATCTGTTAAATTGTACTCAGGTTAATGTGACACTGATTCTGCACAAAAATAAAGAAATCTTACACATACAGCTAGGCAAAGGCCATAGAGTAACTGTTGCCAATGAAGACGGTTTCATTTAAAACTGCGCTTGTCAGACAACTAGATTCAATTTCACCTTTTGTAGATAAAGCTAAATGTGCTCACAAACTGCTCATAGTCTTCTGTAACAGATGAGGTTGAGGCAATTAGTAGGAGACAAAATCACTCTGTGTTGCAAGGATTTAAAGCATTGTGCAAAAGCTCTGAAGGGTTTATTGTCATCTCAAGGGTAGAAACATATTTTTGCTTTCTGTTTTCAGGAAAGCCGCCAGGCTAATTGTTAGCACAGTGCTAAGTTTTGACCCTTTTCCTCTTTGTTTGGAAATAAATATGAAGTTATTAGAATAATAGCCTGATGTAATTAAGCTTTATGCTGGGAGGACCTTTTTGCTGGCCAGGTGGGATTGTTTGATAAGATGCTTTTGGAAGAACAGACATTTTATCACTGTCCAATGCAAGCACTAAGGTCTATATTTAGACCTTTGTGTGGAAGACTTCTTAATGCTAGAAATCAGTGATCCTAAGAATTTTGAAGTTTGTGGTAGTTATCCAATTTAATGGGAGCTTTTAGGCTGTTTTGAGGAGAATGGATATAGCACTGGATGAGCAGGTGGAAAAAAATTATCTAGGATTGGAAAAGTAATTACTATCACGGATAGGGAGCTGAGCTCTTAATAAGAAAAGCAAGCTAACTTTGCGTGTCTGTTAGGAAAGAGGATAACAAAACAAAACAATAAAAGAATGTAATTCCAGGGATGCTATGAGGTCTTTCTATACTTGCTTCAAATCTGATGCCCGGGAGCCAAACAGAGCAAGGAGGCAGATGGGAGTATTTCAAGGCTACAGTTTGTTTGCAAGGGTAAAAGACTTTTGTCAAGATTTTTTACTTAGGCAAAAAGCCAAACCAAGACCCAGTGAATAGAAGGTGAAGCCACATCCACATTCATTAGACAATATGTATGTATTTGTGTGTGTGTATGTTTGTTTTTTTTGGGAGGCTGGCGGCTGTGTAACTTCTCCACTGCAGTAGTGCCTGGGTAAAAATCTTAACTGCTTACAAGAGCAAATGAACTCTGTTAATTAGCAGTTTAAATTCATTGTGCTTTGGCTTGTACAATACTTTCATGCCTGAAGTGCAGAAGTATCCATAATGACTAGTATGGGGTACATAGCTATATCTCCCGACTATGTTCAGTGATCTCACTACTGTAACTGACAGTAGAAGCCCTCTAAAATTTAATGTCAATCCTAAAATAATTTTAAAAGGTATTTAAACATAGCTGCTCCTCTTATGCACTGCTTGTAACCTGAGAGCATCCATGTGGATAAAAACAGAGACTCGTATTTTGTAAATTGAAGACGTTCTGCTTGTACCGCTGAAGAAACAAACTAAAATATAAGGCAACCAGATGTTTAAAAATGTCGAAAGCCCCCTTTTTTTTGAAAAGATATCTATGTTAAATAAACATTAAAATGCTATTTTTTTTGCTGTGTAACTATTCATTTTAAATGGCACCCCAGGAGTTTGTCCAAGGGTCTCCAGGTCACTTAGGAGAAAGTGCAGTATGTTTTGGCTCCACATTCTTTGACTTTCTACAAAGAACTAATTCTTCCCATTAATAAAATAAATGTTGCTGATGTAGATGAATCAACATATTATTTTAAAAGACTAATTCATTCAAGCAGATGGCAAGTCTGAGATGAGTAGAAAATTTTAAAAGGCCATCACTTTTGGGAGAAGAAGACCTTGATGGAGCAAGGTACTATTCATCCCCATTCATTCACCAAGTAGAATTTATTCATTTGGGCTTTCTCTGTCCACAGTGACAATGCCATGACAATAGGAAGTGTGGAGTTTCTGGGTTTTTTGTTGGTAATGGGGCAAAAGCCACCTGTTCTGGCATGATAGCAATGATCATCCACAACAGATAGCAGCAGGTCTGGAGGTTCTTTCTAGGCATACTGGACAGACTGTTTTTCTTTCAAGAATATATTTCACTTTCTGGGACAGTATTCTGACATGGCCTGCATTTTAATTCAGTTCGCAACAGCTTATAAGAGCATTTGTATTGAAGCTTTTATATTCCAGTTCCATGCATTAATACATGTATGTACATCAGTGATGGTGAAGGTGGGTTTCTGGTTACCTGAAACCCTCTTTAGAGCATATTGATGTCTGGCTGCAATTTCTCTTCTTTAAAACTTTTAGTAACTAATGTGATAGCCTCTGTGTTTCCAGACAGGAAATAACACTCACTGTCAGCTGTTTTGTATGTGGTGATCAAAGGTGTGTTCCTGCCCTTGATACCTGAGGATATGAAAGGGGTTACACTGAAAAGCTTCTCATCTCTCAAGGAACACGTTTACCTCTAGTGATGGTTTGAAAACTATAAAATATGAGTTGAAGATGCAGAAATTCCTTTTGCCTTCTTGGGAAGCAAGACTTGAAGCTCTCAGCTGGTGCCCATCAGTTCAATGTCAGAGAGTTGTAAAGTGATAAGGAATGTTGCACGTGGAAGTGTAACCTGGATATAGCAGAACCAGCTTTAATGCACCTCCTGATGTATCACAGTCAGCCCTCCCAAGGCTCAGTTAGATTCTTGGCAGAACATAAAGGTCTATTAGCATATTCAGGGCTCCATGGTGTTGTCTAAACTACTTCTGTTCCTCTGTTCTGTTCCTGTTAGCTTGTCTGGAACCTGCTCAGCTATCTATATTCTTTGTTGCACTATATGCAAAAGACAAATGTCACAACTTCACAGCTTGACAGAAGTGTACTCCATCCCTATTATAGAGTAACATCCATGGTCTCTTGGTCCAGCTCAGTGAAAATAATAATTTCAATACGTGGAACTAAATTACTTTGCTACTGTATGAGCTTTTATGTTATTTAGCTGCGTGAGTGGACATCTGTGCAGGACTAGTTAAACCTCTGACGCCAAACTGATCATTACTCAATTGGGAAATGATAGTCCTCAGCCTATGTAGATAGGTGGCTTTTTTTTCTTTCTTTCTGTTTATGGCTGGGGAACTTTTGGAGGTTGTTTTATTTTCAGTCACTTGGAGCTCCAATATGAGCTGTCAACCCACAGAGCAGTGTAATATTACAGATAGTTGGATGTTGCTACGATTCCCAAAGGCTAAATCACCTCTGGTTAAAATATCAGTTTTCATTGTTAAGGAAATTTGATTTTTCTAAAGAGAGATGTCAGGAATACATGGAAGAAGCTGGCTTATCATTCATGTTTTGGTAGTAGCTTAGTGATAAAAACAGGCTGCATTTGCAGTACATGTGGATAACTTCTTATAATGTATTGTTCACAGATCCCAGGAAAGAAATCTCAGCATCATGCCAGTGCAAGTGTTTTGTTATCACTTCTCTTGGGAAAAAAGCATGCAAGGAAAACCGTTCATTTGCTGTTTTAAGAGGAATTTCTTTACCTTCCAAGAATTACATCTCACAGATGGGTTTGATTACAACTTTTAGCCTTTCTGATGCTGCAAAATATGAGGGCTGCTCCAAAAGTAATGCTTCCTGTTTTATTATTTTGGCCTACGACTTCAGAGACGAATGTTGGTGTTATGGCAGTAGAGGCTTAACCTTCCCACCAATATTCCATTATGTGTTGTTGCTGTATTACAGATAGATATAGAAGAAGAAGTACGGATAGAAGTAGAAGAGAGTGGAATTCAATTCCTCCATATGGGAAAAATGGCTCCCGCTGACGTTTATCAATGCTTGCTGAATGATTCTGGAGCCCAAACAGTGAATGTGAGCTTGCTGGTGTGTTTCACCAGCGGTGACAGCAACAGTGGTTCACCTCCATTGGTATAGATTTTTCCGAGAGCGTCATGAGGGTTGTTGTCTATCGCTGGTGAAAATGCAGTTATGGTAGTGAGGTTGCTGAAAAATTGTGTTTTGTAGCTGAGAATTTCCTCTGTTAAACAGTGCTATTGTGCTTTTTGCATCTACTGTAGTTCCCATGGAAATAAAAAGGAGGCATTACTTTCAGAGCAATCTATGTATTTGCTTTACTTCTTGAAGAGAAAACAAAATGTGGTGTAGCTTAAAGGCAAAAGACATGAAACATATGCAGTAGGTTTTTTTTTTGCATAAAAAGTCTTTTTTTCTGGATATGTCTGTAGATATATGTTAAGAGAGCAACCATTGGGACTCTTTCAGCAAAGAAATTATTCATTTTTAGGGGCTAAATAAGACAATCAATTTACTCCGGCTGGGCTCTGTCTACAAATTACTCCAGAATTTTTTGTGCCAATGTCTTGTTTGTTTTTTTTCCTCTCAAACACTTCCAAGAGCCAGGAGGATGGTTGCTGGAATGTAATTAAGGCTCTAATAGGAAAAGAATAACTTAATCTCAAATGGATTCTCCCTGCTCCTGCTCTGCATACAGAATGCATGAAGAAGACTATAGCACAGTATCCATATTGCTTCCCCATTGTTGTGTATGTCAGGATCCCTCCCTGTCTATTTAACAAGTTTTTTGTGACCTCGAACGACATCACTATAAATTAAGCCTACTCCTTGTAGAGTCTTCTGGAAGGTGCAAACTGATGTATTCCCTCAGTTCCTCTTTATGTCAGAAGGAAGTAAAATTGTAAGGTGTTTTGCAGGAGCTATTTAAGAATAGTATCCCAAATTAATTTTGGAATTGATTTCAGCATGTTGTTTTTATATACTGTCTCACACTGTTAAAGAACCAATTATGTGCTTGACGTCACTCTACAACAGTACTGAACTTGCATTGTTCCTGTACAGCCTACAAGCAAAAGACGGAGCGTCAGCCTTTACATCACTGCTGTATCAGTGGAAGAAAATCAGAAGTTGAGCAGTCCCTTGCTTTTCTTGGTTCAGATGATGTAGTGCAAGGTGAAGTTTCAAGTTCCAAACTGTTTCCTGTGATCAACGAGGAAAGAAAGCTTGTGGTGAAAGAACTGAGAGTGGAGAGATGGCAGTTTATCAGCTTTGGTCTGTTGTAATGGAGTATGTATACTTGTGTGTTATAGGTTTCCAGTTTTCCCACCGTGCTCTAAAAGCTGTATTCAAAGTAGGGGAGCACTTTCCTCCATTATCAGTGAATCTGCTTTTGACATCCTGTTAAAGGCCTATGCAAATAGTCTTCAAAGAGGAGTAAATGAAAGACACTAGTGAAAAGCAAAGTATGACCAGAGGGCAAAGATCTGTCAAAAGCACTTTATCTTTCTTTGTTATTGAGACATGGACAGATGTTTGTTCATAACAAAATGCCTGAATTGGGGATTTTGAAAGCCCTGATCAGGAACTGTATTTAATTGCTGTTAAGAGTGCAGCCATGTCCTAGCCGCAGCTTGGGTTGGTTGTCCTAAACTGCTGTTTGTGGGGATCCTAGGAGTAGAGCAGAAGTGTATATGCTTTTGCTGAGATAGGGCTGTCAGTTCAGAAACACACTGAACATCTGCTTTGGCTGAGTCCTGCGGTTAAACTAGATTAAAGCTCCGTATTAAAATGATCATCAGTCAATCAGAATGCTTCCTCGGTCTGAGAAACATAACATCACGCTCAGCATTGCAGTTTCCAAAGAAGCTGTTGTGTTGCAGTAAATTAATAAATAAATAAAGAAATGAACAGTGACATATTTCTCAATTGTGGTTTATTTGGCATATACGACATCACAAACTAATGTTTATCCTAGGATCAAACAACTTTGAGTTTGCTGTCCTAAATGATTTTGAATTTAGCTAATTGTTCCAGGCACCTCTCAGCTATTAACTCTAGTTAGCAAAATGAAGTGTAATTAATGTTTGTCTAGTTTTTGGAGTGTTTCCAAGAAAGCTGTAGCACAGACCACAAATTTGTGTTGTTTCAATGGCACAGAAATAATTTTCCTTTAATTTCAACCCCTGGATAACCATTAAAGATTACCAGGCTGCAGGTCTGATGAATTATAGGCATATGAGTTGCCAGGAAAGTTCTGTTTTATTAATATGAGGAAAGCCATTATTACAAAAAGAACACTCGACCCTGCCAAACAAACCAAGATAATTCTCTTCTGTTGGCATTTGTCTGTGAGCTAGTTGTCATGTGTACATAAATAAGAGTTTTCCATAGACAAGTTGATAATAATTGAATAGATGTGTCTTACGTTACAATTTGCAATTGTAGTGTAAAGTGTATTGTAAAGTGCTTGCTGTAGGTGTAAGGTATTCTTGCTGTAGAAAATTGAGTTACCTGAATTAAATGCCTTATTGCATTTATTAATAAATCTAATCAGTTTGGTTTTGGTTTTGTTGAAGGAAAACAATGAAGACACAGATGTTTATTTTCTTCCACATAGTACATGCAACAACATAATTTCTGAAGTCTATTTAAGACTTCCAGATATCCAGAAAATATATTCAGTGTTGTGGAAACACAGAATTAGTGAAAAAAATTCTATAAACCTGTGCATATCAAGATGATGCTCTCTTTCAGGAATGCCTGTTACATGTTGCGGAAACATTTGGTGCAACTTGGATGTATTTTTTTGTCATGGATTTTAATAGCTAAATGTGCAAAAGTGGCTACTGCAAATATTTCAGGAGTTTTTCTGGTAAAAGTTACAGATATTAATTCAAAGGCTAGATTCAAGGGACAGATTCTGGCTTTTTGGAGCCCGAAGCACATTATGCCATAAGGATTCTGTGTTCTCCTCCAGCCCCCCTTCCTATTTCTTTCTTCACACACTCATGGAACTGCAGTGGAAAGAAGACTTTCCCCTGGGGGAAACATCACTGATCCCTTTTTCTTTACATACAGGGAATTTCTTGGAAAGCACACAGCTATTCTCCCCCATTCTTTGAAGGCTCTCATGATCTGGGACAATGAGGAATGACATTAAGCTGTTTGTATGTTAGCCTCTTCTATCTGGAACTGTTCCCCCAGAGTCACATTTACTGGCAACACCACAGTTCTTAAATTTCTGAAAAAGAAAACTCTTCTCTGTAAGGGAAAAAAGACAATGGCAGAACAAAACAATGTTCTGAACATGAAACAACAAGATTAAATTATTCTTATTTTCTAATCTGAGATTCTTTGTTTCTGTTGATTGTTGACCATGTCTGATTACTGATGTTTCCACATAACCTATCTCCAATTCTCACTGCAACTTTTTCTCTCTTCCAAAGAAAGAAATATTGTTAGAGCAATAAGTGACTTTTTGACAAATGCATTCTCTATTATTTAGAGCAAAATTTTACTCTATCAGGTATTTTCAAAAGTCATTGTGTGTTCATGGCAACTATTGCACTGGAAAGCTGGGTATTTGTCTGATCAAGAGCTGTCTCTTGGTCGTACGGTTAGGATTAAAGTCATAATATTCAGGCTACTGACAGTGGTCTTCAGATGCATTAGAGATTGGGAATAGCTGGTGTAGACTTGCAGTAAATACTAGTTGCCAAAAGTGGCTTCATCATGAGACAAAAGCAATGAGCAAACTGCTGAAATGAAGCACAGTGCAATTGTAGGAAAAAATGATGCACAGGTGTTTTTGCTAGTAGTTCCAATGAGAGCATAGACATATCAGATAAAGAGAGATGCCATATGTACAGTACTACAAATAAATCAACAGTGCTGGCTGTGAAAAACGCGTCAGCATCAAAACAGGAATTTGCCCAATAGTTGACTAGCAGCAGTAGTTCATGCACTAGAAACTACAGTTTTAAATGAAACAGATCCAGTACTTGAAAGGAACTTATAAGCAGGAGGACCAGTTTTTTACATGACCTAACAGTGACAGGACAAGGAGTAATGGAATTTGGCATTGAACAAAAAGAGTGGAGATTTAAGTTAGATGTTTGGGAGAAATTCTTTACTCAGAGGGCGGTGAGGCCCTGGCACAGCTGCCCAGAGCAGCTGTGGTGCCCCATCCTTGCAGGTGCTCAGGGCCAGGTTGGATGGGGCCCTGGCCCTTGGGGGTGGGCAGACCTGCCCATAAAAGGGAATTGGGGCTGGGTGGGCTTTATGGTCACCTCTTCCAAACCTCTTCCAAACCGTTCTGTGAGATCCTGTATTGGAACTGTTAGGCTAAGGTCTGAACCAGTGATTGAGCACCTGGGAAAGGGGCATAGCCAGCCCTGGGAACACAGGTGGAAACAATTCATCTGTTCCCCAGCAGGGGTGGAGTCAGGCCCTAGCTCCCCTCACCTCATTTAGGGGCTGGCCTGGGATGGAAGGTGTTCTCCTTGGTGATCTCTCGGGAGTTTTTGGTGAGCCTTGGTCCTCAGAAGGAGGTAAGCAATTCCTTCTTTATTTTCTGGATTGTGACCTTTACCTTTCCTAGGTAACTTAAGACTGATTAAAAGCAGCTATATCTGCTACTGCCTTTCCCTATGGATATGTGGTAAAGCTGTGAGTTCTTCAGGAAGCGTCAGATGCAAAGGCAAATGGTTTTCAGACAAAAAATGTTAGAGAGAGAACAGATTACAAAATCACAAGGTGTAATGGCTAAAGCGGTGGAAAGTTGAGAGAAGGCAAACTGTGAAAAGATAGGCGGAACCCTATTAAAGCAAGCAGTTGAGCGTGGTCCAATCTGAAGATTGCTGTTGTCCATGAGAATACCATCAGGCTGAGCAGAGTGGGAGTGCTTGCCTTCTGGTATCTTCTCTGTATTGTCAGACCTTGGTCAGTGTTTACTGACAACTGAAAATTTCTAGAAAGCATGCAGTAATTACAGTGTATTATCATCATATGTAACTCTGATACACAGATTATCATAAAAATCTTCTTAAGCAATTGCTTGTTTTTCCTTGAGTGTTGCTGTGCATGACTTCATTTGTGTGTGAACTTCAGTTGGTCACAATAACACCTTATAAAGTAGTTTTAACAAGACAGAAATGCTAAAGTGAAGTTTGGATTTGGTTTCAGAGATCAATCCTTTAGGAGACTACAGTAAATTCTTCCCCTGATTGATGCCTAGTTCTCTGAATAAGTTTAGTTTTCCATGGGTAACATTTTTTTCTTTGTGCAATTTAATTGCTTTACAAGAAAAGACCAGGATAGCGCTATATAGCTATAGTGGCTTTGCCTAGCTTTTGGAAAATGTATGGTTTTACAGTTAAGCAACATGGATGCTCTAATGTGTCACATATTTGGGTTTGTTAAATCCATTAGCAAGCAATAAAAGCTCTGCCATTCAATCTTTCTTGTTATTTATATATTATTTTGATCCCACCCTTTCACCCTCAGCTTTGATTTTTCTTTCACTTTTGCCAGTTAATTTATAACCGTGAAATAGAAACTGTACCACTCCTGCTTCACAGCTCAGCAGACAGGTGATTGAGAACCACCACACTGGGCTATGGCTGCTCAGCCTCTACTGCCCGTACCTGTTTCATAACTGAGCCTGGGTTTCTCTATCACACCTTTAAAGTTTCCCTAAATGAATTCCATCCGATAAGGCCTGTCTCTTAAGATGGATGTAAGTACGACAGGTTTCCTGTAGTTCTCTGTTTTAAGCAATCTAAGCGCAACTGTCTTTCACAATATCCTTTTTTGACCCTATATACTTGTATGCTCTCCAGCCCAATGTAATCTATCAAATGCTAGCAGAGTCTGGGGATCCCAACTGATTCGATAAAATACCAGTGTATTTTTCAGGCCCAAATCTATTTTTTTAATGAAATAATAAAGAGAATGCTGAAACGGAATAGATTGTGTACACAGTCCAAAAGCACATGTATGAAAAACAATGCTCCTTAGCTGAAAGTATGCGTAATTCCCTCTCTCTCTAGACTCTGACTAATCCTGGACAGGATTGCACAAGAAACCCTCACATATAGTGTTTAATTTTATGAGCTCAGAGCGTGTGTATCCTCTCTTAAAAGGCAAGAAAGGGAAAGGACCTCAGCCTGTTAGTCACCATGGCGGTTAGGATATGTGCTAGTTGTGGATGAGAAAGAGTAACCTGTGACGCTTGCTCGCTGTGGACGTGCTAGCCATTGGGCTGGTTATGGGGAAAGGCACTCTTTGGCACAGCCTGTTGGTATTAAGGGTGAACTTACTTTGAATCCTCCCTGAAATGAAGCAGGCATCTAGCAAAATCTCCTTTGTTCTGAGCAGATGCCATTCGCATTGATGTTGAGGAGAAAAACTCAGAGAAATACTAGTCATGGGTATGTTATTGAATCTGAAATTTTACCAAAAAAAGGTAGAAGATCAAATTTGATTCAGATAAAATGTGTATGTGAATAACATGTCACAAGTTTCTCTATGCCTGAAGTAAATACAATTTCTACACAAAGCAGAACACAGATGGAGAAGTACTGTTTTACTTTTGTCTGTGAGACAGTAGTTTATAGTTGTGGTCAGTGTGCTGTTGTTGTCAACACAGTACTGATTCAGAAAAGGCTGTAGGCAACAAGTGAAATGAATATTTTACAACTAAGGTTTTCTCAGTGTGCGTTCATTAAAAATTTGTTGAGGGTAACATTTGCTGTTTTTTTTTTTTTTTTTTTCTTCAGGACAGAGTATCTTTTACTAGATCAAAACCATGTCTTTCATCTCAAAAGAATGCACTCATAGGAAAAATAGGGAACTTCAATTAATGAAGTGTTTGAACGCCTCTGTCAGGCAAAAGAAAAATTCCCAGCAGAGTTTGAAGTGATCCAGGGAATGCCCCTAGGACTTCCTGTATTATGGAAGTGGATTCATAAAAAGCCTCCTATGTGTGTGGCTCAGAACTAGTAGACCAAGTAGCCAAACTGTGGAGAGTTATGGTTCCACTGTCTGTGGAAATGGAATAAGTTTATGTGTGCGCCTTTAATTGTGAGTGGTGGTGGGGGATGTCTTTGTCTTGCTTAGAACTGCATGGAAGAGCTGAACTGGGTCTTCTAGGCATTCCTTTGAGCCACCCCAGTGTTCCTCTGAGGAGCCGAGGCCCGTTGGGCAAATTGCCTCACTGGGCATCAGTTCAGGAGTGCTGCTGGAGCAGGGCCTGAGGCTGAGCCCCACTGCACTCAGCTGCAGAGAAGAGCTGGGTTTTACTGCTGATTTTTTGCTGGCCTTGCAGAAATGTCACCTCATGTCCCCTTCCCAGTGTGCTTAGTGGGACTCGCAGCCCAGGACGTGAGGGAACTCAACTCCCCCTTGGAGCCAATTCAGGATTTGGGGCTGTTGCTTTTCAGGTTACAGGGAGTTCAATTAGAGTTTACTGCAGGCTGCTGACAAATTGGCAGCCGTTATCTTGATGATCTGTTTGTGAGTATCCTACTGAGAGTTTAATTTTATTTCATTTGCCTGTTGGTATTTGCTGTCCCAGGCGCAGGGCATCATATTGCACGCTGTGTGTATGATGTTATGGCTACTCATCAAGTATGTAAATGGAGATAATTTGCATCTCTCAAATCTCTAGCTATGAGGACTCATTTTTAATGCTATGCATCCCTCAGTATCTGAAGCCCTTGCTTCTGTTTTCAAATCTCAAATTTTATCTAAAAGTAGTACTGGAACTGATTAACTGTAAAAATCTGTTTTTGCTATTGAAAGCACTGTCCCTAAACATAGCAGATAAATGATTGCCAGTGGCTGATTCAGGCAACACCACAGCTTTCTCAGTCTTTGTAGTTACTATTATGAATGCTATAATTTAGTTATCAAGACTGGTAGTTTCTTCTCACAGAAGAATCTTTATTACAAGGTTGACTTGCCTAACACCTTTCTATTAGTAACAGAAACAAATAAGAGTTGATTGTTCAGCTGCTGTCATTTAAAAAGACTAAATCAACCTGCCACAAAAAAAATAATTCCCCCTGGTAACTTTATCCATTTGCCCTTGGTGGTGACACTGTGGATACCACCCTGGTTGAACTATATATTAGTTCCTGGAGCAGCGCTTTGAAATATATAGGTCTGTACAACGTTGTAATTGAAAAAAATTGAATAGCCATGCATGGTTCAATAATCTAAAATGAAAGCAAAGGTTCAGTTCTAATTGCTTTCCACAATTTAATGCCATTTTGCTGCATTTTCCAAATGGGTATATTCTGCTCTTCTAGATTTATCTATTATGCTATTTGGCAGTGCTGGCTCTGTATTAGTAGCATGGAGTTTAAATTTTTTTGAAAGGAGGCACGGAGTTTTTATTTTATGTTTGGGCCACATTTTTAAAAGCCTTATCTAATCAACTGTACCGGTCTGGGTGCTCGCTCTTCCATTGAGGAGGGCCCTTAGAAGGGGTTTGTAACCTGTGTGTTGAGTTAAGGGCAGAAATTTAGTTTTATCCATTAAATTAGTCTTTCTTCTATTATGTCTTGAAGGGAATCGAGTCTCTAAATTTTCTTTGGATTGAGGGAATGTTAAAAGCTGATGTGAAATACGTGCTTTTAAAAATGAATACACTTTTTTTAACAACCTTTCGCATTGACTTTTATTTTAAATGCAGTACTTCTAGTTATTTTTCTGGTTATTAAACACTGTACATTGACTATCTATGGACAGAAACTATTGAAATCTATGGAGAAATGGCTCTGAACAGCGATGGCTTAAAATGGAACTTCAGCTTCAACTTAAAATTGCTTTTGTTTTGAAACTGTTGATGTTATTTTGATGTCACATTTCACTTTTGGACTATTCCTCACATAAATCCTACATATGGCTGTACTTGAGACTACTTTGTTTAAAAAAAAACAAAAACAAAAACACACCACAATAAAAAGCTGTTTATATAAAAATCTGATATAGTTTTAATAGCTATGAATACCATAGTCTAAATTACCATGGTTATTTTCAAAGAAAATTATATCACTGCTGATTGGGATGATAATAAAAGTTAGTTTACATGTATTTAAAAAATATGTATTTCAAGTCTTTTTTTTTTTTTCTCCAGACTAAGTAGAGGATTCTTTTGATTGCTGGGTTTTTGCATCTGGTTGGTTTAAAGTTTCTGTGTTGTTTTTATAATGATATGGGTGAAATAAAGAGTGAAATGCAGGGATTTAAAGCAGGCTACACCAATAAGGTCAAATTGTTAAGAAGCTTAGGAAAAACACTTGCAATGTTTTGAAGGTCTGTAGATGTATATACACAAAGGGCATGAATATAAATACAATTATATGTTTTATGTGTGCCAAAATGTATACTAGTAAATATTACAGTGCTTTTGGGAGGCTTACTGGAAACATAATCCAAGATGAGGGAAGTGTAAGGGAATAAGCATATTGTCAGACGTTCATGACGTGAATTGTACAATGGAACAAAGTGAACAGCAAAGAGAAGCAGCTTCCACACTTATGGTGGGAAGAAATGATGAAGGAAAAATTGCTGACAGTTAAAAGAAAGATGAGATTGAAGCTGTTTGGGTGTTACTTGGTGGAACTGTGAAATGTTGTTTATTCTTAAACAGGAGCAGGCATTAGAAAGCCTGTAGGAGATGTGGTGTTCACTCTGGAACTTCTAGATGTTGGAGTCTATTTTGTAGATAAGTCAGACTCCAGGTGGTTCTAAATATAATTCTTGAAGTATCCTTACATTCAGTATATTTGTATACCAGTGACACTTCCTTTTCTTATTTGAGAATAAAATAGATAATAGTCCTGGTACGCAAAATGATTTCTGATTGTCTATTAGTACCTTGTAATGCTGTTTTATGAGAGATGTTTTTCTTTTCAATCAAGGCAGCACACTGTAATTTTGGTAAGTTCTTCAAACAGTTTAGAACTCAGATCTTGGCTAACCACTGCTCAGGGGCAATCAGTGTTTTGCAGAGGGTGGTATATTATTCACTAAATGTTGTTTTATTGTTAATGAGGAAATACTGGATTGGAACTCAATAATAAAACAGAATGAGAGAGTTAACTCCTACAGCTTCGTAGCTACTGGTCTGTTGTAGGGACATTATTAACAATGGCTTACTTGTTATTTTAGCTGCAAGTATTAAGTACAAAAGAACTTTATGAAGGTCCCAGACACAGACTGGCATTTAGACTGACTGTCCTTTTCCAAAGCAGCTCTTGTATTAAATGAACCCACTATTAAAACATGGTAGTTTTAATTAAATGTTTATGGTCTCTAATCAGGAAAATGGCACTAGCCTGCTAGCCAAGGAAAACATGGTAATTCCAAACGGTGCCTGGCTATTAGTGCTGGATTGTCTGTTGAAGTATTTGATCAAAGGCATGGAGAGTTTGATGTTGTTCTACAGTAGGGCTAGCCTAAGGTATTCAGAAGTGTGTGTACGCAGGGGTTTATAGCAATTACAACTCTAAGTACCTGAAATCCTTTAGGATGTACAAAAGTACTGGCCTAGCTCTTCCTTGTGTGTGACTGCCCCACTGTAGAAGCACTTGAACTAGCGTTATTTATGGCATGTGGGAAAACGAGTAAGTGTGTAAAATGCATTTGCCTAACAGTGTCCAACTACACGTTACTCTGAAGGTGTACCCAGGTCATCTATCTCACCAGATGGGCTAATTCTTTCTTTTATGTTATTGCCTATCTCTAGAAGGCGATGGAGCTGTTTGTGCTGGAAGTCCCCATGTTGCATGCTCATCTAATACCAGAGTCCTTGCTTCCCCTGAAATCCCTGACAGCTGCTGTTGAGTTCAGGGGGATGAGGATGAAGTCATACATGACAAGTATGAAAAAGTCATTCTAGACTTCTGAGTTTTAAAGAAATGCAGTTACCTTATGGGTATGGGTTGTTATTTCTGAAATAAAAATCCAAAACAAACAAAAATGCTCCAGAAAATGGTGATGGTAGTGGAGGGGGATTGGGTTACCCAGAAAGCATGTGGTACACTTTTAATTAATTAGACCGTTTCAAATTCCTCAGTATTTTTCATTTTCTAGACTAATTACCACATTATGTATTTAACGGGTCTCTTTGTTGTAACTCATTTGCTTTCAGGTCCAGATTTAATTTTTCACTGTATTCTGATTCTCCACTATCATATCCTGTTGCTGTGCATTTTACCTCTCTCTACAGATGCTTACTTGACAGAAAGTTTCCGTTGACTCCAGAGAATGGATGGCATAAATAGCTTTTATGGTTCTTACATGGGCTACTTGCAAAATGGAATTGATTTAAAGGTCAAAAATCATTTCTGTTTCAGGGTCTGAACTGCCCCATCAAAGTGGTATTGTGACAAGTGTGTGCAAATCTTTTCAAGGGACTGGTAACAAATCTTTTAAAATGCAAACATTGGGTTTTTGGTGATTCCCAAAGAGACATTTCAATTTATGGATACAAACAAGTTCCCTCTTACACTAGTGTCAGTAGTAACTCTAAGAGTAATGAGGTTTCTGTCATTTGAGTTACAATATAGATTGAGATCCATAGTATTTAAGCTGTGTTCTGAATTCTGGCTCTGTGTTGTTCAAAATAGTTTTTAAAAATTTTCAAAATAGTGTTCAAAACATAGACCCAGAATAGTTTTAGTTTTGAAACCAATAGCATTATTGGTATAATCAGCAAAGGGGTGAATCAGTACAGAATGTGCAAGTAACTGGAGCATATCTGGGTCTTAGAACATCAGCATGACTGATCAGGACCTGCTAAGCGTAAATAATTCCAGGTGTTTTTTGCATGTAGTAGATGACATGGAAGATGTAGCAGCTGTATGTCTGTCTGTCAGAAAGTCATAGAAGGATAATGATGTCTCAAAGGTGATGATATTTATTTACAGGGATAGCATGACCAGGGTTTGGAAGAAACCATGAGCATACTCAGCAGCTTTTGCTATCATGTTGTTTAGCCACTCTACTTACGAAGGTAGATCTGCCCCTTACCATTTAAAATACATCTCCCATGAATAATTATTAGCTACTGCATGTTCATTGTCTGCATTAAATCCCAATGAAGACAACATGATTGCAACTTCTATTGCCGTCTAGGTAAGACCTACATTGGGCCTCCTCTCTGTGACTTTTTTTCTGTGAAGAAAGCAAAGGCTCAGTGTGAATAACCTGTGTCTCTCCGTTCACTGGAGAGTAGAGAGAGATAACTTATGTCTGTCTGCAGCATCGTTAGTGAACTGAGCACCTGAATTAAGCATCAGGGACTTGAATAGAAAATTGTTTCCACCTTTCCTATATGCATTCTTAAAAACAGAGCTTCTTTTGGAATGCAGTAGGTCAGTTTGACTCACTTTTTTTATTTAGTTAGGCAACTTCTTGGCAAAATGTCATCAAGTGAGACCTGTCTCATTAACAAATTATTCGCATTCTTTGGTGAAGTTCAGATGTGGTTTGTGTGGATTTAGAAATGGGCTTTACATGTGAGTTTGAGGGATGTTTCTATCAAATTCTTGTCACAATGTCACAGAATGGCTGGGGTCAGCAGGGAGCTCTGGAGGCTGTCCGATCCAACCCCTGCAGGTGCACTGGTTTCATGCAGTTTGCTCAGGCTCATGTCCAGGTGGCTTTTGAAGATCTCCAAGGCAGGGACCCCAGAGCTTCTGGGCAGCTTGTGGTAGTGCTTCATCACTCTCACAGCACAGAAGTGCTTCCTGATGGTTGGAGGGAACCTTCTGTGTTCCAGTTTATGCCCATTGCCTCTTGGCCTGGCACTGAGCACCACTGGAAGGAGCCTGGATCTATTATCTTCATAGACATTGACGTGATTCCCCTGAATTTTCCATTCTCCAGGCTGATGAGCAGTCTGAACACCAAATTCTGTCACCACTGGAGAAGGAGCTATTTCATTTTCTCTTATAGCTTTTTCTGGACAACTTGAGGAGCTGTACACATAAGCTTTTCTGAGTCTTTTTGGTCTGCTCTTACACATCTGTACTACAGTACTGCTCTTAGCTGATTGCCTGTACCCTGGAAGCTTCTTATCTTCTGCCCATCCATTCTCACAAAAGATTCAGAGTTGGTCTGAGATGGACAGCATGTTTTCATGTCCCTTAATATATCTTAAGGTGCCAGTTCTAATCTTCTTGTAACTCTGTTTAGTGTTCCTGCTTCAAATTTAAACCTACTTTGTTGTAATTACAGTGGTATAGAGAAATATGTGAGCAAGTAAACAGGCAAAGCATTGTAATTTATGTGCTGAAGCATGGCTGTCATCCCTCCAATTCACCTGCTCTAACAGCTCTGGTCGTTCTCAGCTATCACATATGGCTCTTGCTGCTTTGCCAGCAGTGTTGGTCTCCCCTCATAATGTCCCTGTTCTGTTGCTGTTTTGGCAGGCCCCTAGCATTTTCCTGAGGAAGGAACACATACATGGGAGGAGGAACAATGAACTGAAAAGTTTAAGCTACTTAAAAATAAGGTTCGCTGCTGCCTCCCCCACCATTCATTGCTGTGAGTAAAGCTTCAGTGCTAACGTGTACAACAATTGCAGCGCAAGGTTGTCAGTTCTCATTACTGAGAAACTGAGCAAGTGGATTGCATTACCTCTTCAAACAGTCTTCTGAAATCAGGCTGTCGAGCAGAACAAGGCACTCGTGCAGCCACAGACTTTCACATGGTTTGAATTGAAGCAGTTGTCTTCCCTATACTCTCCCAGCAGCACCAAGCAGTGCCAGAGTTGATGCACTATCACCCGGGAGGTACTGAGCTGAAATGCGGAATAATCAGGTTTCATCATTATCTGTGAAAGTGTAGGACTGAATACAAGTTTTAAGTGAAATGTTCAGTTAAGAATAAGCCTCCCAAGAAGTAAAATATAAAAAAGCCTATAGCATGCACTGGAAATCGTTGCTTTTGACTGAAGCCTTGTCAGCTGTAAGAGTGCAGTGGGTATAAGAAGTCCATTGTTTGGATTGTAGTCTTAACTTACATATGAAAGTGTAATGGGAGGTGCTGCTGTCTCTGCATGTGGGAGAGTCATTGCAGGGGTATCTAGATGCTCTGGAGAATTGGACAGTCAACAACAGCATAATGTGCAACATAGGAAAATGCTGGGTACTGCATCTGGGACAGAGTAGTGTCTTCAGTAATGTGTATTAACTTTTGATTAGCCATGCCTGACATTGTCAGGCAGTTGGACTTCGTGGTCTTTGAAGACTCTTTCCATCTGAACTATTCTGTTCTATTTCTTTATTTATTGAGTGGAGACAGGACAAGGGGAAATGGCCAGAAACTGGAGCATAGGAAGTTCCGCACAAACATGCGCAAGAACTTCTTTACAGTGAGGGTGACGGAGCACTGGAACAGGCTGCCCAGGGAGGTGGTGGAGTCTCCTTCTCTGGAGATGTTCAAGACCTGCCTGGATGCCTACCTGTGCTACCTGGTGTAGGGAACCTGCTTTGGCAGGGGGGTTGGACTCGATGATCTCAGGAGGTCCCTTCCAACCCCTACAATTCTGTAATTCTGTGATTTACATTGTTCACATGACCCAGCTTTTTCTGTGTTAAGTTGGAATCACGTACCAAAATATGGTATGCACGACCCAAAGACAAGGCTGTTTATCACTAGTTTTTATGATGTGTGGACATCTTGTTTCTGTGAGACTGCTGTGGTCAGTGGCACTGATCTCTCTGCTGTTTTCTCTTGGCCTTTTGCTTAGGGGTTGCGCAGAGCCTGAAACATTTCAAAAGGAAGTTTAACACTATGAAGCTATAATTCGTCATCAAAATAAATGAGGAAAAAAACCTCTGTGTATAAAACATCATGTTAGTGTTAATGCTAGCTTCCTATTTCCATTAGCATCTTCTTTGCCAGCTTGGAGAGAGACCAGTATCTTCTCCAGTGATAGTGGCAAGAGGGGCTGGATATAGAATTTGACCATGCATGAGTTTAGAAAAACTCAGATACTTTTATGTAGAAATAGTTCTTGCTTTAAGTGAAAATAAGAAGCTGAGAACGGAATAAGAAATCATTCTGTTGTTCTAGAATTACAAAGACTTCTTTATTAAGCCATGATTTAAAAAAAAAAAAAAAAACCAAACAAGCAAACACCCTCCGAAAGCCCCAGTCAATGAAGAAATCCCTTTTCATCATAGAGGAATTACTCTTGTGAAGCGTGATGCTGCAGTTTCTTATTGATTCACTTTTGTATGTATCTACTCGTGTCTGGGAGGTTATGGTGTAGAATAGAGTTCTACATTCATTACTGAAGTCCAGGACTTGTTTCTTTGTGTGCTGCCTCCTCTCAATTGTCACTTTCAATCAATAATGCTGTGAGCAAATTGCTTCAAGCACATGTTCCTCCTTCAAAAAGATACATGTTGTTATTTTGACAGACAAACTAGAACCAGAGTAGTTTAATCTGATCCATGTATTTATTCATTTTCAGCAGGTCAGATTGTAATAGCAACAACAAAATAAACATGTAAAATTATTAGAGAGACAACTTCAGTGGAAGTAAAGGAGAATCAGAAGGCTGGGAAATCAATTTTATAAATCCATCATGGTACACATGTGCTCTTGCACATGAATTTTAGTTTATTTTTAAATATAAAGAAAATGAGGGGAATAAGGGTAACTTTTCCTTTTGTCTATCTTCTGATTTACTGCAATGCAATTTACAGCAGATAGGCAGTGCCACTGTAGGCACTATAGACAACAACTTGAAACAGATAATAAAAATTCTCAGTTTATTAGATTTGTTCTTCTGTGATTAAAAACATATCTTAACAGCAGACATCTGTTGGACAACTTACGTGGTTCCTTATTGTCTTGGTATGTGAGAAAATACTGCAGGCTGTATTGCTTAGCCTTGTTAGACACTGATACTTTGTGGATGCACAGGAAATTAAGCATATGCTCTCTGGTGGAGTTGTAATAATGTGGAAGTTTGGTGTAATCTGCTGAAATGAAAGAGTGCTGTTCCGTGTGCCATACCCTATGAAAAGGAAAAGGAGGAATGATAGAATCCCTCTTTCCTTTCCTGATTTCATGCAACGTATCTGATTGGCTGTGAATCAAGTTTGACAGAAAAAATGTGTGTGAGATAAGCAGCATGTTAACATCAAAATAACTTTGCAACTACTCCTCTGAAGCCCTGTACTATGGCTGTTTCGTAAAGAGCAGCATTGCGGAGGAGAGCACTGCATTCCCTGTTTTTCACAAAAGAAGTTGGATTAATTTTTTTTCTTCAGTAATCACTCTTTCTTTGGACTTGCTCAAATGGGGTGTCTCTTTCCTTAGTATGAGTGGGTTTCTTCTCATGAGCACAGCTGACCACATTTTTGAAGAGTGACTGCTTTGAAGTCAAAATAGCACTGTGGGCTGCTGACATGCAGCGTAATCAAGGCTATGCTTTCAAAGCAAGAGAGACCTTGTTATATCAAGGTGTTTCAGAGATATCCAGGACCCGTTCTGTGTTTTGCAAGTAAATGTGCAGCAATACTCGTAAAAAAAAACCACTCAGGACATAGTATTTATTTACTTACGTATGATTCACTGAAAGTTTTTGTTCGACAAAGATGTCATTGCAGGTAAAAAGCTTCATGGGCCAGGGTTTTTAAATGTTGAACCTTATCTGAATAAAAGTACACTGAAACTTATGATAGAGAATATTTCAATCTTTGTTTCAGGATGCAAAACAGCCTCTCTAGAGGTTTAGGATGGAACTTATCCTGAATCTAAATAATTATGACTTCCTGCTAAAATATTGTGATATTTTCCATCGAATTCAGGTCAAGGATGGTATTAGCAGTGGGCCACCATTTTAATGTTGTGGTGATTGCTGTTGAATGGTATCTCTCTATACTTCCACGAGGATGTAAAACTACCATAATCTTGCTGACAAACTAGTAGCAGCAGTAAGTGCAGAGTCCCTTATTTTTTTATTTTTTTTATAGTGAATACCAAATTAGCAATGAGCTGAAATTCAGTAATGGGCAACTGTGCTGTTCTAAGACATGGAAAACAACTGAGATAAGCCTTTGGATCTCAGGTCTTGCATCAAGTTAATGTGGTCATCAGCCAGGAAACATCAAGGTGAGAGTACTTTCTAAGCAGCTGCCAGTCTGCCTCTTCATGACTGCTGGTCATTGCTGCGGAAATGCTCATCAGAACTAAGTAAGGATCAGATAAGTAGTGGCTTCTCCATTCTTGCCATTTTCAAGTTCACACTGGAAATGTCTGGATTTTGTGTTGTTAAATCAGAGTGCAATAGATTCAATACCAGAACAACCAAGGTAATTCTGTGCAGTGTGGTATATGTTCATTAGGAAGAATCAAAGTTAAACTGGACAACTTTCTTTTTTGTTGTTGTTTAAGAGTAGAGATGGCAAAAGACTAAGGTAATATCCTGCCTAGTGGTTTTGTCTGGCTCCAAAGAGTTAATTTTCTACATGCATTTCAGCTGGATTCTCTCTGCTAGCTATATCTGAACTGAGTGATAGAGAAATTCCTTGGAGCTAAGCTGTGAGTGTAATGTGAAGAAAAATCAACACATGCTATGAGAAATCAGGAATGTCTTTTTAAAGTGTTTACCTTTAGTATGCTGTGTGACTAAGGGTTTTCCTTCCTGGGACAATGTGAGGAATATTGGTGGCATATACAAAAGACTCAGTGAGGAGAAAGTAAGGATGGCTGAGAAATTCTTCCTCTGTGAAGTGATGAAGGCAAGGCAACCAATACCTAGCAAGCATGGGGAGATGTTTTTAGCTGGTAGAAGCTGGAAGTGCCTTCGGGCTATGTTATACTAAATTGTATGAATTGAAAGTTGCTTATTTTTGCTGAGAGTTGGAGCTTTTCCTTTTCCAAAACTTTCTAAATAGGTGCTAGATAACTAACCTGCAACTTCTGTAGACTGTGGAACTATTTTCTTCTGCAAGATTTTTTCCTTTTTTTTTTTTTTTTAATTTATTTTTCCCTGGGTCTGATTAAGCAGGTGAAGTATTTTGTGTGTGTTATAAATAGCACATTTTTCCTAGAAAGTGGATCTTTGGTACCTGATGTCAGAATTATTAACTTTTTTAAACATACAGCCAGTGCAGCATTTTTCTGCCTACTTTCTTACAAATAAATATTCCAGACTAAGTGGATTGAAATAAAAGCACAATCTGCAGTTGCTTCTTTCAAGAAATACCAGATTGGGATAGTCAGTTTTGCTCTCCTGAGTTTTCTGTCTCTTCTGATTAGACGTTATCCAGCATTTAACCAAGAAGTCTAGGAAAAGCTTACACTTGTTTTTGGACATTGGTCAAATCTGACTGTGTTCTGATAAGGAAGATTTAAAACAGCAGGTATGTATGTGAATTGCACATTTTCAAGCAAAGTTGCATGGGCAGATGTAACAGTTATACAGCACTGCGTAAGCCCGTAAGCTTTCTTATGCACGAGATCCCTAAGTCTCTCCTTTTGATCTAAGGAATTCAGCAGGCATCACGTAGCGAATATTTGGCAAAACCAGGAATTGTTTCCACTTTGGTCTGCCACAAAAAGACTTATTCTGTCTTTACTGGTTGACTGAGTGATATATTTTTTTTTTTTTTTAGGAGGGCTGCTTAAAATGAGGAGGAAGTATAGACTCTGATTCTGAACTTGGTTGTCTTGGTATGTTAATTTTCATTAGGAACTAGAAAGCTCTACCTCTTTCTGTTTTTGTTTTTTTTTTTTTTTAATTTTTTTTTTTTATTTTTATTTTTTAACTCCCTGAAGTTGGAGCACCATCCTCACATGTTTTGCTGTGTCTTCTGACTGTTAATAATACTGCTGACTTCTTCGCCTTGCAGTGAACCAGTACCACAAGGAGATTGCCACATCAGATTATGGGAGTTTGCTTCACTTCCAGGCAGCTCTATTTAATATACATCTGCTATGTAATACATGCAAAAAACTAAAATGATTTTCAGTTGCGTTAGTCTTTATTGGATCTGACCTCTGGTCCAGGAGGTGAAGGGAGAGTGGAAAATGAAAGCTGATTTGGTATTAGCCTACTATTCGTATTAGAAAAAGTAAATGCTTCTGCGGTTTTCCTTACAGAGGTGTCTTTATTCATTTGACATGCCTTTAATAACTAATTCTAGTTGTCTGGTTGCCAAGATGGATTTCCTACATGCAGACTTAAAAGTGATTTTGTCCTCTTTGAATGTATGGCTTCAAATGATCCCAGAACAGCAAACATTAAACTTCCCCCTAGACCTTGAGCTTTTCTGAAGCGCTATAATAATATAAAAGGATAAGAATATTAGAAAAAATAAATAAATGAATTAAGCACACATCATATGATATAAGCAGGACAATGAAACTCCTTGTTTTTCTCTGCTAGTTGATATCTCTTTTCTAACATTGGACATATGCTGTGGATTTCTCACTGTAGCTATCTTATGGATTTTCATATTGTCATTCAGATACTCCTGTGGATGAGAATGTTTTGTATGTTTCATCTGAAAGCGAGAAGTCAGCAGACCCCCAAACTTCTTCACAAATGTCTTTGTCCACATGTTTTTCTCACACTATCACAGTTTTAAATAAGTATCAGATATGTGCTAGCTTGCACAGTACGAATCTGCTTAAAGAATTGTCATTTTAAAAGCAGAGCAGTTGTTTTGAAATGTAATTAAATATCTTGAAAAGTTTCAAATAAGTATTGCATTATTCTTTAAAGAACTCTGATTTTCATGCCATGCAAGTAATATCCATTTAATTTGCTACCGAATTGCAGTATTGGAATGTTTTTTGTTGATAAGGGTCTATGCAACATTACAGCACTTACTGCATCATGTGTGACACATGTTTCTATGCTTAACCTTTACAGCTAGGATATTTGAGCCTGCTTTAATCAAATGTTATGCTACTAAGTGGGTGTTATTCTTTAAAGCTTCCTTGCTGAGGAAACGGATCTGAGTTTTCTTATGTCCACCTGCTGGACCTTGCTATCAAATTTAATAGACTCATAATTTATGACAAATTGGCACATGCTGGAGACCAAAACTTAAATTTGGTTGCCTCTGTTCCTTTAGCCACCCCCCCTTTTTTTTTTTTTTTTTTTTTTTTTTTTCTCTTGCAAACATCCCAATGCTCCTGTTACTAAGCAGGTATTTACTGAAAGATGCATGTTGATGTTCAAGAAATGTGTAGATGTGACACTTAGTCAGCACGGGGGTGATGGGTTGATGATCGGGCATGATATTAGAGGTCTTTTCCAACCTCAGTGTTTCCATGATTCTGTGCCTACATTCTTGGGAAACCAGCAGCTCCTTGCAGGAGACAGAGTGGAGAGATGCTGAAGTTCTTCAAGTGCTAGAAGTCTTCTGTCCCTTGCAGAGGTTTCTGGCCATCCCTATGTTGCCTTTTCACAGCTGTTAAGACTGGCATCCACTTCAAGCAACCCTTTCAATGCTGCTGCATGCAAAGTCGTTGGGGTTGAATTTCACACCTCTCAGGGTAACTGAGAGGAGGATTTGCCCGGTTACTAAAGAATGTGAGGCTAATAATAGAAGAGCCCATGCAAAAAATGTTGCTTTCAGCTCCAACAAGCTACAATGTAGCTAAAAGTAATGGCCCCACGAGGGCCCTTCTTTGTGGATCTACTGATCGAACTGACAAATATTTTTCCATGTATACCACACAGTATTTTATACCATCTTTTGGGAAACTTAGGATTTCTTTAGCGAATGTGATATTGGTATGATGGGAAGAGTCTTGTGAGTGCCCTTCAGAACAGAAGGAAGTCAAACCCTGGGTAAAGAAATGCTCTCCTTTCTCTGTGTCCCTGGGTCAGCTGTGCAAATGTATAAGAAATGTAGCAAAAACTATCCCAAAAAGCATGACACGTCTGTCAAATTTCTTCTAGTATTCTCGTACAGTTCTAAAGCTCTCATGTACTGAAAATTCAAGTCTAGAACTTGAATGTGGAGATAGCATTGTGCTGGAAGGGTGCCAAAAAAGCTCCTTGATGAGCTGCTGATGTAGAGCAACATGCAGAGCTTAACAAAAGCATGTGGGATCTACTTCAGGTTCTTATGTGGAAGAATGGGGCCTCTGACATCAATCTCATTTCACTTTCTTCAAAAAAGCTTTTTAAAAGTTATGTACTTAGATATATTGTGGAGTTTCGGCTTAAGGTTTAGCCCTGTTAGTGAAATCAGCAGTGCTGTCTTATGCGGTTTCTTAAAGTAAATGTCCAAGTCCAAAGCCCTTTCCTAAGGATTCCCACATGTAGAGATGCTTCTGCTCTGTCCTAATTAACATACACCAGGAAGTTCAACTCCACTGTGAAATAAATGGAGACATCAACTTACTTGTCTGGATCCTAGAAAAATCCTAGTGTCAAAGATAGTAGTAAATAGATAACTATCTTAAACTGTTCTCCCAGTAAAGAAGGCAGTGCATAGATAAATTATCAAGTTACAGATTCTCTTGACTAAAGTTTAACTGTTTAAATAGATGCAGATTTTTAAACAGTTTTGTGATAACACATCTTTTGCCAGTTACTGTGTTTGTAAACACTGAATGTTAATTGAGAATACTGCTACCTATGAGCCTGCATGAAGTTAAAGGAATTATTGGAGGATGGGGTGTGGGGGGCTTGGCTGGTTTATTGCTTGACTAATCAGAGTGTTTCAGTGCCATTAATTACACTCAGTGGCTAAGCCTGTGTGTAAGTTAAAGACTTAAAAATGATCTGATTTGAAGTTCTTTTCTATTTCATTTTGTAGGTAGTGTAAGTGATTTTGTGTCATGAGAAAATGTATACAACACTGATAAATCCATAAAGTATTTGACCTTTAATCAATCCTAATATTTTCAATCCACAGAGCCTTCTTAAATGGCTGTAACCTTAGCCCTTTCACTGCCATTCATCACAATTACTGTTAGAGCTGTCTGATGCAATGCATAAAGCATTGCATGTTGACATCCAATATTTGATCATTAATAATAATAATAATAAAAAAAAATTGTTAGAAACATTCCAAGTGCTTTTGCTGTTCTGATATTTTCCAGTGCAGTGCCCAGGAGAAGAAAAGGGACAGTTTTGATTTATGTCAGTGCTGGCAGATATTGTTAATTGATGTTTACTGTTGGCAGAATGTAGGCATAGTTGATTCTCTAAACAACTTGATGCTTGATGCTACATTAATTTTCAGTGATTGTTAACCCTTTCATAATGAGAATAGCGTTTGTAAAATATTAAGGTAGTGTATGGTTTACATTTTATGAGAGTTTTGGAATCCCCAGATAGTAATAGGCATTAATTGAGAGCTTCTGGCCAAGCCAAGCAGACCTTGCTTGTGCTAGAATACGTGAGTTAGGGCTAGCAGGATGGTTACAACAGATCTACTGTTTTCTTCCCTTTCCAAAGGCTTTTATTGCTGTCTTGATCAAGGAATGCTGCCGCGATGGAGAGAAGTGTTAACAAAATTTACCCGTAGAGGGGCTGTTTTCCATAGATGACTAAATGATCTGATGCAGGGAATGCTGGACGGCTTGTGGAGAAACTTGTAGTTTTGCTGCGCATGTGGGCATTTCTTTTACCCTTTCTCGGGCCTTTTACTTTCCGCGTGCTTTGTCAGTGGAGATTTCAACATTTTTTTTTCTTGGGCAGTCTCCTTACATACATTCTTTTGACAAGTATGAAGAATAACACATTTGGATTGAGATAAGTATGATAATATTTCTGAAATTCTCTCTTGTGTAACATAAGCTTTCACATTCACCTACGATTCATAACACCCTTGAGGCTGTAGGTGCTGCTCAGGTTTTTTTTCCTGAAAGAGAACTTCCATTGTCTTTGCGTCCTGAATGAAATATGACCTGTCCTATATGAAAATAACACTCAGATATGATATCTCACTGCTATTTGTCCCGTTTGAGACTTACAACAAGCTCCCCACATCTCTCTCATACAGAACCAAAATACTCTTTAATTAAAGAGTATTACATATATTTATTTGTGTAACTTTATATATTTCAGAATAAGAAAGTATCATGACTACTTCAACAAAGAAAGGTCAGAAGTGCAAAGCAACGGCTATATTAATGCTTTTGTACATGCGAGCTCTGTCTAAGCTAGAAGGGCTTTATGTTCTTTTTCTCCATCTTGTAGATTTTTCTTACCATAGTTTTTATAGGTCTTAACAATTTATTAGCAGGAATTATACTTTTACAGAAATCATGAAAAAATGACATGGGAAAATGATCTAAGTCCTCTCTCCCCCCCCAGCTATAGTTCTCTGTTTTCATAGCAATTTTGCCAAGCCAAACAAAAATGATTAAAACTGAGCAGTGATGTGTAAGAATTAGCATGATATGTCTCTGGAATACTGGATGGAAGAATGAACGAGATTTCATTTTTACTGTAGTTACCCTATAGACTCTCTGTCTGTGCTGTTTGTGTTGGTGGAAATTTCACAGGAACGTCATGGAAAGATTTGCAAACTTCTGGCCAGGTTGATCACTAGCTGCTCTGACATCCTCCCTCCGTTGACAGGGTTGATATTAACTTCAATATAAAATCAGCTCTGTTCCAGAGTGCTCAGTGATCACATCATTTGAGTGCAGGAAATACAGATTGTGACTGTGTGAGGGCACCCACAGGTAGGAGTGCCAGACCTCCAGTTTTGCATAAAAGAGATTCTGAGAGATCATTCTATGTGTAGCAGTAGAGAAATTTGGATCATTCTACTGTCTTTAATGAATCTAGAGAATGGTAAGGGAGCTAATAGTGTTTTTTTTTTTTTTTTTTTTTTTTTTTTTTTGAGAAATAAGAACTGTAGGAGCTACTCAGTTCTGCTGAATACTGAGTATCCTTAACTCCCAGGAGAAAACGGCTGATCATCAGAACTCACATTTTCAACCATTCTTGCAGTAGACTTGAACTTCAGGAGTCCCAAAAAACATCCATACCTATTGTTTATGCACTAAAACTTCACTGTGCATATTTAACATTTTTGATAGGCTTTATCAGCTAGTGTGTGCTGTTTGTCCCAGTTTGGTATAAAATGGAGGAAAGGTTTTTGTCTTGGTCTGTGTTGGTAAGGTTTTCCTTGTCAGAAGCTTTGGAAGGAACCTCTCTTAATAGCATTTCCAGGCTGGCAAATGATACTGGATTGCGGAAGCAGTTTCATATTTACCAGTACGTGGGTAAAAAATGATCTGGTAGATGTTAAGAAAAAATTATTCTCAGAAAGAATAGTAAAGCAATGGAATAGGCTGCTCAGGGAGTTGATGGAGTCATTCTCCCTAGGGGTGTTCAAGAACTGTGGAGATGTGGCAACGAGGGACATTGCTAGTGGGCATGGGGGTGATGTGTTGGCAGTTGGATTAGATGATCTTAAATGTATTTTCCAGCCGTAATGATTCTCTGAAATTGTTTTCTGTACAGTGCCTAATTGTAGGGCCAGTCTGTGACTCCACTTGTGATTCCAAGTGGAAACCAAAAGGATTCTTTCCTGTGGTGCCACCATACAGTTTGAAGAGTTCTAGACCTTGAATACTTATCAGAAGATCTGATATGTTCTCAAGTACTGCGTAATGACATCTTCCCTGCTCTCTTGGGCTTTGCAGTTATATAAGTGCTGTAAGAAATTGGAGCTCTTGGCTGCTGTACTTTGTGTTATTAGTCCCATATTTTACGGCAAAAGTATTGCTTGTATTTGTGAATAAGAATTACTGTTGCATAGCTCTTGATTAGTTAAATTTGAGTTAAGTTTGCCGCTGCAGCTGCTTTCTGCTGATTTATGTAAGAAATGCAGTACTGGTGAGACCCATGTCTTGTTGTAGACCTCTGTTCATTAATCTTACTGTACAATGAACATATAACCATTGGTGAGATATCTATTTATTCCTGCATAAAACAGAGCCAGTTATCTAGGAATAGATCTGTGGGGGAAAATAGCTGTGGAAAGTAAGTAGTCTGGACATACTGATGGGCAGGGTGTAAGCAGGGTGGGGAACAAGGGAATGTATACTGCTTTATGATAAATTCCTCCATGCAGGAGGATTTTACATTGGGGTATCTGAGCATCTGTACGTGGCAGCTCTCTCGTGCACCCTGTCTTCCTATAAATTCTCCCTCCTCATCCTCTTGTACAGAGCAGCTGTTCAAGCTGAGGTAGGACACTGCTTGTTAAGTACATGCAAGAAGTTTCCTCAGACAAATGTTTGGGATATTAATAAGAATGTTGCCTGGGCAAATAGAGCAAGATTCATCCCTCAGGCTCAACTCTGTTTTTCACTAGTTATGTTTCCTTAATGCTCACAGGCGATGTCCTTTCTCTTCCTGTTCCCTGCCTCCTGTTTCCTTTCATACCCAACACTCATTAGAAAAAGCCAAACCATATACAGACACTGAAACTGTTTATCTTGGTAGAGGAAGTGTTATCTATGCTGTTCAGCTTTTTGCCTGAAGTCTTTAGTGTCGTCTTTTTCCCTGAGTCCTGTTGCTTTTCCACTTGACATCTTTTTCCAGATACTAAACTGAAGCAACCTTCTCCTGCAGCATCTTTCTCTCCCAATCTGAGTTTTTGTTTTTCTTTTTTTTTTTTTTTTTCTTCTCTTATTTGGGGGAAGAACTGAAGCTGATTTAGGGAGGTCAGTAGCCACGGACAGGTTATGCCTAGCCACTCAGCAAATACATTTTTAGGCCAAGTATGGTTTCAGGTCAGAGTGGGAGACTTGGTAGTGTGGTAACATTACTTTCTGAAGATGATATGAATTTCACCTACTCCTTCATGAATTTTCCATGTGTTTATATTGAATTTTCTAATTGTACTACTTTTCTTCAGATTCTAAGCTGAATGAATTCCCAAGGACAGGGCCAAAGGAAATGCATGTTGCTTTTCCGGTGCCCTTAGACTTCAAAAGGTTTTACAAGGATCTAGGGAAATATGACTCTAACTGTGCATTCCAGTTTGGGAGTTTAGGGTCACCGTTGCCCAACTTTGTGCAAAACAAAGGGAGAAATGCATGTCACCAAGCAGGGGGTCAAATGTTCTATCTGAAGATATTTATGTGTATGTTGTGGTATATGAAACTCTCCCCTGAAAAATCCTATAAATCTGCTCAGTAATGACCCTTGAAGAACTCAAGAACCCTATAGCAAAAAAAAAAAAAAAAAAAAATTTTTATTCTGTAGAGCTGCTGAATTTGCTCTGTGATCTTGGTGCGTTCCTGTGGATCTGCCTCACAACAGCAGGCAAACTGGAGTCGTGTGGGTAGTACTGTGTCACATATGAAAGTAGCAATACTAAAATAAGGAGATGCAGCTCTTTGCTAGAAATTAGTAACTTGTATCCAAGTTTCTGTGAGGAGTTCTCTTCCAACAGATGAGACTGCAGAGGCATTGCGGTTGTTCATGTCTACATGTATGGCAGCTTTATCGCTGAAAAATCAACAGCTCAGAAACAAAAATCAAAGTAAATAAGTTTTCTTTCACTTGATTTCTGTAAACCATTCACAGCTGTTATTTCAGCTGTCATATGGGAATATTATGTGAAAGAAGAGGAATCTTCGTGGGCTAAAGTTCAGTTCCTTCTTATCCCTCCACCAGTGGCTTGCGGCAGTGCCTTGTGCATATGTGGAGGGGCCTGTGTTCCCCTGCTGAGCTCATGGAGCTGCAGGAAGCCTGGGCTTGTATGGATGCATATCTTATATGTGTTTTGTGCTGCTGCTAAGAGAGCCTGAAGCTGAGCTCTTCTTGCAGACCTTTGGACAAACACAGTATGGCAGCTGATACACTTTACTTTCAAGGCTTGTGTTCTCTGGACGACATGATGTAGGAGGGTGCTGTGTTCCTCAGGGGAGTGCAGGCAATCTGGAGACACCAGTTCATTTCCTTCTCCTAACCCTGACATCTTCAGAGCAGCATGGTCTATCATACAGGGTTTTCTCCAGGTACAGGAGCTGTGATTCCATCCTGGTTTGTGCATTTACATACCTTTCTCATCCCCTAAGGTAGTGACTCTGTTATCTTAGGAGACTTGATGTTCCAGAAAAAACTGAGTGTAAAAAATCATGTGGCATACTGAGTTTCCCCTCAGCCCCTGCTAGAGTTATGAGAATTCAAAACATGCACTTCCCATGAGCAGCAGGACTTTATAGCCCTGTGGCTGTCCCTGATATAAATGTATGAAACTGTGGCTGAACCTTACGAGGCGCTTCTATTTAGAAGTTTCCTTTACCACTGCCTGCTTTTGCAAAAGCCACAGAAATTCCACAAAAGCTCGTGGATGTGAACCTCTGGATGGGACTTATCTCCAGATGTGCAGAGCTGAGTGTGTGTACATGCTATTTAAACTGGTGTATCCACAAAGAACTGGGTGTTTACCTATGAGCTGTAAATGAGATCAGCTGCTGCTGCTGACAGCAGAGTTACAACAGGTCTGGTCTGTGACTTCACCAGTCGCCTATCGTGATCAATACAGTATCACTGGTTGCAAGAATGGGACATAAAATGTATACTCCCAGCCTTTATTCCAACTATGGGTAAAATTGGTCAGAGAGCTATAATGGTGTTAGGAAGAGATTTGATAGAATTGTATGAACTTATGCATTTAGAACTGTTTTTTTCAGGATGCTAGAAATTGTGTAATGAATCCCTTTTGTTTTGCTTCTGATGCCTTCAGGACTGTTTTGACTTTACATTCCAGATTTTCTCATTGCCACATGAGATAAAATTTTACATTCCTCTGAAGCAATAAAGACAAAACCCCAAACCTGCTCTTGCTTCCAGAAGCTGAAGATGTGAAAAAACTGCCAAACAGTTAATCCTTGCAGTAAAATACAGCTGGAAATGCTGCAGCTTTTCTCTTGTACCAGGGCATATAGTGCATGTTCCTGTTTAGAAAGTGAATGTTCAGCTTCCAGAGAGTGTGCTCGCACTTCCTTTATAAACCAGCAACTACATGGAAGAGGCAGATTGAGTGAATCTGCTAATTAGTAAATATACCCAGGGCTGTTCATTCCCTACCTCCTGTTTTGACAAAGATGTACAAGCTATTTTGCCAGTAGATACCACTATGTGTATCCAAATTGCTAGTGAGAAAAAGTTTTTCTTTACTCACAAATGACAGACTGATTTAGGAATGCTGTCTGGAGCATATGTGCACTACTGGGCACATCTTCAATTCTTTAGTCAACATCTATTATGAAGTGGTTTCACATGGGTACCAATTAAAGAATAATTTTTCACCTTCCTGTTCTTGATTCATCAGATAGATATATTTTTAATGTGTTGCGTGCTCATGGCCCCTAGAACAATCCAAAAGCCTTTAACTGTCTGAACTGAACTACTGTGGCCTTTCTTGTCAAAAAGAGCTCTGAGATTTATTTCTGTGCACAATGTCACCATAAAATGCTACTTTCTTTTCTCTATTCTGCAGGCAATGACCTATAATAATCAAGTTTCATTGTCATTTCAACCTTTGTTCTAAAACATTATGATGTGTAGAAAATTGATTAACTGGAATTTAGTATATACAACAAAAGGAAACTTTGTTGAAACCCAGAGGGCCATTTCTGTTCAGTTGATAAATGTATGAGTTTCTTTGGTTTCCTGAATTACCAGGTAAAGGGCAACATTTTCCAGATCTAACTAATTTCACTGAAACATATGAAAGACAAATACCAGAAGTCAAATCTAACATATTCTTCCCAGGGGCCTTAAGGAAGAAAAAAAAAAAAAAACCCACCCCAAATTCTTTATTTTGAAAAGCTAAAGTGAGAGTGCAAAATTAAATGGCTGACTCGTGTGAGATATGTGAACTGAACAACACATCAAGCTGTTGTACCAGCTGAAATGGCCTGGGTTTCCTCAGCACTATTACAGAAAAGAAACGAGGTGAAAAGAATACATCACTGTGTTATTCCAGCCAGGCAAGCCGTCAACGTATCTCAGGCTCGCAGCAAACCAGACCCACTGCAGCGAGCTCTCCATGTAGGGCTGAGGCATTTAGCCCCAGAGACAAATTTTTCTTCTTGTGTCCCCTCAAGGCATGGAGGAACTGGGTCCTGGACAGGGTCCCTGAGAAGGGGAATGCTTAGCACTGGTAGCCTTGTGAAGGCCTTGCTTGTGGTGGTAGCTCTCCTGCTATGTGGTCAGATACCATCCCCCTGTTAGGCTCTTCCCTCCTGCAGCTACTCGCTTTATGAGGAACAGCCAGATTCCACCTTCTCTCCCAAAGGAATTTCTTAGCCTTACAGACTTGTGGATGTACACAGAGAGACTTGGCAGGCTTGGTGCTAAATGTTGCTGCCTTTGTGCTTAGGTAGTAGCAAGTAAGAGCAATCATAAGCAATAGACATGTTATTTATCAATTCCTCGATGTGATTGTGTCATGTTTCTTAGTGAAGACAAGCACAGTAAAAAGTATAGCGTATGTTGGTGCTTTTTTGCTCAACAGCAAGTTTAACGTGAGTCAACATGTGCCCAGGCACCCAGGTAGGTCAGTGGTACCCTGGGGTGCATCAAGCATGGCACTGCTAGGCAGTTGAGGGAAGGGAATGCCCCACTCTGCTCTGGTAAAGCACCTCTTGGGTGCTGTAGTACAAAAAGGACTTAAAACTATTAGAGAGCATCCAGAGGACTGCAGAGATGATGAGGGGTCTAGGGGTGAAGAGCTATGAGCAGCTGCTGAGAGTCCTGGTTTGTTCAGCCCAGAGCAGAGGAGTTGAGGAGATGCCTCATGCTGGCTGCAGCTCCTCGCAGGGAGCAGAGGGCAGTGCTGAGCTCTGCTCTGTGTGACAGCGACAGGGCCCGAGGGGATGGTATGGAGCTTCGTCAGGGGAGGGCAGCTGGGGGTTAGGCACAAGATCTGCACCAGAGGGCAGTGGGCACAGCCCTGAGCTTCTGGAGTTCAAGGAACGTTTGGACAGCTCTCTCATAGGGTTTGGTTTTTGATGGTGCTCTGTGAAGCCAGAGATTGGACTTCATGATCGTTATGGGTTCCTTCTAATTGATTGTATGACTTTTTGAGAAACAATAATTTAAGCAAATGTAAATGCTCTCAGCTGGGCAAATGAGAATCCTTAACTTAATCTTCTGTAGGAAATGTCAGCCACCACCTTGCAAGGCATGAAAGCCCTCTCCCATTGTCAGTGTCTGTTGTGTTTATTTCAGTCCAGCCAAAATAGCTCCTAGGTATCATGGAAAGAAGCAATGGCGTCTGAGTGCCTCCTGGACAACACTTGAACCCTGGGCATATTTTGTTTTGTGCTGGAGTTGAATTTGATGTGATAGGTCTGGAAAAATACAGAGCTGACAGTCTATATACACAACCAGGATTTCAGTCCACAGGGGTAATGAGAACCAAGTACCCAGCCACTTTTTTCGTCCCTCTGTCAATTTAAAGTGCATTTTTAAATGAACAGTGGGGTTATTTGGGTCTATTAATTACAGTAATTGTTTCCTGTGTGCAAATCACATGTATGAGATGTGAAAGGCGCGTGTGTGTACGAGGGAATGCTGGCGTGTGTGAGACCAGAGCAGTTCCCCTTTGAAGATATTTTTTTTGTCCCTAGAGATGGAGCCTGTAATGAGCAACAACATTTACAGTGAAGACTTCAATGCTCCTTGTTGCCCTATCGTTGCCTTGCCTTTCACGTGGAGATTAAAGCCAGTGGTTGAATCTGCTCCTCCTTTTCCCATGTGGTTGATATAAATTCTACATCAAATGGAAAGGAGGAAGGGCAGGTTTGGCTGTCAGCAAAAAATGAAGGAGAGGTCTGACAGCAGCAGGAGCAGGGGCTCAGTCCTCATTAATCTGGAGGGTGCCAGAATAGTAAAAATAAAACCTGAGGAAGATGCCTACTGTGCCCTTTAAACAGAGAGCCCGTGACTGGCATAATGAGAGGGCAGCACTGATAAGTACATGGGGAAAAATGCTTTTTATAAGGCTTACCTACTGGTGGATGTGATGGGGAACTCATGCAGGTTTTGATAGGTTATATAAAACTTTGAATGCTGTGGTTTGTGTGTTATGGAAGTACAATAATAATTCTGTACCTAAGTTTCTAACCTGTTTTCTGTTACAAGTCTCTGCCTTTTAACTTTCATAAGAAAGCCTTCTTTCTGCCTGATTATTATATTTTTTTCTCAGCACAAAGTGATGCCAGAAAAAAATTGTTTGGGGAAAGTTTGGGATTAATCTGGATTTTTGCAGAGCGTTGTTTCCCCTTTTATGTCTCCTTTAGCTGCAGTGCGTCATCTCAACAGTGGCCCAGCTCCTGTGCTCCCTTGCACTTCTCCTCTGGAACAGCCCAGTTTGGAGGGGAGAGGAGAGGGATGGAAAAATACTCAGCAATGCATCCTGAGAGAGAACAGCCAGACAGTGTGACTTTATTGAATTAGGAAAGAGCTATGCTGGGAAGAGAGGCAGATCTCCTGAGATAGCTAAGAGCAGATAGTGAGCCCTTGAGCTGTGTACATGGTTTGTGCATTGAAGTCAGGATGTGGTCGTAAATCACCCCTCAAAGGCACTAGGGTTCATAGATTGTCAGCTTGGTTCTACAAAAATTTGCGTATTCTCAGTTCTGCTTTTTAATTCAGTCCTGAGTCCTGTTCACTGCTCCTTCCTGCAGCAGACAAGCAGCACCGACTCTGTTGTGAAATTCCCAAAAACTTAAAAGCAAGAGGTGCACAGACATGGTGCAGGGTTTCTCTCCATCCTTGGTTTGAGATGGTTCCTGTACATGAATGCAGCTAAACTCATTTTCAATGCAGCTGGAACAATAAACGCTCAAAAACCAGAATATTAGCTACTCTAATCAGTGTTTTCTTTCTTCTCAGAGGAAATTTTTATAGGTAAGAATATCACTCTTTTTACCCCTTCTCACCTCATCTAAAGAAGTATGGAAAGGCTTCAAGGTTCAAAGACAAAGCTGTGAAATAAAACTCTCTTTGTTAGCTGAGCCAGAAATTTGAGACACTAGAGAAGATTATTAGAAGAGGGTTAGGTCAGGGTACACTTTGGTTCTACTCAAACATGGAAAATGGAGGGGCTAAGGTCCTATTGCACACAGAACCCAGGCTGTACATCAGAGAAGGTTTAAGTTAGCAGTGAGACCCAATTAAGAGGAAAACACATTTTCTCTGTCAGAAACCCTCTTGCTGCCTAATATTGTTTATTATCAGTTAAACTATTTCAGGCTTTACTGATTTTTAGCAGCACAGCTTATCACATTTGAGTCTCTACTATTTTTAATGAATAGTTGGATCCTTTAAAGCCACTCTTAGCACCAGGTGGCATCATGTCATGTGAGCACTACATTCCCAAATTGATCAAATGAAAGAAGTGGCTTTGTTTCAGAGATGGTGTCCTTTTGCTCAGATAATTGAGCAGCTATGCAAAAGATTTTGTTAGAAGGTGAAGTTTGTGGTTGTGTCCAATGTTCATTCAGGGACATCAGTGGCAAGAAAGGTTGTTCTCACCTGGGCTTAGTCACCCATAAGAAGGCTGTTAGAACATGAGTTGAGCTGTTAGAGCATGAGTTTTCTGGGATGTGAGTATTCTGCAGAAATTAATGTAAGTTAGAGGTACCTTCACAGATGCACAAAAGGGCAAAGTTATGAGCTCATTAAGCTCTGGGTATTGGAAAAGGCAAGGCAGGAAGATATTAATCTGGTAGGGAATCCTGATCAGTTTTACTAGGTGTTCTGGATGAAAGTGAAAAATAAAAAAGACTATTCCTAAAAATGTCATTTATTTTGAAATGCTGCGTATTATGAAGGATTTTTGTGGTGATCAAGTAATCCACCCAAGTCTTAGATGTAACTAAAATGAAATAATAAAATTAATTCTTCTAAATAAATAATTTTCAACAAACGTTTGAAACTGAAAGTGTATGAATAGTGTCTTTGTAAGTGAACTGCATCAACCTAGTGGCTTGCTACATTTTGTATTTGCTTTCCTAAGTAAGAAAACCAAACTTCAGTATGAGTTGTTTTATGTTTAGGCATGATTAAAGGCTCTCGTAGTATCAATGGGATATTAATGGGCAATTATATCTTGAGTTAAAAATGGATGGATTATTCTTTTTTGAGAGAACACCACTGCACAGACAACGCTGCATAGAAATAACATGTCAGTAATATCGCACTACTGTACAGATTTTAAAGATAAATTTCCATCTGGCAAGCAGACATTCAGGAAGGAACTGTGGCTTTCTCACAGATCAAGTTTGTAAAGGATAAAATACAGCTTGAAGCTTCATTTCTGCTTCTCACTGTTGGCAAATGTAAATACGCTTTAGATGTATCTCAAAGAAATTGAACACAAACAACTGATACGGAAAAAACTAGTTTCCTCAGCTTGTCCCACTGGAAGTTTAAGTCTATTCACATGGTCATCCCAGAGAACAAGAGCCAAACAGAAAACCGAAAGGAATTCAAAAAATGACTACTACAAAGCAAGAAGAGAAAGCTCTGTTAATGCTTTACTGAAAACTTCAGTGTGCTCAAAAAACATCAGTTAATTTAACCCCTGTGAGGTAAGATAAATAATGAAAACCACATTTAGGTACCAGAAGGCATTAATAGGGCCTATCAAATGATGCTGTTGCTGACTTCAGTGGTCTTTGCAGAAGGTCCCCTCTGGTTTATGCAGAGATGGGGCTGGTGGCTGCTGTGGGATGGAGGAGCCTGGCTCTCTTTTTTTGCTCTTTTGCCACAATAGTAACCCAACACGATAGGAGGTAAGATTGTGGAATGCTAAGTCAGAGTAAAGCAGTGTGTAAACCTGAGCTTTACTGTTTGCCTAATGTACGTGCAAAAGACAGACATGAATAATGATATTCTCTGTTACTGTAGTAGCATTTGTCCTAATTATTCAAGGATAGTTTACGAATGATACACAGCATAGTTTGAAGAGAAAGAAAAATACATTTACATCAGACAAAAAACATATGGTGTTTATAAAAAACATGCTGTAATCTGGAGTTGTCTTTGCTTCCAAGATTGAAGTTTAAGAGTAAATGCTACTTGTAAATGATGTAAATATTAAACCTAGGAGCAACAGATAAGACTTGATTTAAAGATGCAGTTTCAAACAGAAGTGATAGCTGTATTTACCTCATGGTGAGCTGAAATTAAGAGTCAATCCCTGAATTTCCTATAGAGGAAAAAATCAAATATTTATATTAAAATATGTTCAACAGTATTAAACTCTTCTGTTTCAAATTCAGGTGAAATCGGTATGCTAGTGTAAATATTATGTAAAACAATTTTGGTCTTATTCTGTCTAGGAAAACCTGTTTGTCACTGATCTTATAACATGTCAGCTTTATGGACTAGAGAACAGATTTGAGTGGCACTTACATGCTTATCCACAATGAAATAGGCAACTACTGATTCATAAGCACCAATGTCTTCTCTTTGAAGACCACCTGAAAGATTTCTGATTAAGCATGATCAAGGTGTCTTATGAGATCTCGTGAGATCTGATGGTTTAAGAAAATAGGTTTTGAAATCGTTGCCCGCTAATAGGTGTTACACGAATGTTTTTAGGGAAGAGTATACCTTATGGATATTCCCTTACTTTCATTCAGTATTGCCTCTCCAATGGCCAATGTAGATTTGTTCTTCATTTTGGAGAAAGCTGATTTATATGCTGATAATCTCAGCGTGGTTCACCGAAATGAAGGCTGTTTTAAAAGGGAACATTACTGTAATTCTACCTGATAAGTGTGGATGACAGCTGTCAGCAGTTCATAGTTGGAACTACTGTTTTAACCATTTTTTCTTTTCTTTTCCTAAATCAGTGATCAAGTATTACCATTCTAGTGTTTAGGTAGAAGCACCTACTTCTAAGAGAAACAGACTTGCAGTGTGGAGCTTGGAGATGAGGCACCTGTTAGTTATTTGCTCAATCAGTGGCAAATTGGGATCTGAATTCAAAATAATTCCCCTTCTCAGCTGTGAGAGTTCTTTAGGAAATGGGATTACACTGAATTTAGAAATGTTGACTGTTTAAATCAGTACAAAACTAAAATAGATGTGTCAGTCTGTGGCAGTGGAATTGCTCAGCGCTTGGCTTTGGGGAAACAGGATCTTGTGCTTCTGGATCAATGGGCCGGAGTCCACTGCAGGTCTGCCTCTAAAAATAGCTGCTCTCTCTCTGATAGCTTATTGCCTGTTGATGTGGAATGAAGTCTGTGCCTTCAGTGACAGCTCTTCATCGTAAAACTTACCTGTGCCATGGGAATTAACTGACACTTAAAGGTCAAATCTAAAATTGGGCTCAGCATCTGTTCTCACAGTACCTTTGGCATTGGGAACAAATTTCATGGGGATGACCTTATTTAGATCCCTTAGACTTGAGGCATCCCTTCATCTATCACATGCAGGTGCTCAGTTTCACATAGGCAGGGGAGGCTTGAAGCGGACCTGGAGAGCATTTGGCGAGGGCACACAGCAGCTCGCGTGCAGGCAGCCTTTGGCTGAAGGGCAGTGATAGTGTGTGAGGCTGTCTGTGGGGAGCCAGATGGGGAGGGAGGCCGACATCTGCAGAATGGCTTGGATGCAGTTCAGACATTTGCTCAAATGGAAAAAAGGATTTAGCTAGGGATACTCAAGATAGAAAATTTATCTCTGGCTGAGCATTGGGCTTCAAAATGAAGGGGGAGAGGAACAGTCAGGGGTTTCTTCCTTTGTGTCAAGGTAGGGCTGGATCTGTCAGGCAGGTGAGGTGGAACAGGTAGGTCAGCAGATCCAGTTACGTGTCAATGCAGACAGTGACCAGGCTGGGTGTAGGGTATAGCTCTTAAATCAGCTGTGCTTGTTCTCTGTGCAGGAAGCTGGAAGTACTCAATGGATCTGAAAATGTGTTGACCTATTTAGAAATTTGAACCTACATGAACTTGCCTAATTTTTGCTAGCTGAATTCTGATGTTTTGCCCTAGAGATCCTTATTTATTCATTTATTTTTGTAGTCATTTACTGAATTACTGCAGGGTATAAATTCTAGAAAATAAAAAATAAGAGCTTGAAACATCAGTATTTGCCACGTTACTTGATTTTTTTAGTACATATATATTTAGATCCTAAGATTTCTTGTAGTTCTGCATTGTTGACTGTTAGAGCAATTAGTAATAAGTTTGTAACTGTAAGTCACACTTGAAAGCTGGGAAAGAATACAACATTTTACTAGTGTCGTAGAATGTGTAGTACAAATAGCGATCCTGTTTTCATACAGTGGCTGTGCTTTCAGAGTTGTTTTCTGCAGCTCTTTGGGTACAAGGGAGGTGATAGAATCAGCATGAATATGTGAGAGAAAACTACATTTGGGGTAGAAATGAAGATAATTTGCAACACATTCAGATAAAGCAAGATCTCCACGTTTTTGTTTCTTTGCTACCTCTCCAGTGTTGTATTTTGGGGTTTAATGAGTGTTTAATGATGCATGTTCTAATTGCAGTAGGCCTTATTCAAAATGTGCAGTAGGGCAGTATTAATGTTAGTACTTTATGCAAAACCAAATACCAAGTGGTGCTCAGCATGAGGCTTCAGCACTGTAATTGGGCAGCACACAAAAGACTACTTCACTTTCTTCTCTTCTGTAACTGTGGTCTAGTCTGGGTCCCTGAGGTACCAGGCTTGTAAATGTCTCTGCACCAAACTTGGTGGTGAAATTGCTGGGATTGCTGCTTGTAGACATTTAATTTTCTTAGCTTTTACCAGAACTGGTGGTTACTTATTTGGAAGTCTCAGGCATGGGAAGTTATTTGATTTAGGGGGCAGTCCTTGCAGTATGTGATTACTGCTGTATATCCCTTGGCTCCTTAAGAAATATCATAATTAATACCATTTTCTTGATTAGCTGATTCATAATTAAATTTAGCATACAGCATATGTTTATTTCATTTGATTTAATTTTGTAATAAATCTTTTAGGTTATGTATCGCATGTCAATTAGCTTTGAAAAATGGAAACAGATGCAATTTATGTTTTTTGAAAAGAAAAAATGTTAAACTCACTATGGGCTTCAACCCATGACAGATTGAGGAATATCTGTTATGTCAGTGGAAGAAGAACAGTCTGAGCCCTCGCAAAATTATACCCAATCCGTGTGTGGAGGGTGGTGATGGTGAAAGTGGAAAACTGGGAAAGAAGAGGGGGGATCTTAAGCAAAGAAAGTATTTAATTATATTGGAATTAACTCTAGATCACTCAACTGGACTGAAATAAAATTAGTTATAAAACATTTATTTTGAAGAAGCTGAGCCAGAAAAAGCACGATGCTGCCAAATAGTATTTAATTATTGTATTCAAAATTAGAAAAATAAGCCTTTGGGACTCTCAGTAGATCATTGAAACCAACTGCTCTTTTGATGAAGTATGTGTCTTTCTCAGATTAAATTACAAGTGCTGTCTCATGTTCTCATGAGATTCTGTAAACCCATATTACATTATTTTAGTAAGGGCAAAACAAAAATAATTAATTGGTGATCACAGACTTTCTAAGAGGGGGCAGAGGAGAGTTTTAACGAGCAGTTACTCAACTGTCTGCTCCACACTGATTTTCCCCAACCTGAGCCTCACACTTTCTACAGTACTGGGAGAAACTACTTTTCTTGAACAATTTCATATTTCCTGGCCCTGCTTATGTCCTGTAAGTGATGACGTGTCTTAGAAAATAGAGCAACAGAAAGAGAATGACGGTTGAGTGAGTTGGGAAAAACACAAAGAAGCCTTTTCAAAGAGAGAATGGATGTGTTTACCTTTTGCTTTGGCTTCAACCATGTCTAGACACAGCTTTACATGCTTAATGGTAACTGCAGAGCCCAGGGGAGAGCCACCTTGCTCATTAATGCCCAACGCTAATGCCTCCTAGAACTGTTTTCTCCAAGGAGGTGTTACATGGTGCCACCAAAACTGCCAGAATCAAGTTTGGCAGGGCCTGGCAGGGGTCATTTTGGCTTCTCAAGAATGGAATTTCGCAGGCTACTGATTTGTTCTGCGAAATGCCTCTAGATCTGGGACAGGATGTTCACAGACAATACAACCCCCATTCCATGGGTACATATTCACTGTCAACAAATTTTAAGCCATTCTTTGGTGTTTATATTGATTTGATGACTGAAGCTTTCTGAATTGTTTTGCATGGTGAATTGAAATGCAGTTACAAATGGAAAAAATGTTAATTGGATTGGACAGTTCTGTGTTAGATTTCAGGTGCCCAACAGCTGTGAGCCTTTTTTCTTTTCAACAGTGTTTTAGTCAAGAAGTGGAATTAACAGTAGGTTTGTCTTAACATTTCTGATTTTTCTGGCTTTGCTTGCCCAGTTTGAGACTCCCACTGGGAGATAATTGAAGTCCCTCCTGGGAGAGTTTCTGCAGCAAAACTGTTTGCTTTTCTAGTTTTCTTTCTGATGGGCCTCTTAAAAATTGACCGAGATGTGGCTGGATGTGTTGATCAAGTTTTAAAAAGGCTTTAGGTGATGAAGACAGATCAAATAGCTGATTTTGAATGATACCTGGTGCGCTGTTTTTGGTCAAAATCGAGTATTGCTTTGTTAGGATTTTTAGATGTCGGATTTGTACATTTTAGTTTATTTTATTATTTTTTAATTAAATTGATAGTCTGATTTCCATGTTTTGCATTCCATTAAGACATGTCTTGATAACATTTGCTGTGTAGGGTATGGAGTTTGTGGAATAGTTTGGAGGATGGATGGAAAGATTAATCTGGCACTTCCAGACTGGTGCCGTTTACATTTTTCACGGGAGCTATCCTCACAGGACTGTAGTCCAAGATGTTTCCTCTGCATAGAGTTTTACAGTAACTACTCCATATTTTGGCAAAGAAAATCCATTGATAACTCTCCTGACCTTGGCTCTACATACAAATGCTAAATATCTGTCTGAAGTTGAGACTGGGAACTCTCATTAAATTTGGAGGGATTTGGGAGGTTTTCATTGGTACTGGATCTGTCTATCATGGCAATTTATGGTCTTAGAAGCCTTTGTGGTAATAATAACTGCAAAACAAGGTGAAAATGAGTGAAAATAAAAATTCAGGGCCCAGGCTGATAATTGCTGATTAACACCTAATCTATGAGCTCTTCAGTCAGTGTTCTTGGCTCTATTCTTGTCTAACAGTTTATCTGGGAAAGGCCATAGAGTATACTGGAAGCAGATAATTTCTTTCCCTTAATCCATAATAATTTTTGTTGCAAATTCTGTGAATCAGAAAAAGATGACAGAAATATAAAACTGAGTACTGAAGATGGAGAATCTTGGAAAAAAAACACATGAGCTGTGTCTTGCTTTCTAAAGGTGCAACAGTGCTTCCCTTTGGGTAGAGGATCAGGTCTCCTGTTCAACTTCTGGCCATTGAACCAACAGGATTTGGAGAAAATTTCAAGGATATTTTAAAAACCTATGACTCCTTGGGGAGCCCAGCCATTCTTGCACATATCAGACTATCCCAGCTCCTAGGCTCAGACACAAAGCAGTTCCCAAATGACTTCCTCCAGGGAGCATGGGGCTTGGCTACTGCCCGTTCCTGCCACCTCATGATCATCCCAGCCCTGCTTCTCCTGGGTACTGCTGTGTAGTATGCAAGTAAATCTATTACCAGGGCCATTATAACAGCAATAAAACAGCTATAGAGAGAAAGTAACACCACATCACTGAGGACTCGCCTTTGAACACGTTCTCAAAGATATAATTAAAACCACCAAGAGCTTATTCCAAAGCCAAAGTTTGTAAGTGATGGGTCTGGAATCATGCCTATTGCAGGAAGGCTAATTACACCATAAATTAAACTTTTTTTTTTTTTTAGCCATGCATTATGACCTTTAATAAAATTGTTTTTACAACTAGCTGTCAATAAATCATCCAAGAAAGCTAGTGAGAAATGTTCTGTGAGCACTTCACTTCTGCGATTTTCATTAGCTGCTGTTTATTTGGTTTTGTGAGCTATTATGGTTTTTAAATCTCAAATTAAAAGCTCCGAACCATAAAAACTAATTTGAGAACATTAGCATCTTAGTCTTTGAAAATGAGCCTCTTTAATTGCAGAAATTAGTCAAGATTGTGTAGTGATCAGGAGGTCATTAAAAAAAATAGTGCATAGGCAGTGCTTGGTTCAGCTACAGCAGGTCCGGAAAAGCTCTTTTGAGTACATCCCTAATGCCAGAAAAAAAAAAAAAAACCTTTGGTCACATTGATTTTAATGCCTTTTAATCTAGTGGTTTGATTTCTCAGGCATCGGTTTTCTGGCCTTACTTATTCTCCTGTACACATCAGGCCTTTTGAATTTGGACACGTGCAAGAAGTTATATTGCATCTTGTAGCATTGTGTATGTAGTAATGAAGTATGGGGTAACGTCAATAGGCTTTATTTCAGGAACTCTTTTTGTTTTGCATTCTTAAGGCTCCTGTACTACCTCATGATAATTACAAATATTTGGAGGAAATATACTATAATGCTTGATTTGTGACTTTGAGATGGACATATTTTAAAACTAGGCACTTTTATTAGAATGGTACCAGAAAATGAAGCTGTTAGCTTTCTACTCCTCTGTCTCATAAAGCGCTCCTAAGTTGCAGAGTAGGTTTATTTTTTGCTTTAGAAAAATCTACAAAGCCTTCAAATATGAATTCAATGAGACAAGATATCAGTTCTTACTCTTATGTTCTCATTTCTTTTTGGAATGTAGGTTTCCTCACATTTCTATTTTACTCCCTATAATTCTTGCACTCACTGCTCATCTGACTTTCTATAGCTCATTTATCTGGGATATAGATCATAAAAATCAGATATACCTTGCTGAGCAGTGCACAGCTTCCATGCATTCTTGTTTATACAGTTGCTGACATCTCACACAAACAGCTCCATTTTGCCCTGTGGTTTACAACCAGAAGGTCCCCTGGAGTTCATCTGTAAAGTGTGATTACTCCCTCTCTCATATTTGGTTTCAGGGACTCTAAACTTTTAGAATTGTAGAATGGATCATTTAGGCTGGAAAAGACCCTCAAGATCACAAAGTCCAATGGTCAACCGCACTGAGTCCTATCACTAAAGCATGTCCCTTAAGTGCTACAGCCACACATCTCTTGAATACCTCCACCACTTCCCTGGTCAGCTCATTTCAGTACTTGGCCACCCCCTCTGTGAGGAAATTCTTAACATCTAGTCTAAACCCCCCACTGGTTTAACTTGAGACTGTAAGTGAATGTTTAATCAAACGGTGAAGGAGAACACAAGACTTCCTAGCACATATTTCTTAGTATCAAATTTTAAAAACTACCACTTTTCTTGTATTCTCCTTCTATTTTTCTTCCAGACCACTTATATGACTTGCCTTTACAGAGCATGTTCCCCTAGGCTGGCTGCAAATTACAGCTTTGCTATGTCTGAAAGAATCAACATTATGTTTACATTTCTCCTACGTGTATTTAGTGAGCTTGGTGTCATAGCTATTCTGATGATCTTTAATGTTTTCAGACTGAATTTCAATTAACACAATGTTTTGTTTTGTGTTTATTTGTTATTATTATTATTATTATTATTATTATTATTATTATTATTATTATTATTTTTTCCCCAGGCATTTGATTGTACGACTTGTAACTGTCATTTAAATGCTTTGGAAAAGTAATTTGAAAAAAGAGAAAAACCTAAAACCAACCCAAAAATAGGATATTTGGTTGTCAACTCTGAAACTTACCATGAGAAAAACAGATTAGTTCTAAGGAAGATGTAGGCTACTGATGAAAGCAGAAGAAATCCAAATGTATAAATATCATTTACCTGAATTCCATGAAATATACACACATACACGTGCCTGCATGTGCACACACAATGATAATGCTGATCTGGACATTTTCCTTCTGCTTCATTAATCAACCAGCCAGTTACTCTGAAATATTTCACTTCAGTTTCACAGATCTGTTTTATGTATATACATTTTTCGGCTCTTATTTTGTTTGAGGTTTTTAAATATTACTTGGCTTGCCCTTCCATTATTCTTGAGTGGCTGGAAAAAAAAAGTAGATTACAGACCCCCATGGACTGATCTAACACAAGCAGGCAGATGTTTTTCCCTTTTCTTGGGTCACATAGTGCATTCAGTTTAAAAACAGTAATTCCAAAAAGAAAAAAACAAAAAAACTCTTGAGACAAAATACTAATCTCATGTAATAGTAGGCATCTCTTTCTACAACCATTAATCAAATGTGGAAACCATAACCACTTCAGATGAATAGCTCCTATTTAGTTCCTATTAATTAACCATTTGAATGTATATAACATTTTCTGTATGAAATATGCATCTTAAATATCAGAATCGCCTTGATGAGCAGTGTATGGTTTCACAAGTTCTCTGTCTAGCAGTCTGTTAATCTCTTTTTGAAGTTATTTATGTTTTTCTAAATTTTAAATAATGAAGATTTGACTCTTCCAAAGATACCACATAGAAAAATACTCTTTCTGCAAAACTCACTTCCGTTTAATTTTTGATCCTTTAGCATCAGTGGAACTACTCTGTCTATTATAATTCTTTGTTTTGTTTTGCTCATTCAGTGGCATTGTCTGGCAGCAAAAACCTCAATTCCTAGAAGAGACAGTATAAAAATTGATTGTATTAATTGTTAATTAAATAGAAGGCAACATCTACTATGTGCATAAAGCTTGAGGGAGACTAAATGCAAGGAATTCCAGCAGCAATGTACATGTCCAAGTTTTTGTGTATCAGTGTGAGTTTAAGATTTTACCTGAGGCCTGGTACCAGGGCAGGGGAAACCCAGCACTTTTAATGAGTAAGTGATTCCTGATAGCTGCAGGCTCATTGCAATTGCACTATTATAATATGTTTCCTTCTGAACTTTCTGAATTGATGCTCTTTTATTACATTTTTACCCAAGAGCAAAGTTTTTTAACTTCTGAGTTAGTACCTATTACTTCATGCATGCTCTGTTATTTGCACTCCAACCTAAAGTGAAAGTAGGAGTTCTGTAGACTGCTTAAGAGTTGCTGAATTGTGGGAGTGCTCAGGGTAAAGCCAAGATACCAAACACCTGTTTTTCACTAAACTTGAGGATGTTGGGCAGGTCAAGAGGGGAGCTGTGGGTTAGCTCATTTCACTGTAAAGCAATGAAAGCCATAAAATATTATGAGCAAAAAGCCACCTGTTCCTGAATTAGTACTTGCTGTCTGACTTTGTGGTTTAAATTGAAAGTTCAGTACCTAGGCAGACTGTTTTCCTTTTACTCAGACACAGCCTGTCAATTGGTACATTGCCTTCACAATCAGCTCCATCTTAAAGCTCTTTGAAAAACATAAAAGCAGGTGCACACATGCATCCCTTCCTTTCCCAAGCACAGCACTGTCAGTAATGCTATTTTTCTGTAAACAAAGCTTAAAAATCAGACGAGTGTCAAAAACTAAATCTGATACCAAAGTACTAGGAAAGATTTTCAGAAAGATAGATCCATCACAATGAATGGCTGAGGCAGTGCTCCTTGATTTGCTTCAGGTGCTGTATTTTACAAATGCTTTCTAAGCAGTAGGTCCCCTCTGGTAGCCTCATAGCCTTTCTCTGTTGGACAGAAAAGCTGATAGTCTCGGTCTGTACTGCCAGATGTCAGTATGGAAAGACATCAGTATTTTTATAACTTGAAATTTTGTGTTTGAGCTTGGAGCATTTTTGATATTCGTTTGCTTTTTTCATATTTTTTTTTTCCACGACAACATATTGATTTGTACAGATTCAAAATGTAAATGTGGAAGAAAATGTGCCAGTCTTACAGAAGAGCCACGTATGTGATGAGAAGTGTTCTGTAGTACAAGGAGGCAGGATGCCATCATCCCCTTACTACACTGGCCAAAAGACAGCTTAATGAAGGCAAGAAGAACAGCCTAAATGGGGTTTATTGTGGCTGGTAATTCCTGAAATGCCTGCAGAGGAGGGGATGCTATAAACAGATTTACTCTGTCTTGTTCTAAAGGTGATGCCAGTGTGATTGACTGTCAGGGACTTAAGGACTAAATGCTCTGCACATCTTCTTAAAAAATTTCTTTTACTTCATATCCTCAAAATTTTGTTCTTCCAAAAATGCTTACTGATAACCATCTCAAATGATCGAATAATTGTAGAATTTCCTGAGTTGGAAGGAACCCACAAGGATCATCCAAGTCCAACTCCTGGATCCATGCTGGATCACCCAAAATTCAAATCGTGTATCTGAGAGCATTGTCCCAACTCCAGCAAGCTTGGTGCCATGCCCACTTCCACTGCTTTCGGGGAAGAATCTTTTCCTAACATCCAACGTGACCTTCCCCTGACACAGCTCCATGCCATTCCCTCAGGCCCTGCTGCTGTCAGAGAGAGCAGAGCTCCCCTTCACTCCCTCTGAGGATCTGTAGGCTGCCATGAGGCCTCCCCTCAGTCTGATTCTCTAGGTTTGCCCCATCCCAGGTACAGAAGCCAGCACTTGCTGTTTTATATTGTATGCACTTAGTGATTGCCCAGCCCGCTGGTCTGTCAAGAGCTCTCTGCAAGGTCCCTCTACCCTTGAGGGACTCAACTGCTCATTCTAATTCAGTATCAGCTGCAAGCTTAGTATGCTTCTGATGTATGTATGTTAGTAGTCTTGTGTAGTAGTATGCTAGTAGTCTTGTGTCCAGATCATTCATGAATATGCTGAAGAGAAATGGCCCTAGAATGGAGCCCTGTGGAACCCCACTGGGGACAGGTCTCCAGCCTGGTGTAACCTCATTTAAGCCAAACTTGTCAGTGAATTGTTCACCCCCTGTATTATGTATATTGTGTATTTGTCTAGCTGTGCACAGGACGTATTGTCCAGAAGCATACTGTGAGAAACTATTGAGAGCTTTACTGAAACTTGAAAATACTACATCATCTGGCTTCCCTTTGTTAATTAGGTGAATAACACTGTCATAAAAGGAAATTAAGTTAGTTAAACAGGACTTTTCCCAGAGAGAGAAAGGGAGAGGCGGAGGTACTGGGACAATGATTCAGATCTCACAGAGCTGAGGGAAATGATTTCTATACACACTTCTCTTCTTGTATCTCACTGTGCAGAGAAGGTTGGGTCCATGTCCTTTTTAATGCCCTCATGTGAAAAAGATGCGTTCTACAACTGGGACTTAGCAGTTGTGGGAGGATTGGGAATCTTTGCTTTTTAGCTACACAAGGAAGTTTGTGCCAGTGAAATTATGTTCTCATCATCTCATCACTCATCTTCTGGTGGGCTTTTCTTATCTGGAAACATGAAAGAGGAGCTTTATCTTTAGTACAAAAAAAAAAAAAAAAAAAAAAAAAAAAAAAAAAAAGAAAGAAAACCTCCATGTTTTTGAAATATGATATATTGGGTTTAAGGAATAGCCATATGAAGTTCAAGCTTGCAGTACATCATCTTTACTGTTAACATATATTTGCCACGCAATACGACATGCTTAGAAGAACCTAAGCTTGGCCGTGTTTCAGTGGTTTGATATTTTCACATTTCTCTGTGTTTTTAATCTTTTTTATAATATTTCTTCAGAGAATGCTCTAAGTTTTAGTCTCGCTTTGATTCCTCTTATTTTGTTAGTTCAGTGTTATTTAAACGGCAGGATCAAGTAAGACAATAACCAGGTTAGCTTTTCAATCAAAAGAAATGAAAAGAAATAGACTGGTTAGAAAAATTGGAAGGATTGTAGTTCTCTGTAAGAACTACACATAGATATTAACTAATGAATTTTAATGCCTGTATTTTAAATTTGGCTTATATGACTTTTATTGGAAAAGCCTTAGAAAAACCTTAAGAATCCCCCCCCAAAATCACAATAAGATTAATGAAGTGGCTATTTGATTTAGTATTTGTACAGGCTGATATTTACCAAAAACAAAACCTCTTATTCTTCTCTGCATGCTCCAGATCCACTTGCTCAGTTTCTAAGATAGGGCTGTCAACCATTTCCAAAGCTCTGCGGTAGCACGGTTTATAATTCTTTTGATAATCTTTTCTCTAATAAACATAAATAATCATGAACTCATTTGGTGTTAGCATGGATGCCGTAAATATTTCCAGGGTATTCCATCACTTAGTAGAAATAGTTAGTCATAAATCTGACTAAGACTGAAGCAGCAGCATAACTGTGGATGAAAGCTTGGAGGAATCCCATCCTGTGTTATGAAAATGAGTGTTGCCATGTACTCTAATGTGAAATGGAGCAGGAGAGTAGCAAGTGAGACTGTGCAGGAGATGAAAGGCTGACACTGAGCTCAGAGAAGGTTCCCTATGGTATCCTGGGGGCTTGCCAGGGCTCCAGGCAATGTTCAGGGTGGAAACCCCCCTGCCTAGCAAGTGGCAAAATAGAAACCCTGCTCTTTAAAACTATTGAAGTGACATATTTCTCTGTAGCTGCATCAAAAATAAAGCCTGTATTGCAGTTGCTGAGGGGCAGTTTCAGCTTTGCTATTTTGTTTTTTGCTTCTTGAAGGGCCAGGTGTTTACATTTAGACTAGAGTAGCAGGAAGGCTTAATAAACTTCACTTTCCTGTTTTCTATAAACGGGCTATTACTTTTGCAATGATTGTATATGATCTTTGCACTGCAAAAGTATAAAATATCAAATTCTAGGCATCTACTCAAATTGAAGGAACATGGCAGCTTTTTAATGAGTCCAAATACTGGTCCGTGTGATTGTTTTATTTTTGTGATTTAGGTCATTTACATCCTATTAGAACACAAACAAAAGCAATCCTTTAAATATTTCTGTAGGTCTTTAACTGTGGTTTAATGTTTTTTTCCTAAACAGCTTCTTCTAATATCTTTAATTTGCAATATTTTTGCTGGTGCCAATTGTTCTACTAAAGTTTTGCGATGAACGTAAACCACAGTGGTTTGTTCATTACACTAGATGCCTACAGATTTCTTTTTCTCTGTAGCTGCGCTGTATGATTTTATGTGAAATTGATTCTGTACAACTGTAACTAATAGCATTTTCCTGGAAACCATCAGAACATCTTGTACCAATGTTTACAATAAATATGTAAGAAGAAACTGATATCTATCTCAGGGTTTCCAGGAAGATGTAAATTAATACAACGTCATCCTGTGACTATCTTCCAAAGGGAAAGTTTGGGTTTTCTTTTGTTTGTATGGAAACTTGTCATGTTCTTTGAATTCCCTTAATATTTTTTTTCAAACTTCAGAGCCTTTTTTAACATCGTCCATCCATCAGACATGCTGGTCTTACGTTCTGCCTGGGAAATGTTAATTGAACAATTCTGAGCTCAACTCCCCTCCTTCGAATTCTTTGTAAAAATACAGCTGTTAATAACATTTATTTGGCTTCAATTTAGATATGAAAAAAATCCATTTCAGGAGGTTACTGAAAAAAGGTTTAGACTTAATATGTGTTCCCCACATATTAAGAGCAATGGCATGTGCTGTAAAGAATAAAAACCACAACACACAGACATCGGTCCTCATGGGCTAATGGAAATCTAGACCTGATTAAAAACCCATTTCATGACTTTTTTATTGCAGGGGTGGGTTTGATAGCTGTCAGTGTACAGGAAAATAGCACATCTGGAATCTTACTGTGTACTTGTGCAGGCTGGTATAACTCAACCTGTGTGTCAGATTTTTTTTTTTTATTTTAATAGCCAAGATTTATTTGGTTTCTATTAATTTTTAAAAGTCTTTGGTAAGTATGCTTATTAAGTACTAAATTTTTACCCTTCACAAATTAAAAGCTATATTTTAGTAGTGAGCAGCTTCCTTTAAAGAAAAGTAAGAAAGTCAGAAATATGCATTAGTAATGTGGAGAGTGAAGTTATTTGGTTACAAATGCACCCCAGTGGGTTCCCAGGGATGACTATTTTGCAATTTGTTTAATGAAAGTTGCATTTTTCTTGTGGCATTTATATCTAGTTATGGGAAATCTAAAATGAGATACTGAACAAGTAGCAAACTCTCTGACACACAATAATATCAGGAGTTTATTTTCCCATTAGGACAGTGTATGTGCTTAGGAAGTTGTAAATATAGTTTAAAAACATTCAGATTTGCTTGTAAAATATGAAACTTCAATAAAGAAGAGGCTTGTTTCCTAAGCACTGCTTTGGAGAAAAAAGAACAGAACTACAGAGATCAAGAACTTCGATGCTGCTTTTGGTATCAGATCTAACCAAAATTTAAATTCAGTATACATATTTTGTAATCATTCTTGAGTTAAAAGCAAGGACAGAGCAATAAAAGTAATTTGACACTCCCCACATCGTTAGATTTATTGTCTAGTTAAACTTTTAATACTGCTGTTTCAGAGCTTCTCTAATTACTTTGAAGATATATATATATTCACATATACAATCTAAAATCAACAATGGCCTGCATGTTGCCTGTCCTAATTGGTCCTAAAAATGCCCAAAGATTGAGCTATACACATAAGCTAGTAGCGTTCCGGGTAATTTACTCTATAAAATCATTTAAGCTCTGTCCTACTTGGCAAAGCCACAGCGTTGTACAGTTCTTTCAGGTTAAAGTTACCAGCTGAAGTTGTAAGTCTTCAATGGGAAAATAGCCAGAAGGGGATACATTCTAATCACATTCTATTATCTTCAAGATAGCAGTGTTTTTAAAGCAAATTACGTACTGTTTATTAGATTTATATACAGTACATGCGGGCATACATTTAAGTGTAATTCCAGTGTTAAAATGGCTAGCTATAAAAGTCATAACAAAAGACCTCAGAACGTCACTACAAAGTACCCAGAAAAGTTCAGCCAATTCATTTAGCTGACATGAAAAGAAAGAAAAATATCCTTTTTTTGGGTGAAGCCACCTACAGGAACAATCATCCATCAAGTAGTCATAACCTTGACATAGCAAAATGTCCACCAATTTTAACTGGATGAAAACCAAGTTAAATGCTTGCATGTGAGATATTTGGGCGTTTCGTGCAACACTATATTACTTGTCCCCAAATATGCCAGTGTTTTCAATTTCTTAAAGACTTTAGAGCAGAGTGCAGTTGCAACTTCTCAGATAATTATTCATGTTTTACAAAATGTATGGTGTGCATTTCTTAGTATCTTAGGAAAAGTTATGCATGAGGATTAAACAATACTTGTCAAAATAAATGAGAAACACATATGTAATGAAAAAATAACCTAGATTTTGGGCTTCTTACCAAGGAGAAATTTTAAGAAGTAGCATTTTATTTTATGATGCTGTGGTCAGTGGAATTGAGAGAGATTCTGGTGTTGTTTGTTTTGTCCTGAGATGCTGATCAACCTTTGCTCTGATTTGTGCTGGTCACCAACCTGGGCTTTTTCTCTGCTTTCCTATCTTCCTTTACAGATTCCTTTTAAGAGGTCTAAAGCTAGAAAATTTTGATAAACAAAGGCTGCTTTACCAGACGAGTGGTAATGTGGCCACTCTTTAACCCCTTCATCAAACTGAGCAAGGTATAAATTTACTGGTAGGGTTTAGGGACTTTGAAATTATTGGAAGGTATTATTTTTTTTTTTCCACGTGTATCAATGAACTTCTCTGCTGATTTTTGTCAATACCAACTTGTATAAAATTTTGCAGTTCAGTTGAAAAGTGTCAATCCAGAGTCAGCACTCCATGTTTAACCTCAAAGTAAGATGAAGATAAAATAGGTTGTACACAGTAGGAGATATGTTCCACAGTGTTTTCTTGAGGCACAGGTCTGTGTTAATGAACCAAGGAGTGTGGTTTTGTGAGACACTCTCTACCAAAATCTTACAAACTTGCAAACAAGGAGGAGAACTGATTTTTTTACATGGACTGATAATGTTAGGACAAGGGGGAATGGGTTTAAACTAAAAGAGTGGAGATTTAGGTTAGATATTTGGAAGAAATTATTTACTCAGAGGGTGGTGGGGCAGTGGCACAGCTGCCCAGAGAAGCTGTGGTGCCCCGTCTCTGGAGCTGCTCAAAGGCCAGGCTGGATGGGGCCCTGGGCAGCTGAGCTGAGGGGGGTGCTCTGCCCATGGCTAGGGTTTGGAACTAGATAATCTTTAAGGTCCTGTCCAACCTAAGCCGTGCTGTGATTCTGTGAAAATCCTGCTGGTGTGCTCTGGTGTGCTCAAAAGGCTGTGTGGACTGTTTTCCTTCATAACTTTGCTGGGTCAGAGCAAAGAGCCAGTTCTGCTTCACAGATCATGGCAAGTAGCTGTCATCAAGGCCGCCCTGCTAGGCTTATCTAGTATAGGTCAGCAATATCTGGCCCGGGAAAATGATGCAGGATAGGTGGCCTGAGCTCAGTAACCTAACAGGAAATAGCAGGTCATCCTGCTTCTGTGCAGTACCATGATCCCAAGGGCCATGCATGGAGCCTCTGTGCTCTGCAGGCAGTTTTGGTGGAAATCTTACGCCAGGTGTGACCTTTACCACTAGTGAATGTCACTCAGTGGGCTGCTAGTCACTAATAAATCAGAACTGTCTTGACTTTACTCATATTATAATTCTGTGGTGAATGAGGTGACGTCATTTGCCATTGCTCGGGGATGCTTCTATATCCAAATACCGTACATTTGGCAGTGTTTGCATAATCAGACTGTTAAAGATGTAAAAATATAACCACAGGATGGCAGATCTCATGTAGATTCCTGGGATTTGAGAGGGGAGCGAGCTTAAAGATAACCTCATAGCCATCTCTTTCAGCCATTTTCACATCAAACTTACATCAATTACTTGAATTCCACCAAAGCTTATATTTTTTTGACATTTGGTTTTCCTATTCAGACTTCAAGTGACAAGGAATATATTGTATCCTCAAGTAGACTATTTTACTTCTAATTTACCTCTTGACTAAAAATGCATGTTATTTTCAGTCAGACATCTGTTCTCGCTCGGACTTTTTCATATCCCCATCTACAAACTTAAAGTAGTTGGGGTGATTTATAAGATGAGAAATATTTTTGGCACGGATGAGCTTATAAATGATGATCAAGTCCAGCATTCAAATTATCTTGGATAGTTTTGAATCTCTATAGCCTTTCAGGAAAAGACAGGTTTTCCAGCCACAGAACCATTCCTCTAACCTGTTTTTGAAGTGTTCCCAGTTTCTGAACACCCCTTTTAAGTACAAGTCTGCTAGAGACCTCAAGCTCAGAAGTGCAGCAACTTTGTCCCATACTTTTTTAGTACTCTTGTAATTTGCAATGCTAAGATGCCTCAGAGTACAAAATAATTTTCCTTTAAAAACTGAAATCTTTGTAAGCCTTAAAGAGCTCTCTTTCAGGACAGTAATTCTCATCATTACAACTGTCATATCATATTTGCTGCTGTCACTGTTTTCTGTTAAAATGATGAAGCAGTGTAATGCCTGCGATTGTTAACATCATCCTTGATTCAAAATGTCTTATGGTTCCTATCAGACCCTAAAATAGAAGTAGACTGAGGAGGACTGAAGCTTTGGCAACCCTGAAAAGCAAGAGCAGAAAATTGCTGCCTAGTGACAGTAATATGAAAGAGGAGGCAAGGATGACAAATTGTGAGCCTGTGAGGGAGAGAGGGGGACGTCTCAGGACATAGCCATAGAGAGCTCTCTTGGGTAGAGAAGGGATTTTCTTGTGCCCCATTATGGGAAGTTTGGTTGCACAGGCCAGAACGACAGGATTTGCTTGGTAAGATACAGTTGAAAGAAAGGACACTTTCAGCCACCCAGTTGAAGCAGATTTTCTGCTTCCAAAAATGGCATAATAGCATGACAAGCAATGTTTGTGGTACTAGTAGCTCTGCCACAATCTGGCAGTCACAAAGCACTGACCTGTTGATGTTACCTTAGATAGCATTTGAAAGATAAAATATTTTTTTTAATGTTCTTTTTCTGACGTTCACAGTCACTCTGACTGTTGTACACCTTTATTAACACTTATGTTCTGTAGAAACTTCTTCACATTTTTTCTATGTGGAGAAAGGTTTGTTGTCTGCTTGCAGGAAGGAAGCTTTCAAGCCTTGGACCTTAGAAGACAGTAAACATGATCTGGCATTACATACCTTAAGGGTTTTAACACAGCCTGAACTGCAGGTCTCTATGGATGAAGGACTGTCCTTTGTGAATGGGCCATGTCTGGCAATGGAACCCAGTAACACTGCTGAACAAGAGAGTAAAAGCAGTCTTTTGCTCCTGTTAGATTTCAAAACACTGAACTGAACTCAAGTTGAAGATGATTTTTATAATTTAATATTTTGTTCTCCTTGGTTGCTAGTAGTGCTTATTACTTTCTTTAGCTTATTTTCCCTTTGCTGTCTTAATTGTTTCCTCAAATTCCACCCACTTTTGGCTTTCCCACTCAGCTGGAAGTATGCGTCTAAATGTCAGTAGAAAAGAATAAGTGAATTCAAAAAGGGTCTTATAAGATTCTGTTGCTGCTAAGGTGAATCATCTATAATATACCAAAACCACAGAGATGCCCCATCTAAACTAAAGCCAGTTTAACTAATGTGCTGATGGGAACGTTCTGTGCTTGTAAGCAAGTTCACAGACTTCCTGCCAGAAGGGGGTAATTATACAAAGGCCTCTAATAAGCTCTAGAGTTTGTTTCATGGAATAGAGGTTTGAAAGCTGAGACAAATGATAGACTTTCTTCCAGAAATATAGTTTTGTGACATTCAAAGCTGGAAAACATTAACCCTAGTTTATAAGTGGGGGAACCAAAGTGTGGTGATGATTATCTAGTTTGCCAAATATTTCAGAGACAGTATGGAAGACAGCTTATGTGTGACAACCCTTCCAAGGACAAATGATATGTGTGTATATGATAATATGTGTAGAGTTGCTTAGCTCCTAGTTGCCTAGCAGAGTCCTACATTTCCTTACTTACTGGCTTTAAAAAAACACCTAATCAAAATGGTAGCCTTTTTTTCTGTAAATACAAACACCAAATGGAAGGAAAATTTCAGCTGACCCTGGCAGTTTTAATAGCTGTATCAATGTCAAGCATTATTTTTCTTTATTCCATTCATATTCAAGAAAAGCATAGATTTACTACTTTTTTCCTTAATGGAACAAGTCACTGAAATATTTCAAATGATGGTGCTTTTCTAAGCAACCTAGAATAATTAACTGCACTAAAATGCTTCCTGGCTTGTGTTACCACAAAAATTGTAAAAACAGTTTTACAAGCTGTTGCGTTTTATTGCAAAGCAAACACATTAAAAACATTTAATGAGCATTACTTCTTGCATCTTCTTGTTAATTTATATAATTTGGTCCTATGATAAAAACAAGAATTGTTTGGAGTGGCTTAAGATGTTTCATAGTAGTTATGGTTGTGCTGTACTTGTAATGTGAGCCTAGGTAGGAACTCATGGTTGTAACAGTTTTATGACATCAAGGGAAGTTAACTTTGTGTTTGCTTAAGAATGTGGGAAATAAACCATTTGTGACGGAGTAGAATGCAACGAGTTTAGCCTATTTGATCATAATTTGGAATTTGACATTTCAGTGCTTTGCAGTCCTCACATCCTGAGCCTACGGGACCTTACATCTCCACGGCATCCTTTGGGTTCAGCATGGAAGCCCCAGGCAAGTGGTGATGAGGTGGCCACATGCCCTTAACTCCTGTGTTGCACCAACAGGTTCAAAGGCCCTCCTACGTAAACAGCCCAGAATGGTAAGGGCATGACATAGATGACCCAAGAGATCGTCTCCCTTCTCATTTCCAGGCTGGATGGTTCAGGCCAGTGCTGATTCCAATTACAGCTTGAGCACAGCTGCCAAATTCCAATGGCGCCCACATCTTAGGCAGGGCTTTACCGCCTCTCTTCCTGTATCACCAGGCTGATAGGGAATATATGCAACTGATTTGGTGGATATATAGATTCAAGAATAACTTGGCTTCATCCGCACGTATTATTGGCAATTTTTCAAACCTTTCCATTTGTGTGGATCTCAAAGCCAGTCTCGCTTCATTTGTAAATGCAGTTACTTGCCTAAGTCATGCATGATGGGTTGTAATAAAGTTATTTCTCCAATAAGTTTAGAACTGTTGGACAGCCTTGTGCTGCACCTTACCATGCTTCCTGACAGCCACTGAGGAGTAACTGATAATTTGCGTATGCTTGCCTTGTATCACAGTTCCCAACCTTTCAGCTGAACTGATTCTATACAGTCATATTGCATTACAATGTGGCTTCTTATAAGTCTTTCATATTGTACTTTTATGATCAGTAGTTTCTTTTTGTCAGTTATCTTTGATTATGCTGTTCTTATATATCTTGGATACAAATGACATCTACAGGCTCAATAGGTAGGGCTTTATGAACAGTGCTGGAAGTTTTCTACTGTGAGAATTTAAATGCACTAAAACAAAAAACCTGTATTTTTATGTTTTAAATTTCTGCTCTAATGCAGTAGAAAATGGTGAAGTAGGAGAGACAGGAAATGCTTAGTGCTAGGAGAAATGTGAAGATGAGGTATGAAAGAAGCTGGGGCAACATTTTCTTTTCTTTTAGCCGCTCTGCGTAAGGCTTATAACCAGGTGTATATACTACAGTAATTTACTTTCCATATCTCAGTGAAAAACGTCATAGCTAAATTTTAGGCTGACTTTCTGCATAGTCCCATTTTCCCTGTTGTTCTCTGTTTTTCTTTACTGGCCTCAGCGTCACTGATGACAGCTTGTATTTATTATGATCAGTCTGGTTTCTTCCAGCGCAAAGGGCAAGGCTGAGCCCAGTTTGGGCTGGAGTATCAGGAAGAAACAGTACATATGAAACTAAGTTTAATCATGTCAAAATAATATCTGGTAGCCTAGGGAAAAATGCTGCCTCTTCAGTAAGTTTAAATAAGTCTACAGGTGATATTACTGGAGCAGTAACACACCCTCCAACTCATTGAGTGCAGCTTGTGATAGGGCCATGATGTGCCAGCTGGATAGGATCCTGATAGAAATGTCTATAAACCTTTTTATTAAACATGATTCAGCTTGTCTTTACTTCCCTTTCCCCTTTGCTAGCTTCTCTGAATTGCAATTTCTATCTTCTTTTTTATATGGTAGGAAAAATAACTCAGATGAAAGCTTTCATTCTTTGCCTTATGAACCTCTTTCCTCAGACCCCCTAATGGGAAATTGTTCCTGGAAAGTTTGGACAGTTCCTCTGTTTTCCTTAACTTTCCCTACTTTCAAATGCAAAACCACTGCTTCAGAAGATATATTTGTGCTGCCATATGCTGTTTGGTGATTTTTTTATTTTATGACTTTTGCTTGTCTCTTTCCCCTCTCTTCAAGGGTATTTTCACAGTTTGTGGAAATATGTCATGTTTCTGTGGTGCAGCAGTGTGGGAGGCAGCAAATCTAAATCTTATTACCAACTTGGCCATAATTTTCCTGTGTGAAAAAGGGCAAGTTATTTACTTATGCAGGGTTGCAATGATGTTAATCACTCACTTCATGGGGCAAGAGGAGCTGGTCTGTAGCACTGTCAGAGTGATTGAGCAGCTCAGGTGAGACTCTTAAAGCAAGTCTTTATTCTGTGTTTGGGGACTTCTGGGCAACTCGGAGTTCCTTGCTGGGACAAAGCAAGTGGGTTATAGTTGCTGATATCACCCAGATACCCTAGAATTCAGTGGTAAAGTAGCCCAGAGATTTTCAGCTCTTCAGCGGGTCCTTGGCTGAGTTGTCCCCGTGGTCCACCCTTTTGAACTGTTGATACAAAATGTGGGATTAGAAAGGCTGAATATCCCTATTATGAGAAAATAAATGGTAATGAAAATACTGAGCTGTCGTGAGAGAAACAGACTCTCAGCAAAGAGGACTGGGAAAGAGCAGGTGGTCCATTCCCTGCCAGATGCAAGTTTATTCCTGCATGTTTGTCTAAGCTATGCTTTAAAAAGTCCCAGTGATGGACCAAGCTGGCACCAAAGTGCAAATATTAGGGTTGATTCAACTCATAATGTGCTTTTCAGCCATCTTCTGGTTCCCCAAAATAAACAAACTGCAGGGGTTAAGGAGTGCATTCCTCCTCACACGTGTCAAAAATCTCTGGCTTGCTGTTTGCTCAGTTCCCCATGTCCTATAAATTGTGGAAACTGTGCAGCTTGGATACATACTGCCTTATTTTTGCACTTATTGCACAGCTTGTCAGTGTTAGAAGAGACATATTTTTTTCACCTCTTCCTTCTTCTTGACTTCTTCTTAAGCATTTCATCTAAACGAGACTGTAAACCATAAGCATTAATTGCAACTTTTCACACTTTTTTTTGATAGTGAGCATCTTTCATACCACACCTTAAAAAGGACATACAAACCCACTCCTTTGAGTAAATCCATCGTTGTGGAGTGCGCAATAAAATGGCCCACACTTGGGATTGACAGGGATTAAGAATTAGGTATAGCAAAAACCTCACTTGGTGCAGTGAAGTGTAGTTCTACTGAGGCAGGTGTAATTTCGTGGTTCTGCCTTATTGATCTTCTATAAAATCACAATTAGTAAGAACTTGCTGAGAATCTTTAATTTCATAAATTCTCTGTGTTCCTTGCTAAATCTGTGGCAAAAAGAGTTATATGAGCGTTGATTTATTTCAAGAGCAGCCTTGTCTATTTTGTGGTACTACTTGTGAATTCTAATCTGTCCCACCTGGAGATGTCTCCCTTAACACTGAACTACACTGAAGAATAACATTTTCTGAAGTGTATAAACAAGTGCAAAAGTCTTAAAATTGCATTAGTCCGCAGGGTGTAGCTGGTTTATCAGTTACCAAAACAATGCTTCTATTTGGACACAGTGTGCAATTACACGCATCCATCTTCTTCGAAGTAGAATTGAATCAGCTTCCAGAATTCAGCTGTTCTTGATATAGGCATGTAATACAGGATGGTCTGGAAAAAGCTTGCCAGGCCTTTCTTCTCTTCCTCAATGTACAAGGAACTGCATAATTAAATGGAGCAATATAATGTGAAATTGGGGCTGGCTGATGTGGGTTTCAAGGAAAAACTGTAGTAATGAAGGTGTACTGCTTCTGAAGAAAATCACCTTATCTCTTTATGCAAGACTTCTGAGACAGGCTTTGTAGGTTTTCATAGCTGGAAAGAAACGTGATACTGTCCGTGGCCTTTGTGGACCAGAGAGCAGGTATGGCATGCTCGCATTCTATCGATTTTCCAGATCCGAGAACACTCACACTTTTCACATGTAATCACACCAGTGTTTACATTATTTGGGAGATTTGAGGTCTGTTTTGATGCTTTATGAAGTCTGACATTGCTTGAATAAACAAATTCTTAATAATTGATTAAAAACTTGGTTGTACCACTTAATCTGTCTGTGCAGAGAGAGACTTTTTTCCTCTGGGAAAGGAATAACGCAGCATTTAGTTAATCAAGTTTTAAAAGCTGTGAATTTAAGCTCTTTGGGATATATACATTACCAATTGCAGGAAGTTGGGAAATAAAAGGAACTTTTCAAATAAAAAGATGTCAATTTAATAGCCGAGGAGCTGGAAACAGATGTTTCACGCAAAGCATAGGAGTTGTGTCATTCCTTTATGTTTTCAAAGTCACTTCTTGTCAGATGCATTGGTTAAGAGAGAAAATTAATGAGCTGTGTTAAGTTTTATTACACAATCTTCTGATGTGGGAAAGCTTCCCTCCAGGAACAGCTCTGTGCATGGCTTAACTGATTTAGGCATGCCTGCTGCAGTACTCACCAGAATGTGTTGGAGATCAAAGTAGGGGGAGTTATTCAGGTTTTATGGCAAGGTAATTAAAAAAATATGGGGATTATTACATATAAATCATACTTGCATAGATTTGCTGGCAAAATAAAATCAAATAAACACATTTAAAAAATGAGAGCAGGAAAACGTTCATGCACTTTCATTTCTGTTACAGATGCAAAGCTGTACCCTAGAGTCTACACAGATGACCTCTTTCTTTCACAGAATTTGGCCAAGTTCTGTTTTTGTGGTGTTTTCATTTAACTAAAAAAAAAAAAAAAAAAAAAGTCGTACCAAACCATCTTATGTTGTGATAATGTGAAGATTGGAATTTTACACTGGGTACAATAAATGGAGACGTGGTCCTAGAGGGCATATTGATTTCCATTGGTTTCTGAGATGACTTCACCCGAGAGTCAACTCTCACAGAAGTAGACTTGTGTGCCTGAGCATTTATCTTGTCAGTACAAAGTTAGTAAAATACAGAAAAGACACAGGAGCTGACACTGTGAGTTAAGTGCAGGTTTGGATCCAAGCATCTGAAAAAGGGGATGAAAAAAATCCCTAGAAAACTGCAAGAATTTATTTTCTTATGCATGCAGAACTTTTGAGGAGAACATCTATGAGCTCAGGGAAGGACTGTAGCTTGTGCTTTCTGCACATAAGGGAGAAATGGATGCATGTACTGTGCTCCAAATAAGGGCTCAGAGATTGCAAACTAGAAAGAGGAAGAGATGATCCAGTTGTAAACGCTGAAGTCCAGACTGTGAAATGCAGAAAGCATTTCTCTCTGGGTGGGAGAGAAATAAAGAGTATTGTGAAACTTCTGTTTAATCAGAGGAGAGCTTCCACATTTCTGTCACATAAATATGCAGAAAGGATAAGCTTATAGCTTCAGCTGTCCTGAAGGCAGTGACACCATAGGAAGACAGAATGCACATGCCTGTATAAACATATACACAGTTGTAGCCAAAATGTATAGCACTGTCAGGATTGAGCTTTCTTTTTCCAAGGATGTGCATGTGCCCTCTTTAGTCTAATTGGGTTTATGACTCTACGTGCATAAGTATGTGCAAGAGATATAAAATACAAGCACTGTTGCTTTTGATGTGAGATAACATTTATTTCCTTGTACCATCTACATGTCCCTGAGAGGGTATATGTAAATTTCATACTGTAAACTACATGGCTGAAGCACTGGCAACAGAATAAGCAGAACATGCTTGGCTGTCATTTTAGCAATCTTTTCTGCAGCAGTCCTAATATGCGTGGAAGAGAGGCTATTGACTGGTACCTCTGCATGTAAAAAGAATTCAATCCAGACAGTGAAAGCCTACATGAAGCATCAGGTGAAAATTTCCTTGTGCTCTGTTCTTTCAGGCAGTGAAATAACTTCCTGAAGAAACTGAGGAAGCCATTCCAGAATATCAAATATTTGAATGTACTTGACTGTCAATCTTGTCCTTAGTGCTCAAGACTGTGGGTCTTCCATTGCTAATAGTTTTCAAAGACCCAGTAATGTTGCATGCAATTATGATAATGAAGATGTACTAAATATATATTATCTGAAGCTGGAAGATGGAAGCCAGACCTGAAAGCGTAGCAAAACTTCGTTGTTTTTGCACACTGTCAGATTATGCACTGCTATTGATCACATAGTCTCAAAAAGAAGGACAAGAGAACTCATTGAGATTTTGAAACAACAATAATATAAAGCCCTTTGTAAGATTTAATATAAAATCTTAATAGTAAAGAATTTGGTGATGCATCTGGTTCTTGTTTGGTGTACTTCTACTGCCACAGTTAATATAGTGTTTGCAATGCACACATAAAGCAGATACCCCTAGATTCCTCTCTAAAAGAGTTAAATATTTTTATGGTCGTGTGCTATCTGTCCTGTTTGTTTGTTTGTTTTTCTCGCAATTTCTACAGATCTTATTTAGTTTATGTAAGTTACTCTTAATAGCTTTCAGTAGGATTTGCTATATGGATGATGTAGTTAGTTATAAAGAAGGCTATGAAGATGCTTCTGAGAAATTTCTAAGCATGAGGGGAGTCTGTTCTTCTTGGTAATTACTGAAATCTATGGGAAAAGTAAGTCTCAAACCAGGTAGTTAGAGACATACTGTTTTTGTTCTCAGGTGCTAATGATTGCGTATTTCACTACAGCAGAATAAAAATCACTCTCCTACAAACATAATTCAGCCCCCAAACTAGGATTATAGTATCTAAATTTTCTTGAAGTTTGACCCTTCTGAGTTCAATTTCAGCCATACGTTTTGCATACTGGAAAATATCACTGAGCTGAAGGTTTTGTGGGTTTTTCTGCAGAAGTGGTGCATGCATACACAAGCATTTTCTACAAGATGTGCTAGGCATTCACCACCTGGACCTCCACGGTCAGTCTGACCCCAGCCTTCAGGATACTTAGAACAATAGTTAATATTTAAATCTTCATGTTTAGGTGGAAGCTTTGTGGTTTTTACTGCTTATATGGGGCTTATCTTAATGGCTGCAAATTAGTAAACCGGGGGCAACATCATTCTTTCATGTCTTGTTTTTTTTGGTGCATGTCTGCTCCCCATTTGTATCCTGAAGTGCTGCATTTCATAATTATTTATTGCTATCAGTCTTGAGTGTGGTGGTTACATTTCTCCACTTCCCAGTTTTTTCTGCTACCCTGTGTGAAAAAAAGAGGCAGTGTGGTGGAGACATCTGCCAACCTCTCTGCTCTGCTGGAGGGACTGAGGAAGTGCAGGATGAGGCTGGACAGGCAATCTGTTGATAATTCATGGCTCAACCAATCTGTTGTCTCCTCAAGGAAAATGCTGGAAGTCATATAATCATAGAATCCTTAGAGGTGGAAGGTACCTTTAAAGGTCATCTAGTCCAACTTCCCTGCAATGAACAGGGGAGTGCATAGCTCGATCAGGTTGCCGAGGTCTGATCTAGCTTCCCTTGAAAGTCTCCAGGGATGGGGCACCAACCACATCTCTGGGCAACCTGTTCCAGTGCCTCACCACCCTCACTGTAAAAGACTTTTTCCTTATGCCCAATCTAAATCCACCCTCCTTAAGCTTGAACCCATTTTCCCCTTGTTCTGTCACCACAGACCCTGCACAGAGCATGAGCTCCTCATTCCTCTGAGCACCCCAGCACCATGCAGCAATCTTTGATTGTCTGTGTGCTGCTTCTTTTCTTCAGCAAGAAGCCTTGGGCGCTGCAAGCTGAGGTGTCTGTGTGCTGGGGGAACCCTGATAGATGTGAGCATAAGGACTTCCTCCCACAATCAGCGTGAACCCTTTCCACAGTTGTGTTAAGGGTTAGCTAGACTCTTAATCAGTTAGCATTTCTCCCTTCGTAAAATGGCTTCATCCCTGCAAAATGCCTTGAAAGTCTTAGCTAGAAGCTGCTATAAGAATTGAAACTTTATTGTTATTATTAGCTTACTGTGGAACTAGAAAAAAAATTTATCCCAGACTTTTTCTCATGCGTGTTTAGGCCTAGCAGGCAGCCTGCATGGACCCAGATCCAGGCAGATTCACGGGCACTGTGTTTCTCAAGGCATAAATCATTTTAGAGACTCAGTAGGTTTAGCTCAGACATAGTCATCTTCTCTGTTTGAAAGAGAAGCTAGCTGCAGTTGTTAAAACCCATCTGTGGACATAATTTTGTTTGTGCATTAATCTCAGTGATCACCAGAGGTTGTTCTATTAAACAAGCAATGGCTTCTCAGTAACAGTGACTAAGAGCTGTGAAGGGGAGACAGGGCCTTATAAAAACTTCTTACTCTGATCCTCTGGAAAGGATCAGACACAGTCGGGAGCCTGCTCTGAAAAATGGGGATGATTTTTTGATGAGGTACATGGCTTGGGCAATCCAATTATGGACCATCAGATTCTCACACCTCCCTGGTGTCTGGATTTGCTCTTTGCCTGTTTTTAATTTGAGCTATCTGCGCTGATGAGATTTTGATAGTTTCATGTACAAAGCTAAGTGATAGAATGGTTTTGTGTAAATGGAGCTACACTGATTTGTGTGAAGCAAGGGCATGCCTTTCTGACAAAGATCTCTCTAATCTGTTGAACATTTTATGTTAGTGGCTATTGATTTTCTGATGAGTGTAATGATTAGGTAATTATCTATAAGTCCTTTCTCTTCCAACTGTGCTATGTGTCGTGTATGGTTTTATGGATTAAATAATGGCATACACTTAGCTAGCAGCACTGTGCTCCTGTACAAGATCTTTCTCACCTGTAAGTTAGATACACTGCATATTCTAGCATGGTATCAGTTAAGCTGACGTGCACCAAGAACCTTGCTGACCAATTTCTGGTAGAGGCGTCCAAATGAGTGCCTAATATCGTGCACTGAGGTTTTCAAGACAAATTCAGTTGCACTAACAAAGCTGCTTTTCACATTTTTGAGCAAATAATGCTCAGTGCAAGTACTTTTCAGTGGCATTTTTGTTGTTATTGAGTGGCATTATAGCTGTAGCTGGAATTTCTGGTGACCGTGCAAAGGCACAATGCATCTGCTCTCCTACTTGTCATGATGTGCTCAGGAGTTAGAATACAACAAAGCCTATGAAAACCAGAGTGAAAATAAATGTGAAAGCTGATCCTAAAACTGTTAGTGTCATTACTTATTACAATTTGATTGAGAAACTAACATGCTTATTTACCTCCCTTTCTTGCAACACCCTTCCCAGATATCCCCTTCTCTATGTTGTTAAAGAGTAGTTTTCATTCAGTTTGCACGTAATCATTTACCTTTAGCGTATACGTTTACAAAACGGTAATGCAACATGAGTTTAAAGTCAAATTCTTACCAAACATGGAGTAAATCAACACACTAAATGTCCAAAAAGCCCCCACAAGATGTACTTCGAAAATCTGAAGCTGCTCAGTTAGGAGGAATTTCAGTTCTTTGCAATTACCCCTACTCTAGTAATCCTACTGCAGGAGGGCACACACATCTGTTTGTCTTTGCATGCAACGTGCATTGTGGCAGGATGAAAATCAGAAGCAGAGCTGGTTGCCCTTCTAGGAACTCTTAGATCTATTGTAAGATTACTTTCTTTGCGTTTAGATTTGTGTAAGATGGAACAAGTAATAAAGAATAAAAACCAACTCAATTGTCACTGACTTCCAGAGCAGAAATTATTTTGAAACCCCCTCAATACACTTCAAAAGAGCTTATGTTATTTTCTTTACTTGTTCTTGTGTTCACTGCAGGTAAGAGACTACTTTTCAGCTTTGAACTAATTATCATTCCTGAAAGCATTTTCCAGACCACAGCCCATTTATGGCCTAGCTTCTGTGCTCAGTAAGTTGCAGGAGCAGTGTCATGAAGTAGCTCTATAGAAGAAAAAGTGGGAAAAAAAGTGGCAAAATACTTAACAGTGCATTGAGGCTATGATTAGAAGAGTGATAAATAGTTACAGTAAAATGATTAATTCTGCATCTTTTTCTTTAAAATAAAATGCAGCATTTGTTCACTATGGAAAGGTGAGGGTTGACCTCTTTTCCCATGTAACTAGCAATAGGACGAGAAGGAATGGCCTCAAGTTGCACCCGGGAAGGTTCAGGTTGAATATAGTGAACGATTTCTTCTCTGAAAGAGTGGTCTGGCACTGGCACAGGCTGCCCAGGCAAGTGGTGGAGTCATCATCCCTGGAGGTGTTCAAGAAACATGTAGATGTTGTATTCAGAGACATGGGTTAGTGGGACATATTTGGACAAGGTGACCTTGGAGGTATTTTCTAACCTTGCTGATCCTACCATTCTATGCATATCCTGGCCTCTGCCTGTGTACACATGCTCACTACATATTCTGATTTTGGCAGAAAGCAGATACTGGAGTCTTTTTTGCTTTGCATTTGCTACAAACAAGTTTTTTGGCCTCCACGTGACAGATCAACTATTTCTCCCCTGTTGCTCTCCAAAGTTTTTATAACATCAGCCTTAAAAATCTCATTTCTTTGGCAAATTTCTCCAGGATAAAGTCTGCCATAAAGTGGGAGAAAAATGCCTTTGGGCTTACGAATTCTTCCTTGCTGTTATTTTGAGAAGTGTCTGTGTTCATTGTTTCTCTGAAATCTGAACTTTTCCCACTTGGAGACGGTTGACTCCCTGAGAATCTCGCGGGAATGGCATTAGCTGCTGATCTCGCAGGAGGATGGGGTGCACAGAGAGCCAGGCCACGTTGATCCAGGCCGTGGGGCGTGTTTAGTATATAGGCTCAGCTGAGGGTGTCAGCTGTCATTCTGCTGAGCATCTGTCAGAGGAGTATATGCTTCACTGCCGTTGAATGTGAGTAATGCTTTCACAATATGGCAGTGCGATGCTATAGATTACAGTTGTAATGGAGCACATCCTGAACAGCTGAGCCTGCTCTCTCTCGCTCATTCAATAGCAAGAGTTGCCTCGCTAAAAGAGCTTGGGGGATTATGTACTCCAAACAGCTGTCTATAGCACTGTGGATTTATTTGGGCTAAATGAGAACTTGCTTTCTTTAGCTAAATCAAACTTTATCAGACAGTTTTACTGTTGGCAGTTAAAATAAAATGTGTTTGCTGAACAGTAAACACCTTGTTACTGTTAGGAAGGATTATATAAACAAAAGGCATACACAATGAAGTCTTATGCCAACTGACTTACTGTCAAAATAATATACTGCTGCTAGCGGAATTGTGCTCACTTGAAGGAAATTATAGGCCTAAAAACACATCTTGAGTGACAAAGAAACCATTTTTCCACAAATAATCTTTAAAAAGTTTAATACGCTGTGCCTCGTCAAAGTGGTTTCAGAGATGCAGGATGTTGTGTCCCTATAAAGGAAGGTTAGGAACAACTGAGTGAAATGCCTGAAATCTTCAGTTTTACTGTATTTGTGTAATGCTCTGGCTCAAGGAGATTCAGCACTTTCCTCTCTATGACATATGTGAAAGTGGTTTTGTTGTCCAACAAAAACTATAAACTCTCTCTTTTAAAATAGGATATGCCCTCCTTCCTTCATTTATTACACTACATAATCTATGCAGCTACAGAATAGATTTACATTTCATAAACCAGCTGCTTTTCAGTCCTCAGTAAACTGAAAATAAGACAGCTTTTCTGTTTTATAATCACAATAGGGAAGGAAGGCAGGTCCCAAGCCCAATAGAGTCACTGAAAGGAGTATCACTGACTACAAAGAGTTTTGTGTTATTCTTCAGAAAGTTTGAAAATGAGTTTATTTTCTTTGTGTTAAAAACAGAAGTCCCACTTCAGGAAAGCATAGAGTTGATGTTATTTAAACTCACTCCAATTCTACCAAGCAGAATAATTTGAATTTCTTTTAACTAACTAACTTTAGAACAACAAAATCCAGCTGAAATGACCAGAAAATGTCTTCTTTTTGCAGAACTTGTTATAAGACCTCTGTGCAAACTGGAAAGATGATTGGAACCTTGAAGGAGCAGTAGACAGAATCTGCAACAGTGAGTTCTGTTATAAAGAGCTATTTGAGGAAAAAAAAAGATTGATCTGTAAATTCTTGAGGACAGCTCTGTAATCTACAGAAATACGTGTCATTGAAAAATCTGTTAAACATAGTTTAGTGATACTAGGTTTGTTCATTACTAGGAAAATATCTTTCTCTAGGTGAAGAGTCTGCTGGAAGCTTAAAAAGGGGAACTTTAATGGTGCCTTATAAATTGTTCTTTGACTAGAACTGACTGTATCTGAAGTTAAGATGAAGTGTTCTACACATCTCTCTACTGAATATGGATTGCTTTCTTAATGTTACCCATGATCTTTGAAATGCTTCTTTTCCAGATTCTCATTTTAAAACTCATGTGACATTATTTCACCAATTTCATTGCAATTACTTTTTGCATGTCTTTGGTTTAGTTTTAGTTTTTTAGTTTGAGGACCCAGTAATAATCCCTCTATGCTCCAAATCATGGTATAGTTTGCAGAGCAGTAAAACGTAGGCAGATTCCTTAAATCCACCTTCTCACAAAATAGCCAGGAATGAAAAGACTACTTCTAATTTATCTTTCAGTAACAGACAGGGAAAGATACCTGGTTAATAAATATCACAGCTGTAAATTTAAGGACAAGGCTATCATTTAGTTGTGCTAACCTGACAGGGGCATTTAGATTTCTTTCCATAGGAAATCAAGGATAAATTGATTTCATGAGTATTTGCTGTTGGTCTTCTTTAAGAGTATGTATAATTTATGCTGCTGCACAGCTACACTATGTTGGCTAATTAATTAGGGTCAAACCTGTGACAGGTTCACACTGTTGACCTTTGACATAAACCTGAAGGATTAAGAAAAATGATCACCTATTTTTAATTATTTTCTGAATTCAGTTTTAAAAACACGCAACTATGGACGGGGTACTTTAGAGATAGCATAATACTTTAGTGTTTTGTTCTTCCTTCAAACCAGGCATTAAAAGACTTACTGCTCAAAGAAAGGGTCTGTCATTTATGAAACACAATGCTAACTTGGTAGTACAGCATACTTCTTTTTTGCATATATCAAATTCCTGCTTACAGTGTGTCTGATAACAGAACAGAGCTGTGACAGAGAGAGGTGCGTAATAAAAATCAGTTCTCTCATGCACTAACAAGATCCAGAGAGAAGCAATTAGCATTTCCTGAGCAAGCTGGTCTCTAAGCAGCAGGTAAGGGAAGCACAGTTTCCTTCAGATTTACTTTTTTTTTTTTCTTTTGTCCATTTAATTTCTTGGTTGCAAAAGCTCTTGACACTTCAAGGGAAGAGATAAAATGTGTCATGTATTTGGAGCTGCTTGCTTCCCAAGTATCTGGTTTGTTCATGCATTCTCTTAGGCCAGGTGCTACTGCTCTGCTGAGCGTTTAATTGCAGAATTCTGCTTGCCCCTGTTTGGACCATTGCACTGACCTACCTACTGATTATCACTGTATCTCTAGGAACTTAGTTATCTCTGTGACCTGTAATCTTTGTCAAATGTGGTTGACATTTGGGAAAGATTTCAGAAGTTAGAAAGAGAAAAACTGTGTGATTGTACAGGCTCATTTCCTCAGGGAAGAGTAATACACAATAATATATATGTATTTGCAGTGATTTATCTGGTAACATATGTACCAAAGCTGTAGGTAATTTGAGATTTTGTGGTACGTATAAATGCTGTGTTCTGTGAGTAGCAAAGTGAACTGAAGTTAAAAAGTTGAAACACGAAGGAGCTCAGAATGTTCTTACCTTGGATCTGCTGCCAGAAACATAAAGCATGTTACCTTCAAAAATATGAGCCCTGTCTTCCAGATGATGTGTGCTTGGCCTTTAAACAGGGATCAAGCTCTTTGCTTTTCAAAAAAATAAATGGACACCTATACTCTGTCTTCTATCTCTCAATTACTCTCCTTGGGAATTAGACATGGAGTCTAAAAGCCCTAAGCAAGAATAACCAGTATCTCTAGGTAGCTGCTTTTCTGGATTTTCCTAGACTGCATTCACCTTAATTTAAGCTCATTTTATATTATCTCTGGGGCAGATTCTCAGGCATCTCTCACTGCTGTTCTTGAGTCCTAGTTGTTCTTCTTGATCACTATTAAACTATACACCAGTGGTTCTATTTTTAATTGACGTACTGGTGGTTTGCAGCTGTTATGTATTTCTACCGGTGACAAACGTGCGCATCTTTAGTACTGTTCACTGGACTGTGCTTTTGATTGAAGAGGGCCTGATTCACATAGTGCTGCAAGCCACTGATGTAGTGCAGTCCCTCGTAACAGCACTGGAGTCCTCTTGCAGTGTCTTTTTCCATGTTTCAATATTCAGGTGGTATAGATAGCTAGCGCTTCATCAGGTGGTGATAAATCAAATGCTTTATGCATTATTGCTCCACCTGCAAAAAACAATGCCTTGACTTCATTAAATTAGCATTTGGCATTCATTTCCTAGGTTGTATGGTCAATAATTGCTCATAATTTGGGTCCCTGAAACTAGAATGTCCTCTGGATTCAGTATGGAGCATAATGAGGTACAGGAAAAAAATGGTCTAGTTCAGTTCTTTGGTTTTTAGGAAAGGGGGAATGGCTTTATACTAAAAAAGGGGAGATTTGGATTAGATGTTAGGAAGAAACTCTTTAATCAGAGGGCAGTGAGGCTCTGGCAGAGCTGCCCAGAGAAGCTGGGAGTGCCCCATCCTTGCAGGCACTCAAGGCCAGGTTGGATGGGGCTATGGGCAGCTGAGCTACTTGGGGGGCAGCCCTGCCCATGGAAGGGAATGGAGCTGGATGGGCTTTAAGGTTTCTTCCAACTCAAACCACTCTGTGATTTATAGTATCTGCTTCTCGGAGGAGACTTTAGGAAGAAAGTGCTGAAGTGCACGCAGTCGAAGGTCTCATGGGGAAGGGGAGGTAACTAGAAATCACCAGACAAAACATTTAAATCAGAAGGCTATTTGAAGAAGACACACGATGTGAAGTACGTGTACTTTCTGATCTGCAGGCAAATTAATTCATATCAAAGGCAGGTTATATGCTTTGAATTGTTAAAAGCTCTGTAGCTCTTAAAATAGCTGCCAGTCAGAATATGGTTTTGCATGTTTTCGGTAACACACATTAGTTCTGACCCTCCTCCAACTGAAATCAATGGGAATTTGGCCAACTACATCAAAGGAAACAACACTGGGACATGTAAGCTTGATGCAGATGACTGATTATTGAAAAATATGTATTTGTATGCGTGAGAAATAGGACAAAATAAGAACCAGGAACATAATCCCCATTCAATTTAAATAAGTGTTTGGATTTAAATTTATTTTTTTTTTTAGACTCTGTTCCAGAGCAGATTTAAAACTGCACAGAAAGCTGCCCTATTCCATTTCCCCCTTTTTCAAGGTGGCAGTAGTTTCAGAAAATCAGATTGACCTGTGAGATTACTGGCACTGTGGAAACCGAGAGCTTGTCGGCATGATTAGGAACTTTCTCATGATTGCTGAAACATTGGAGTTTTCCCTTGATTTGGCCTCAGATGTAAACTTTGATCCTGAGCCTGAAATGTGCCCTGCTGTAATGTAGTTATCTCTAACCTGAACCACATACTGAAAGGTATGCTCTGGGATCTCCAGAGAGCTCTCCAAGCTAGAAAGTCTGTAAGATTGACTTAACTAGGCACTGAGAGATGGAGTGCCCTTTGTCTCCCTGCACGTGAAATCAAAGGAAATAACCTGGGGAAGATGTACAGTTAGCGCAGTGAGAGAGAATGCTTAACATGAGCACTGGGCATCTAAGTGCAATAGAGAACTGAATAGAGCTGAATCCAAAGGGACTTCTGAAGGTATGGAGAGAATTCTACTGACAGATGCATGGCTACGTACAAGAGATGGCCACTTTTGTTTTTCCCTCTCTGCGTTCCTAATTCTAGAATGTACCATTTTATCTAAAATGATTTTGATGGTAATGCTGTGGATTTTGCTTTATGCAACTTTTGGCGGTGCCAACAGCAAAAGATGATCTTTTGGGGAATGTTTCTGTTCGCAGTGTTCATAAAAATTGGACTACCTGCATCTGCAAAAATGAATAAATAGATCAGGAAGCATTCCATTTACTTTCCAGTTTTGACTTTCTACTAATATGCTGTTTCTCACTGCCCATGTCAAACTATCACAGACACCCCAAGTACACCCTCCCATAACAAAGAGCCTGCACTGCATTTAAAATCCTCAAAATAAATAGAAAATAACTCCTTTTTTTTTTTTTTTTTCCACCCCAAAGCACTCACATTTGTTTCTTCAAAATTAGGACTCAGCAAATAGTTGGAATACATCTGTACTCAGAGGAATCCACATCAGATCATAAATTTGTTCATGTTAAATACAAACATATGAATGCACTCTTACATCCAGGAACTATAGAGGGGTTTAGAATTTGCACACTTCAGTCTGTGTAATGCCAGGGCAATGTTTCACTCATCTATGTAAATAGAAAGCAGGCCTGTTGCATTAAAGGCATAAGTATCCTTATGCTCTGCATAAACATCAGAGGATTCAATTTTGGGAAGGAATCACATAATTTGTCATATCTTTTATTGTGATTGACTTCAGTGACGGGCATATACAAACATGATTTTCCACTCAGTGAACCATTTTGTCTCTTGGTGTGCATTTGCTGCCAGGGTAGCGGAAAAAAGATTAACTTACGATATGCAAATCCTAAAGCAGGACGTATTTCCCCATCACAGGAGTAGTTTCTAGCTTGGCTATGCTGCATGCACCATAGGGGTACTGGAAGCGTGTCTGCCCCTCATTATTTCCCCCTCTCCATAAAAACAAAACAAAACCTAAACCAAGCAACTGACAAGCTTTCTTCTTAAAGTTTATTGTTTGTTGAAGAGGGTAAATGTGAAAACAGTTGGTACAAAAGCCCCATTATTTAGTCTTTGCTAAGACAGTTAACTGTAAGTTCGTACTTTTTCAGTGTTGGCAGTTGTAATGAGAGCAGAGGATTTTGGCTCGTGTGGGGTGGCAGCGCTGGCGGTGTGGGAGGTGCCCTTGGAAGACCTCTCTCATGCCTCCTGGGGCTGCGGGAGGAGATCGAGAGATTTGCTGTAAAGCCCTGACCTCAAGCTCTATACATTGAGGTTATTAATGTTATGCCACATATTTAAGAAATATTTGTCATGAAATGTCATTTATAACTTTCTCACCCCTGGAATGTCATTCTTTTTCTTCCCCTGGCAAAACTGGACCAAAAAAAAAAAAAATAAAAAATTAAATAAATAAAGAAGTCTAAGGAAACCTAATTGTACATGTACGCCAGATGGAAGTTTTGCTAAGCCATTCACTTATTATGAGTTGTCTCCCTTGAGGCTATTATTTATCATCTTTTACAAAACAGATAAAGAGGATTTCCTGCTTCAAAAAAACCACAGAACTTAGGGCCCAATGCTAAAAAATATCATATGAGGACTCCCATTGAAGTTAGTGAAATTCCTTATATGGGAAAGCATCTGCAAGATCAGCTATTGGGAACAGAAATTAGTGTATTGTAGATAAGTGTAATACTGGGGAAAGGCAACAAGATGAAGAGAAACCAGGACATAGGGTGTTGTGAATATCTAGATGAACCATCTTCAGAAAACAAATTATTTTCTTTAATTTTACGGTGTATCTACATATGGTGAACAAAGCATTGATTTTATCAGCCTTGTTAAAATGATTTTGGTGAAATTACTGCAGGAGAAAATAGAATCTAATCTTATCAAGCTAAGTTTTTCTATTTTCTTCAACATCCAGATACAATAGCTCCAGTACAGGTTTTTCTTACTTTCGAATGAAAAAGAAGGTTTTTAATCTGAAAAAAGGGATTTTTTTGAATCAGTAAATGAAAAGAGGGAAGAGATGTGTAATGCCCTTAGAGTCAGAGGGTTGCTCTGCTAGCATTAGAGAGCTGTGCAGATAGTGAGTGTGAGGAGGAGGGAGTTGCCCTCTTTTGAAGGCTCAGACATCAGTCAGTTGCATAGGTAGGATACAAATGCGGGATTCAATCACATTGAAATCTTGTACTTCCAATCTGATGAATTTTAATCATCAAGCACATAGATCTGTTCTTCACAGTTCTTATTTGTTCTTCAATTTCTTCTCAGGGATGTATGCTCTCTGTTCAAGGTTGCGTCAAGATTTTCTTAGGTGAACTGGATTTACTTGCCTGGGCTGGATAATGCTTTGGCTCAACAAGTTGGAGTTATTTTACTATGAAACAGAGTCACTCTAACTGGAACCCTAAAAGGTAGTTGCTTGTGGGAAATCTTTCTAGAGTTTTAAAATGCTGCATGCTCTAGCCGTCACAGCCTTCAAAGCAGCGGTAGCCTGTTGTAGCTCTATGATGTGCTATGCATACACGACTGGCAAACCCTATATGGAGAAATACCTTCTGTGTAGATGGAAAAAAGGATAATCTTTCAGCTATGCAACCCCTTCCTTAAGTGAGCAATGTAAGTAAGTGAAGGTTGGAGCAATTATTCCCTAGTTGTATTAAATGTGATGTTTGTTCTTTTTCAAACTCCAACAGGCAATTTTGTGCTCAAAAGTGTGCCCATTCGTTTAAAAATATCAGTCAGTCTGACAAAATCTCTTAGTAACCTTGCTGTCTCTTGGAAGAACAACCACCATCCTTAAGCATGTCTTGGACTATAGTTCATCATAATAATCACCGCAAACTGTTTATACAACCAGTCCTTTTTTGGCTCTTGAACAGTTGCTTTATAATACTACATTTGACATTTGTAATTCTTGAGTTGGTGAGATTTGCAAATGTATTTGATCTGGGAACTGCATGTACATGCTTTGTGCTTGCTATTCTGCATTCACTTTCCCAAGGTCTGTGATTGATCATAATTTTGCTTTTTTGGGTGTATGATTTATGTGTTTATAGAGTATCTCTGTTTCTCAGCTTCCTATGTTTTCACTTCAGTTCCTTTATCAAGCCAACTTCTGATGCTAGCCCAAGAAATATGCTCTGCAGATCTTTGCAGGAAACAAATTTGTTTGTGAACTTATGGGAGTTGAAATGCAGCAAAAATTCCCCTGAAATGTAAGGGCGTTCTATGTTCCCTCTTTTTTATTTTTTTGGACAATATTTAGAAATGGAAAGTTAAAACACCTGAATTCAAGCAATATTAAATGTGTCCTTTCTTCTGTCTCAGTTTCTTCTGTCAAACTAATGCTGTACCATCATGTTCTAAATATAATAGTAAGTGGTAGGATTGTTGCTTTGTTCAAATGCGCATGAAATTATCTGTTCTAACTGGTGAAGTAAATGACACTGAAGAAATTTTTGCAAGTTATTATTCTGAGAAATCCATGCCTGTATTAATTGTTGCAATATCAGAAATCACTTTGTTTATTCCTTGGTACAAATTTCACGGGTAACTTTCTTGTGTATGGCACATAATATTTTTTATCATTCTTCTATGTAATCTCAAGCTTTTAAGTTATAGGTATTGTGACTATTTTTTAAAGAATTTGGTAAATATGAAGATAACTCTGAAAAGGGTGTGACAGTTAAAAAAATCCTTTGTATGACAGAGTGCATTTATCTCAACAGTTCTAGCTCTGTAGATTCTTCCTAAGAAATTGAATTTACACTTATTTGAAAAGCACCAGATGAGAAAAATTCTGCATTTAACTCTTATGAACTCTGTCATGGAGTGCAGATGAAATTGTGTATTATGTTAACTTTTTTCTCAGACTTCTTTTGGAATGGTCTGTTCCAGAAGCTATATATAATTTGAATTTATACACATATAGACAAATTTCATCATATACATATGTGTACATGTCAGCTCATGCAGATGCTTGTACTGCATGAAAGAATGTCTGGGTAGTTAAAAATTCACAAGAGACAGATTTGTTCCTATGTATTATCAGAAATTAAACATCATGCCTATGGTCTCCTTCACTTCTATTTTTCCATTTTGGATGGTTCTGTTACCTAAAGTAGGTCTTTAGTCAGCACTATCAAGAAATGAAATCTGTGGTTTTAACTTAAAATATGATGGGATATTGCCTGGAATGATTTTTTCATATAGACAGCGTTATCTGAGTCCTTCCTTGGCAAGAAGTTTAATCTAAAGACAGTTCTCAAATGTTTTCAGCAGTTTACTTTGTGATGCCTCTGGAAGCAGAGCTCCCTTGTTCTTGTAAGGAATTGTCCCTTCCCAAATTCAGCATTTGAGAAACTCACACTTGACCATGAAACCTCCTTCAATGACTGTAAGAAATTCTGGAATTCTATTAAAGAATTAGTCACGTACTACAAACACAAGAGAACATAATCCACATGTAGAGGATCAACGTGTCATTCATTTGTGTCGCCCATGTGGCCTTCACTGATGTCTGCAGTGTGGGATGCTGCAGCTTGGGTAAGCCTGAAGAAGTGTGTGTGGACATCCCTAGATCAACATATACGTTAACTGTTGTGGGAGTACCCACTACCACAAGCACTCCACATATGGGGACAGATTAAGCCTTTCACAACCTATAAAGAATGCCTGAAAAGAATGCCCTATGAAAGAGTTATGTTGCAAATTTCAGTGGCTTTCCATTTTTATCTTATTTTATTTTTGAGAGACCAGAACTCATAAAGCAGTGTTGAGAGGGCATTATATTGGGGAAGTCAGCAGTAAATCTGTAGCTTCACTTCTAACAGCTGGTTTGGGAAGGACCAGCCAATTGGAACAGAAGAGGAGGAATGTGGGACAAGGGAGCAAAAGGGAGATTGTAATAATACTCCTAATTAAAATACTGCATTCTAGTTGCTGGGGAAAACAGTGCTGCAGATTTCTGGAAGAAATTTGATTCCAAGAAGTGCAAGAGGCCGTGAGTGAAAATTCTTTCATAAGAAGGAAGTGAGAGGGAGAACTAAAAGGAAATATTCTGTTTATTTTGGCCATCATTCTAAAAAAACTGGAGTAAAAGAAAAAAAAAAAAAGAAAGAAAGAATATTGATAAATGACGCGTGAAACATACCTCAAATTTTGGACACTGCAAAGCCTAATTATGAATGCGTGTCATATATTCGTGGGTTGTCCCAGAACTAATCAATATTTTGCACTTTATTAGGAATAGAAACTTGCGTTGTCTCTTTCAAACATACGGTAGTTAACTGATTAATTGGGTGGTTTGTGCAGTAGTATGACCAGCTGTTATAAATGTTTCAGTAATTTTTTAGCATTAAAAGTAAACAAGCCTTTTTTTTTCTTTTCTTTTGGCTGGGCTGAGTAGGAAAGTACAAGGCCAATAAACCTAGATCTTGTTTCATATCCTGAATTTTGTTTTGAATCTGTAATAACTCTAAATGTGTTGCTGTAGGTCTATGTAACATCTTGCAAGATACAAAACCAGGTAGTAATTTTTCATCATGTAAAAGTTCTTTCGCTATTGTATTTTGCTTTGTTAGCTGTTCTCCTACCAGAAGTACCCATAGCTTAAGAGGTACTTCTTGTAGAAACTTGAGATGTGGCTTTTGAAGATGCTGATATATATTTTTGGAGTAGACATCTTTTCTTTCAGGATTGATGTCAAGGAAGCAACTGGAGATGCTCACTGTTTGCAAGACAAAGGCCTACAAGGAATGTCCCCACCAACCTCAAAGGGCTTTGTGCTGTGCAGTGCACAAAACTTGGGGCATTATAGAATGCATATTGCTGAGTGCGGTCTACGAGATTCAATGCCTATTCAAGGCCTATTCAATATTTGGAAAGCGTGTGTTTTCTTCACAACACAGAATTTTGTAGGAAGCTGGAGAACTGCGAGCAGCTCTAAGCAGTGCATGTGTCACCGTTTGTTCCCATCCCATCATTGTCAGTTCTTGATGTCAGATGCTGCCTTCTGAGTAGCTCTGGGAAGCCTGAGCCCTGCACATTTGTTTTGGGCCTGAGGATGTTGCTAGGCTGAGGAATGTCATTGTATAGTTTTCATTGTCGGCTGTCACACCGCATATGTTTTGGGACTGATCTGAAGTTTTGTTTGACATCATGACTTTTATAAGAATCAAAAGCCCCAAATCCCTCAGATGAAATCCATATGGCTTTGTTCACAGGCTGAAATAAAATCATGCTCACAGCCTTTACTGCAACGGAGGGATATTTGGTGGGAGTGGTGTTTTGCTCAATAAAAGTATAGCGTTCAAATGCTGGAAATGTGGATATTATTAAGTACCTGCTCTGTGAGAATAACTCAAATGCAGTTTTATTCCCGGCCCCTTTCGTTAGATTATATGTGCAAGAGTCAGGTCTGAGACTGACATGAAGAACGATCTCCACAGCCTGGCAGGGACCCAGCTTCACTTGAACTCTGTTTTAGACATTATTGGGTTTTGTCTGCATTTTGGCTCCTTCCAGCCCAGTGCTGAACATTTGGCATAATGTGTGGTAAGGGTTATTACGATGCACAGAGGTGAGGTAATTCACATGATTTCTGCAGTGTAGGCAAGTTTGCTTGGCTGCTGGAGCGGCTGAAGCAGGAAGCGCAACGGTGTGCCGAGATCCTGATTACCAAGGGTCAGATCTGTGCTCACCATGACATCATAAAACACAACTGGGGGCTGATTTATTTAAGAACTATCATGTCACTTGTTTATCAGGAAGAAAACAGGAGACAGAAAAGGTGAGGGGAGTATAGGCTTCTGTAGTACATCTCTTAGCTTAAGAATAAAATACTAACAAGTTCTTTGCCAGTGATGCATCAAGAAATGTCACTTGTGGGCCTGAGATACATGATGGCATGCTTCTCCTTCTGTCCAAACTAAGAAAATGTTAACAACAAGCCTAATAAGGGGAGCCATGGTAAGGCTCAGGCCAAATATTGAGGCCTCCTTAGCTGTTTCTCCAGGCAAATAGAAAACCAATGTGCAATATTGGCCTAGGCTTAAGGACAATTATGGTCCTTTCAGAGATAGTACAGCGCTGAACAAGTAAACCTTAGCCTGCATGTCCCCTGGCTGTGGGAAAGAGATGCTTCCACTGCTCCTCTATGGACTTCTGTGCCCTTCCCCATATTCCTTGTGCAGGATGTTCTCTGTGGTACTTAACTAGACTGCTGGAGAATGTGCACTGAACGCTGACTGAGGTGCACATGTACAATTTTAAGCTGAACAGTTCTGTAGTATCTTGTTAGAGAAATATATTCCTTTAACATTCTGAGCAAAAATTCTGAGTGGTTCCTAAAGATCAACTCATCATCAGTCACAAAAAAAAAAAAAAAAAAAAAAAAAAAATTGTCAAGGTAATTAATGACCTGTACTCTGATAAAACAATGGAAATTACCATTTGTTTGAACTTGTACCCTGAATAAGGGAAGATATTTATAAATGGATGATACCAATCTCAATGCTGATAGATTACATCTCATTTTTTCCATGCAGCCAGTTGTAAAAACATCTCTGGTATAGCTAACATTCAACTTTACAACCATTTTCCTGACTCAATGCACTGGATTTCAGTTTCAGCTCTTTAGTGCAACACATGAAAAAGTATTGCTGGCTCTTATGCTAAAGAGTAGTCAGCATTTGGTTTGATACCCTATCGACTAAGTTATTTTTGTTGTTCTAGCACTTCCTTTACTTGACTGTCTCATACACTTTTTGAAATGTGAAGTAGTGCTTGCAACAGGCAGGTGGTTGTATTATGAAGGGTAAATTAGACCCAGGCAGCTTCACTGATTTCCTTGATGACCTCTAGTATGGGGCTACAAATGCCAAAAAGAGAGATCTACATTCTATGCTCTGGTCAGGAGATTATCCCTACTATTGTTTTGTGATCTGCAAACAACCCTAGCTGAAAATCTTATTTGTGCTACAGAGCTTGAAATTCATAGATGTTTGAAGGAGAAAATACTAATACGTTTCAGCTTATTGATGGTAGAGATGAAGCTTCAGAGCGTTCAAGGACGTGAGTTATTTAGTGGCAGATCTTCAGGCCCTGAGTGATTAATTAATGCCAATTAATTAATTTGCTATCAGTAGTGTTTTACGAGCTCTATAGATAACAACTTGCCCAGTGCTGTTTTTATTTCTTCTTTCCTTCTCTAAGCCTGGAGTAGGTTCCTGCATCCAAGGTAAGTAGATCTGAAAGCTAGGTCTGACCCTGGGTTTTTACAGAAACTATAGATAAGCACATGGGAATGCCAGAGTTAGTATTATTGGAAAAGTAACTGTTGTTCTCTGAATGGTTTTGATTATTTGCTGATAATCCAAAAAATAACTTTACCGTCTATTCACTTAAGGCTTTGTAGTGGTAGCTAAACTACCTGCTAATTTAAATAAGTAATTCAACTGAAATTAATATGCATGTGCATCCTAATCTGAGAGATTTCCGGAATAGAGAGTTTAAGCTGGGTTGATACACGTGTCTGAATTTCAGTGTGATTTTTGGGAAAAGGATGTTGAGGAGTAAGTAGAGCAAATATGAGTCTTCTCAAATGGGAACTATAAACCACTCTTGAATTCACCTGCAAAAGATGTTTTTTTTTTTTTTTTTTTTTTTTCAATCTTTTAGTTAAGATCCTGCTTTAGGATATTAGAAAAGAACACAACTTTTATCTGTAGATCACTTCATTTCTTAATTAAAGGCAGTGGAGCAGAGCAATGAAATTTTTGTTTATTTTGTACAAATGGCCCAGATACTCTAGAAATTTATAGAAGGCTTCTGATGATGATTGTGCATTTATCTTTTGACACTGTTATCCATAGGGATGCTGGGGACTATTTTCCTGCCCATATTGCAAGCAGTAGAGACAGGTGGAGACCATTACGGAGGTGCTAGAATCTGTTCGCTTTTGTTACTCATGATGACGACCTGAGCCAGGGAGGGAAACAAATGCATGGGGTGCAGATTTCCCTTTGTATGCCCTGAAAGCATATGCTTTTTAGGTGCAAGAAAGGAGACTCGTTCACCTAGATCCCTTTCTCTCTCTAACCTTCTGTTTTCTTTCATTAAAAAAAAATGGTTGGTTCAGTAAAAATGTAATTTGTTACCTTTGCTGCAAAAATGAATAGGAGAGCTGTGATTTTTGTACAACGTTTTGCAAAACTCTCTTAACTGCTCAGGACAGTTCCCAGATCTGCATCAAGGGGAAAGTCTGGCTGGAGGGAGGAGTAGACACCCCAGCTCTAATTGAAGTCAGTGGGAACTCCAGATGCTTTATTTTACAAATCAGAATCTACCTGTCCCTAGTGTTATCTCTTTTTGATTTGAGAAACATTTAGGCCTTGTCAAAATTGTTTCATTAAGAGAGGAGAAGAAAAGAAGTATAATTCAAACATTCCCCCTGCTGCAGTCCTGTGTTTTTATGAGAGCATATGGTAAGGCCTGTGTTTCTACATGCAAAATACAGCATCAGGTACTTATCATTCCCCTCTCCTTTCTTTGGAGGCATAAGGATGCTCAGGCACTAGTCTACCCTTGACCAAATATTGCTATGCTGAGTGATGCAGTGAGGTTACTGCTAAACTGACTATCAAATATTTTTTTTTCTTCAAATAAAATAGACCCTTGGACTGTATATTTTGCTCCAGGTTGGAAAAAGTGTAAGGGCCAGACAGAGAGAGGCTCAGTTAGAAATCTGTTCTCTATAATTGTGTGGTGTTAGTTTGTCTAAACATGTTTAATGGACAGATTATAAGAGACCTCCTTAAATCAGTATAAATAAACTGTATTTTAATGTTAATTAGTTACTGCAAAATCACCTTGAAAGCCAATTACTTTGTTATTCAATTTTAGCAGTTCCTGTGACAGTCTGTGTATAAATCAGCATATTTTTCTTAGAATTTCACCCTTTGTTTCAGGGTTTAGTTGTATGCTAATGCAGCATGAGAATTACTCCCTGGAAATTAATTAAGGATTTTTGTGTCAGATATAACTTGGGTTATAGTACTTTGGTCTGGTAACCTTGTAAGTTTGCAGCACCACAGTGTCACATTCAACAAAGATGAATTCCAGAAGGTCAAGAGCTGGCTAGCTCACTTTTTGGATGGTGACTTCAGTTGGTGGTGACCCTTGGCTGTCTGAAATCAGGAGCCCAGAAATACAAGAGAACTTTTTCAATCTTAGTCGAGGCTGTGTGCAAACTCTTGTTTATATAATAACAATAATAATCTTGTTTTAAATAATAACAGATAGTTTAACGTTCATCATTCAAAGTGAACTCTTTGTAACTTTTTCGTACAGGTTTGTGCTTGTTTTCTGACCCTGCTGCTCAAATAAACTTCAGGGTTTGTTGCTCTTTACATACCAGCAGTTTAAGTTCTAAAGCCACTCTTACTGACCTGAGATCAGATAAATACTCTCCTGGGAAGTTTTAAGTTATTTGCTGACACACAGTTGGATTAGGAAGGATAAAATTTGGTACGAAAGCAGACAAAGGAAGAGATGTGCCTCTCTACTATAGATCTTTGACCCTTGGTCTTTGCCCTGGATGAAGAAGGAAGCCGGGAGAGCATTTTTGCAGGGTGTGAAAATGGTCTATCAGCTTTCTTCTGATGAAGAAGACTAAAACCTCTACTTCAGCTCTGTGGGCATTGAGACCTCTGTTTAAGTCTTGCTGAAACTGCCAGAGAAACCGTAATGAACTTCTGCAGGAATTGAATTGGGCCCAGGGGGCAAGACTTTGGGATAGGGCTTTATTTATTCATTCATTCATTCATTTATATGTTGATCGTCTTGAAGGATCTTGTGTGTCTGGGATTATTCTGACTTGAGAGGAGGGGGGGCTCAAGGGAGACCTTTTCTAACACTCTACGACTGACTGAAAAGAGGTTGTGGTGAGGTGGAGCTCAGCCTCTTCTGGGTAACAGCAACAGGATGAGAAAGAATGGCCTCAAGTTGTTCCAGGGGAGGTTCAAGTTAGGTACTGAGAAGAATTTCTTTTCAGAAAGAGTGGTATGGTATTGGAACAGGCTGCCCAAGGAGCTGCTGGGGTCACTGACCCTGGAGGTATTCAAGAAATGTGGAGAGGGTGTTCAAGACATGAGGCGTAGTTCTTAAGGAGATGGTTTATTGGGCAAAATTGGTGGTAGGTATATGGCTGGACTAGGTGACTAGAGGTCTTTTCCAACTTTGCAATTTCATGATTCTAAGTCTCATAACACAATGAAATGAGAGGCAATGACAGAATAACTCAGAAAATTAAGTCTTTATGCAGTACATTTCAGAAGGAATCTGGATGTGACAGCGAATGAAGTGCACTGCACAAAAGAGGTTTTCTCTTGTCAGAAAAGTGTTCTGCAATGGATAGAAAGCACTGTAGTTTAAATTCATGTGTTTTAACATATTTCTTCTCTCTGCCTCCTCCCACTCTTTACTCTTTCACGTTTTCTTGGAGAAGCTTTTTACTGATGTGTATTAAAGCAATAATATTTTATACTCCTAGGGATACTTGCCTGTTTTATGTCTCTGGATGAATGTTAAAAAGCTGCATTACTGCCTTTTCTTTCTTGTTGTATATATGTGAGTGCCAGATTTATCAATTCTAGCTCTCCCTTTGCTGGAAAATGAATTTGCTTCAAATTATAGCTGCTTGAATGAGACCAGTACATGAATGAAAGTTATTACTGTATGCCTTCAATAGGGCCAAACCTCTGATCTCAATTTCAGTTTTGTAAATGAAGAGTTGACTCTAATAACTTCAGTCCAACCACTTTGGATTTACCCCAGGGGAGCAGAAATCAGAATCTGGACTTTCATGTTTAGTCTGGGCAGAATTTTGAAATTTTTGTGGATGAAAAAAACTGAAAATGTATGTTATTATGTTGTTCCTTTTCCATATTCCACTTCACATCATAGGACTGACCCAGTATCCTGGGACGTTTCAGCCCACACTCTTCTTAAACTTTACCCACTTAATTTGATGATTATAGCTTTTTTGTGTAGTAACTCTACAGCTAAGGTTAAACAATCATTTTTATTTGAAACCATTCTCTTCAGTACTGCCCTGGGAAATGTGACTGAAATCTACTCCACCATTTTTTGAGTTAGAACATGGGAAGTAAGTGATTTTCCCATTTTCAGTTTATCCAGCCTTTTCTTGCCAGGAGTTTACATGAAAACCTCTTAATAGTAAGTCTGCAAATCTGGCGTGGACATCTGAGGAGTAATTTTGAACATATTAAAGCTTTGCTAATAATAGTTCTGAATGAACTGTAAGAGCAGAAACTGCTGGGTTAATGTACATTAAATATAATAACTAATGGGATGCAAGACATTCAGAAAGATTTTTAAAAAAGAAAATATTGAAAGTCATCGTGCAACCACAGGAAGAAGCTCTCTTCAGCAATGAGAATGATAAATGTGGCAACTGTGCTCAAGCTTGTGGACTTTTTGCCTAGATCTGTCAGTCTGCAAATGCATGTCTTAAAAGCTAGTCTAAAAATTAAATGAAAAAATAAACCTTAATTATATGGAGGTAAAGAGGAATTTAACATGAATGTGTGAAGTTATGGTTTTGGAACAGACATAGCTGAAGCCAGTCCTAAGTCTATAGGATCACGTAGATCTGCAGGGATGGAGTTTGGAGTACCTGGATCCATGTATAGGGAAGTCTTGAAGCATGTCTCCAAGTATGGGATTCACTCATTTTTACCAGAACTTACGTTGCCCTCCTGCATGACACATGCCCAGTCACATTTTTTTTCCCCTACAGTTTGGTTTTCCATACCTAAAATAAGTTGGCTACCCCAAGTCTTTTTGTTTAGATCAGTACGTTTTAAAGTGAGCATCAAAATGATACTCTGTAGATCTTCTTAACTTTGGGTTGCTTTATGACTTCCTGCTTCTTAAGTTAATAGTTCAGAGAAAGGGGGAAAAAAAAAACACGTGCATGCACACACAAAATTTCCAATGCTGCAGTTATTTCGATATGTACTTTAATTTTTTGAAGCAATGTTAAACTTTGTTCATGACTGCAACTGTCTAAAATCAAACTAAGATAAGACAGGAAGATTAGTGATAATGTTTCTACCAGAAGATTTTTTTGATATCTCTTACTCATGCACTTGTAACAAAAAGATTATATGTCAATCTTCTACAGAATTTTTCTTCTTGAAATGCTTTGCAAAAAGTCTTGGTGATACTAAGTCCATCTTAAGTGGGAAATTGTGGAGTACAGTCAAATTTATCCAGCAGTCTAATGACAGGAGTGGGACTAGAGCTTGACCCTTCATGTGGTGTTAGTTGTACTCACCACTGTTGCTTCTTGCCAAGTGGTTGGGGTAGGGTCTGTTCCTGTGGTCCTATCTGAAGAGGAAGGGAGCTGTCTGTGCTCCTCTTGCAGTTAATGCCTTCCTTTGAGATGAAAGCCCATCTTCTGAATTTAAAATTCTGCTTGAAACTAAAACAGTTGTCAAATATGTGGCTGTGGTAAGAGAGAAAGTATCTAACACAAAGTATTTCAAGTTGCTGGCAGTCTGCTGAAAACTCTAAGAAGTACAAACCATAATGGGTCATTGAAGGTCTTGGAACACAATATCCTGCATAACAGCAAGCATTTGTTACTTTTTGTATGGTTAGGTTCTCAAACACATAAGACAACTGCTGACATATGTAGTAGCTTTCACTGAAGACAAGTAAAACTTTATCTTGGAGATGTGAAAAGACTGGTAGTTGATTAAGTTAGCTTGGAACTCCCTAAAGAGTAAGAAGCAGTCAACCAGTACCAGCCTTTGTTATCCTGTTTCAAAAAAATAATCACTTCTACTGTGTCTGTGAATTGCATGCATTTTGCTCATATTCCTTAGATAAAGTAGTTGTGACGAGAAATAGCCCTACTAACTAGCAGTGGTATAAAACAGCTTTCCCACAAGTGTCATCTATTGAAAGCTCTCCCCACTGCCATTTCTAGTCAGTTCTGACAACATTTAAATCCACATTTAAATCCATCCTTTTGCAGCCTTCACGGAGAGAACAACTGGTCTTGTTGCATTGATGCGTATTTTGAATAGCTTTTATTGCAAGTCTTTTCCAGGCCTATCAGTTTCTTCTGGGCTCTTGCCCTGCAAAAGAGCTGTATTATGTAAACAGGAAGCATAGAGGAACTTGTGAATTGCTGGTTTATTTTCCTTATGCAGCAACATCGACTGCTGATTGTCACTGACAGTATCAAATTGCAAGATAGAACTTGGATGCTGGAGAAGAATGTTAATACAGTAAACTTTTGTACTGGAGGAAGCAGTGAAGGTCAGGTCCCTGCTTCATTGATTAAACCCACGAGTTTTTTCTTTAAAACTTGCTTCAATCTTGGTGAAAATTCAGTTTAGGAAACTGTTCCAAATATAAAGGTAGTGTGGGAAAAATTGTTTTTTTTTTTTTGTTTGCTTTTTTTTCTCTCAAGGGGATGCCTAATGCTGAGGTTTTTAAAGCTGTTTTGTTGCCTGCGGTGGCCTGCATACCTGGGAGGGCTATGGAGTGGCTTAGATTGTATTTTGGCTGTGCTGGAACCCATGCGTACTAAGCTTTGCTTTCAGCTGAGATAGATGCTTTTTTGAGGCCTTATGGTAATAACATTATTAAAAAAATAAGAATAGACTCTTTGCTGAATAAATGATGGAAGAAAGCATGCTCACTGATAAAGAAACCTGGAGCTAGTTTTGTAGACTGTCTGAAGATCACTTGTCTCCAGTTCAGAAAACTCCCCATTTAATCAGGAGAAATTCTTATATATGATATTTTAAGTTCAGACCACGATCAGCTTTTAAACTGATTGTAACACTGACTTTGGGAGTAGGCTCTTGTCACAGTTATCCATAACTTCTTAATTGAATTATTGTGAGATTCCTTACTTCCAGTTTTGAAATAGGCTACAAACAATGACTCTCTGTATTTATTTTTAGGGCCCTTGCTTGAGATGCCACAGTTAGCTGTTAGTGCTGGATGTTGTCCCCTTCTGTCCTCCCTTTTGTTAGTGAGCACCAAGACAGCTGCAAGAAACCCTTGGTGAAGGTAATCATGTACTTACACCTAGTTTGCTTCTATGTTGTCAGAGAAGATACTCATAGAGCTTTTGGTACAATGAGTCTGATCATGACTGCTCTTAAAGTATGCTCCTGCATTCATATCTGAGGCAGTAGATTAGATTGCCCAGCTAATAATTGTTTATTTGTCTGGCAAAGAAGCAAAATTATTATTACTTGAGCCTTTGAGAACCATCATAACTAGAAGAAGCATGTAGTACAGAGTGATCTAGTGTCTCTTGAAGCCCACCTAGCTAGTCTCCCAGTGGGGACGTGCCTTGGGGTAATTCTTAGAGGAAATGAGTGGTGTGAATATTTTCCTGTGAGAAACAACGGGGTTTCTTACAGTGTACCATTAATGCCAGAAGCAGAATGCTATATGCTACTGAAATGTATTTAGTGATGTTTAAAAGGCCTGAGGAGATGGGACTGTTTCAGAGAGTGTTTTAGAGAAAATAGTCTTTTAATCAAATGAAGAATGGGGCCTAATGAGACAGAGTGATGATATGATGGAAAGTTTACCAGTAGATCTCAGCCAGGGATTTCTGCTCCCTTCTGAAACTGTCAAATTCTGTTGCTGTAACAGTGAAAAATATCTGAAATGAAGACGAAGATTATCCATGGAAAAAAAAAACAGTAAAGCAACAGCTATAATGAAGACCTCATCAAAAACTTTGAAAAGTAACAACCAAGTAGTGGGGAATGTTTTATTAACCTAGTCCTTCTGGTTGGCTACAATTATTGATATAAAAACTTCCTTGGAGGTCTATGGCTCTCTTAGGATGGCAGCCCCTCAGACTGAATTGTGTGTTTCCCAGGCAACAAATGCATTTTGCTTCTGTGTTTTAGGTTTATTTAGGGAGAAATGAGCCTGTCAGGATGTAGGGGACCTAAAAGGGGAAGGAAGAAAAGTTGCAACAGGAGAATATCAGACAATGAGAATGAAGGAGGGTATAAGCTTTATTCTCACTTGGAGTCTGAACTGGTGTACCTCTGGCCAAAGATTGCCTCTGTGAAGGTAGAGGGAAAACCTGTGCAAGGCAAGAGCAAAGCTGGCTCCAACTCAGAGGCATTTATCTGGAAATACCTTAAAAGTAGAAAATCTATCAGATTTCAGTTTAAAATAACAATTCTTTGCAGGCCTGCCAAATGTCTGCAGGCTTTGGGTGATTTATTCTTGAATCAGTGTGCAGTGAACACCGAAGTCTGCCTTCCTGTCTTTCCACACCAAACAGAGGAACCTTCACAAGACCTTGGCACTTGTCACATTTAAATCCTTAGGGCTGTATTTCTCACCTCGAGTGCAAAATTCACCACTTCCCTGCGAAAATCGGTGTCACTGACAGTTATATGCACAGAGTAGAGCTTGCTGCTAGCATTTATACAAGATTCATTATGTGGGTATTGGTATGTGCTCAGTAGTATCAGAAACTGGTGAGAACTGCTAATTCTTTTCCACTGTGTTCCCCAACATGCTTAAAGTAGTGCTTGGGTTTGGGCTTGCCTAATCTCAGTGCTGCCTTTTAGAAATAATCCTCTTGTTCCCACTCTCTTGTCTTCTTTGAAACATAATAAATTGGAATTATATGTAAATGCCAGCAGTATTTCAAAGGGAGGCTGAAACACAATGTCTGGTCTCTAATTAGTTTTGCAGTGTGTGGCCTGTAAACTCGATGATAAATGAAGCAATTAGCCATCAGTGGCTTCAATTAGACGGCAGTAAAAATGGTAACAAAATAAAGTCACCAGTGACGAAGTTTGCTCTGAAAAGTGCTGCTGTTGCCTGGCTTCAAGCTGAACAATGAATTGGGGCTAATTGGCTCATTTGTTCGTTGTTTCTCAGGGGCAGCACAACTGCCTAATTATGTGAGTGCTTTCCTTGGCTCAAAGGAAATGGAAGATATGATGTTGCTCCTCCCATGAAATGCCCAATCTCCCCACCTCAATCCGGTCACTATGGGGATGGTATATAATGCTTTTGGAAGGAGTCATTGGTTTGTACTGTTTTCAAATAGTTGCTCAAACCTTGGGTCCTAAATCATTTCACAGAAGCCTATTAATGAAGCAAACCTCAGCTGAGCCCTTCCTGCCCCCTTTTTCTTGAAGCCACAATTGGGTCAGGAATTGGTTTGCTGGCATTCTTGCTTCTGGAAGGATACAATGGGGAAAGAGTGAGGCTTTGGTGAAAGCTGTTTTCTGTCTGTGATTTTTCTGTCCCCACCTGTAAGGCTGTGTCTATGATTAGCATTATTTTTACCGGGAGATATTGTGACTCACTTCTCATGAACACTTTGTAAAGATGATAAAGTGAAGAAGCCTGCATGAGATAAAAAGCAGTGTGTGCAAAAACACGGGGGATATTTGAATTGGGGTTTACGTTTTCAATTAGGAGACTTTGTTATTGAAAACAAGAAGCCAATTTGTCAGAAGCAAAGGCTAATTTGTCTTCACCTCAGAACACCAGAGGGAAACAATATACCCTGCTCTTTCCAAACTCTGTCTGGAAGAAAGGAAGAGGGCTGCTCAATTCCCATTCTCTAATTCCAGCCTCTTGTAAAGCCTGTGGCATGACTTTGAAGATGATGATTATTCCTCTTTCTAGTATCCTAAAATGCACCCTAATAGAAATACAGCAGCCAAAAGAGGAAAAAAATAATAATAAAGAAAGGACATGGTAGTGTCAGCACTGATTAGGTGATAAGAAGTGAACCACTGAGAGCTGGTGTTTGCCCTGCTGAGGTGGTGGATATAACATGCTGATGGTTTGGGTTTTGGAGGTGTTAAGCCCATCTGCTTCTAGGAAAACTATTGTCTTTCGCTACAGATTTTACTAGAATGATACCAAGATCATTAGGAGAGTCTGGGGAAACCACAAATTCAGCCTGATAGTACAGAAATACTGCTAGGAAATGTATTTAACACCAATTTTCATGTGGTTTTGGCAGCTTTAGGTGGACGTTGCCAGTGGCGTTTCACTCAGTATGTGCATTCATTGTGCAGGGCCCATAATGCTTTACCCAAAGCAAAACAGTGCATTTTATCTATATGTGGTGCTTAACATCCTTGCATGAGCTCTCCCTGAAGTGGAATGGGGGGACAACCCCTATTGATGCCTGCCCATGGCAGGCTCCACACTCAGGAGATAAAAAGCAAATGTTCTGGAAGGGACAGATGTGTTTGTGCAAAGAGATTTCCAATTAGATATTTTTAAGCTCTGTCAAATGTCTTGTTAAGCTCAGGAAGTCCCTCAGCACTGGCTCTGGGGAATGCATCGCTGGCATTCTCTGGAGAAATGCCCCACACGCTCAGAGTTGTGCTGACTTCTGGGCGGAATGACAAATTTCCAACAGTGCTCTGCTTATTGATGTTTAGAAACAACTATGTGAAGAAAAATTAAAATTTCAGTGCTGGTTCCTCAGTTCCCTGAGCAGCTGAGCCATGCTGTTCAGACAGGCTTTGTGGTGTTTCAAAGAACCATCTACCATTTTGCTTCTCTTCAGGAAAGTGTGAACTGATGCAGTTAGAAATCCTGGCTGACATCTGAATTCTTAACAGGAGGAGTATGTTCTTGCAGAGCAAAGAAATAACTGAGGCTGCATTGCATCCCCTGCTAGTTGTGGTTATTATCAGTATATATATATTACTAGCAAACTGCTGGGCTGGACGCTTAGCCCATAAACTAAAAATACTTTAATGTTTTGCTCCTCTGTACAGAGATTTGCAATTGGAAGAAAATAAGGTTGTTATTTAAAAACAGGCTGCTAAAATGAGACACATAAAATATTGGAGTATTTTTATTATATATAAAACGAAGTCTCTGCATTTGCTTTTTATTACTGAGTTACACACAACAAATGAATATGCTCTGAGCCAACAAATTTCTACTCTGTTACACATGTGCACTGTGTTCCTCTGGCTGCAGTGGGGTTTGACTAAACCCTTCTACCCAGTTGAAAGGGTAGGCTGAATGATATTGGCTTAAGCAATGAGAGTCAACAGGAAATAGGGGATTTGGGATCTGAATGGTAAAATGAGTATTGGAGTATGTTGTTTGCACAATGGCAATTCTTGGCATTCAGTGGCTTTGTGCTAAAAACAAGAGCTTATTCTTAAAAATCTCCAAATTGGGGAATGTGTGGTGGGTTTGAGAGGGCTCAGAACCTCTTGCCTAAATGATACCGCTGGGGCTGGGGAGCAGATGAAGATTTAATCATTTCCAGTCATCTCCTTTAGATGGCTCAACAGGAATGAGTTAAAGAGCACTACTGCGAGCAATGTCAGCACGTAAGATGTTTTGGAGCACTGCTGTGTTAGAACTGGTTGAACTTTAGAGCTAACAATATTAAAAATACAATTGTGATCTTTGTGTTTTATCTGCAGCAGGGACACAATAACTTTCCTACCCACTCCACAACTTCCTGCAGAATAATGGCTGAAGACCAGCTATGATTGTCTTAATTGCCCAGAAGAACCTTTAAAAACAAAACGAACAAACAAACAAAAAAAAGCCCAGTATTTATTGCAGAGAGGCAATCATGTCAAAATAAAGAACACAGTTCCCTCATCTTGAAGTAGCTTCTGGGAAGCATATGAAATCTGGACCTCCTTTTTCTTACTTCAATATTACACTGTCATATCTTTGGAAAGATTCCTGATATACATCAGTGGAAGCCAGTAAAGAATAATGTCTGATAACTTCATGCAGAGATGAATAACAGAGTAGATTAACATTCACAAATGTTTCAATATTAGAGGAGAATAAAGCTTTTCATCACAAAACTGTATCTGGATGGAAACAGCAGAATAGGGGATTGTCACATCAGAAAGTCTTTAAAAAAAAAAAAAAAAAAAAAGATCAAACAAATTTGAGAAGCTGACTTTTAAAAGGGGTGAGCTATTGCCAGTACGTTCCTTCTTTCCCACCACCGTTTAAAAAAAAAAATAATTAATCTTTTTCTTTTGTGTTCACTGATCAATTGACTGTAGTAATGCATTCTAAGGGGTGGGAAGCAAATCTGTGACCCTTTCTATGTTTCTATGTCAGTTTGTAGTCCAGGATTAAGTAGATTAGTACACAAATCACATGTCAAGAAATGACTTATCCTGTCTTCTAAGGTTTGGCCTAACACCATTCCTCATGATCCCAACCTGTAGCTGTACCTTAAAGACCTGCGCTAGATTTAAACTGGATCTGAACTCTTCAACCCCTGTATGTGCTGGTCTTAAATCCCATCTACTTCTAGTGATTACTACCTTCTTTTTAGTGATTGCTGGTATCACTCAGTGAAAGTAGTGGGAACAAAGTTTTCTATTCTCCTTGTTAATGGAAATGGGATGTAGAAGATTAGTACCTAGTTCTTCCCATTATTATATCTTTTAATGAACCATAAATCTATTGTCACTCCATGTAGACTGGTTATCATTGTGCCTGATTATGAGATTAGAGTACGACTAAGAAGTTATAAAATGGATAAGGAGTGTGAAGGCCATAATGTGAGGAGAAACCTCATTCTGGGATTAGGCCATTGCCAGCACAAGCCATTCCTCTACAGATTCACGTGGACTTAAGGTTTTAGCTGAATGTTGACTCCATTTACTGTCTGGACAATGAAAATTGCACTTACTGACTACCGTGTTCAATGGCAATTGCACTGAATTAGTGCATGAAAGGTGAAAATTTTGATGAAATCTTTGGATGGGTAGACGTGAATATTCTCCAAGGCTGGAACCAGTATTCTGAGGGGTATTTGTCTAAATCCTAATACTTGTTCATGAATGTAGAGTTACTTAAAACTTTCCTGTTTTTCCAGGAATAGACAGTTGCTCTAAAACTAGCTTACTAGACATCAAATTGTGGACCTGCCTGTTATCCTACCTGTAAGTTAGAAAGTTGAGAGAAATCTATGAAGCAAGTATAAATCTAGATATACCTTATCACACACAGCATTCTTTTCCACCCCTGTTCACCTGTTTCTACAAGTGTTAAAGCAGAAATGTCCATGTTGTGTTAGGATGAATGAAAAAGACTTCCAGTCCTTTCAGTGTGGTGTTATTTAAAGTTTGAATACAAGGACATGCACAGTGGCTTCCCTTTGGAGCCTTGCCTAAAGGCAAAGAGTAGCAGGGTGCCCTCCAATATACCGACTCATACTGTTAAGATAGATGTCCAGATGGGCCAAATAACTTCTGGTAAATGTCATAGGTTAGTAAATTCTCTGTCAGAAACGGAATAGTGAGGGAGAGCACAAAACCTATCCCATGGTTGCAAGGTATTTATCTTTTTGTATATGTGTGTTTGATTTCATGTATTTTTAAGCAACTCAGCCAACTTTCATTAACTTTCTGTCAGTATGCATGACATTGGTTTAAAAAGTTTCTGAGAAATTGGAGTTCTTCTTCTGCTAGGATGAGTATTTCCTCTTTGTGATTTGATTTCGCCACTCTTTTCCAAGTGAATTAGGAACTTAATAAATGACAAACAGTTTGAACATTTATTGGTTTCTACTGGGTAAAATAGTGGCTTCATTAAGCAAAGGTGATATTGCAATGGTGACTTTCTATGTAAGTTTGAAATATGATGTTTTAGCAGATGTGAAGGTCTTCCTGTTCATGGCATAGAGGTGTTTTCTCCAAGCCGATTGGAAAAGGCTTGATATTGACATTTTCGAGAAGAAACTTGAATCTACTGAAGCTAGTTCTCCTTGTTGTCATTACATAACTAGAAGAAAAGTTGTATTTTATGGACTTGCCTTAGTCGTATACTCGTGTAACCTTATCAAAAATATAATCAAAACCTGATCAGTATGTTTGTACATTTACATACATTCATTCAGTGGCTGTTCTAAAAACGTGAAACTGATAATAGTAGCATATATCACTTGTGTTGCCAGGGGAGTGTGTCTTTCAGAAGCCAGACTGAGAACAAGCTGCCAGCTCCACAGGTGTTTCAGGAGGAAGGATGAGGTTTGTACTCTTCTGGGTGACCTGTTTGGTAGAAGTGAATCCTTGCAGGACCCATAGGAACAGCAGAGTAAAGTCTGGAAAGGCCAGTAACTCTTGGGTGTCACTCTTAGTTTCAAAGAATGAGGTCTGAAAACACCTGAATTATATCAGCCTGTGTGAACAAAAGACAACCAATAGCTTGACTTTCTGGGCCAGCTCTACAGCTGTGTCCCTCAGCACTCCATGTCACCACCAGTGCTGGGCAGAGCCTGGAGGTCAAGGGAAGATGATGTCTAGTCAGAATGCACTGATATGCAGAGGAGTAACACAGAGCACATGCAGAATGCTGAAAACATCTCTGGATCAAGAAAGAAGTGGAATGTCCCCTGTGAGCGCTTCATTTAAGGGGCTGCCAGGAACAGAGATGTTGCATGCATGGAGGGCATGCACTGTGAAGCAACAGTTTGTGACAGAAAAGCTCTAATGAAGAATTTTCTTTTTTTCCTCTCTTACTCCACTTTCATTATATTTACTTCCTTGTGCAAATTTTATCTCTTTGGGATTTATTTTGAATTAGAGAACATGAAGCCCCAGTCAGCAGTAACTGCACACCCTAAGGAGCTGCAAAACATCCAGTAACATGGGGTAAAAACCTCTCAGTTATCAGTAGGAACAGTAAGAGAGATTTGGAAGCACCTCATTCACCTCCTTCCATAGGATAGAAGAAAAAATGCCAGGCATGAGTATTTCCTTAAAATTTAATAAAAAGATAGCGACGAAGATAGGATACTCAAAGGATATCTCAGGTATGGCAGATGTATTGTTTCACCAAGATACAGGACTGATGTGCATGAAAGGTGGCAGACAGTTATCTAATTGAAACTGCAGTGAATAAAGATCTGAGAGGGCTGCCAAACGTGCTTTTATATGCTTATTTTCTGCAACCAGATGAAAGTCATTTTCTAAGAACAAGCAATTGCTAACAGGGTGTGCACTGATGGGCTGTATCCAGAGGTGAAGGTCTCTTCCACAGAGACCAAATGCATTTTTGGCAGCTTATGTTGCTCAGAAATCAATGGTTTTTTGTAACCCATTTGTTACATGAAGGCTGTGTCATATTTTGCAGTGCTTTTTAGAGAAAGCTGGATTAGTATGGGGTTAGTACTGAAAGAAGGTTTTGCATCAGGCTCTTGTTGTTTAAACTTTCTGTAATTCACAGTGCAGGTGTGCACTGAGCTTCTCCCACCCATGGATGTGAGGAAAAAAAGATGGTTTTAATTAGTTGTTTTAATGCAGTATTAACTTTATTGTACTACAATATGATTTCCTGGTTTCTTAACACAGTAGAGATGGACAATGAGGTGACGCATACTGTAAAGGAGCTTGCAATATGGAAAGGTAAAGATAGTACTGGAGGGGCATAGAGGGGCATGAGGAGATGATGCAATTAGTTTCTAGTTTTGCTACAAAGTGAGGGAAAGAAGAACTAATGATTTTCCTATTGATGTGCCAATATGCGATCCGCCAGTCCACTTAAATGATGCTGACATTTCCTTTTCACACAGTTACATGCTGTTTGCTGTCCAGTACTTCCTGACATCTAAAGCAAAATTCCCAGAGATTCAGTGGAGTTGTGATTAAGGCCTGTGAGTCAAATGCTTGCTCTTGGGCGCAGATGTTGCAGGACCAGATCTGTGGGATGAAGGAACCAGACAATGAATGAGCATTGCTGGCAGATCTGGAGGCTACCCACTCCATCACATGGATTTAGTGACAACAGCTGGAGAAGAACCCTGTGATGTATGTATGAACAGAAACAGCACTGCAAACTAGCCAAATGAAGGGTAAGCTGGTTACCATCAGCTTGCAATTTTACGAGAGTAATCATATTTCTATAGTTTTTTACATTTTTTAATTCCTATACATCTGTAACTACATGAGAATCTCTTAGGGTTTTTTTTTTTTGTTGTTCCTTTTTCATCTAAAGCACATCTAGCACTTAAGGAAAAAGTCTTAAATGTGCCAAATGAATTATAAATTCTACACAGATCAGAAGATGAATGGATTGAATTGTTGCTTTGGTTTGGGTTTTAGAGAACTTGTGATTCATTATTTTTTTTAAATTATTTTATTAGGCTGATGTCCTGAATGTTTGAATCAGTTGTCTTTTCTCTAGCCTAGTTCTGAGAAGGCTCTGAAAAAGGAGGTGCACAGACCTGCAGAACAAGGCTGTTGTAGGCTCTCCCTGATTCAATTTTGCTGTATTTCACAGGAATCCTCACTCCCACTTGGGGAGATGGAGGCGTAGCTTGGACACTAGAAGTTAGAGGCTCAGAAATGCTTCCCTTCTCTCCTTAAAGACAGCAATAAGAGAGAAAGAGGGAGGCAGGAAAAAGGGAAAGACAAGCAAGTTCTGATATAGTGAATACCACTTTGCTATTCTTTAGCTGCTGTCCACTAATTACTAAAATATGCTGCTGGCTAATTGCATGCATTTGATTTCTAAAGACACTGTGCGGAATTACACACTATTGTGCATTTCGTATCTCATAAGTCTGAATATGAAAACAATAAGGGGAGACACCTGACTGTCCTAATGTGCCTAATGTTAGTCAAATTAGTTCTCCAACCAGCAGCCTGCAATATTTTCCAGAAGCACGACATTTTGTTGTAGAAAAAAACATTATTCATATCAGTTTTAAAATATTGATGCTGTTGTCTTTAGTCAATGTGGTTAGCATGGCAGTTCTAATTGCAAGCATCACTGGACCCAGGACCCTCACTTTTGCAGAAATCATTACTCCCTTCCTTGGTGCAAAGCATAGGGCAAGTCTGGCTTTGGAAAAACTCACGTTCTCATATGGATCTGAACAGCTGCTCACTTTTCAGCACTTTCACCAAGGCTGTGAGTTGTATTAAGAACACAGCTTCAGGAACTGCTAACTTCCATCTCGTTAGGTGTGAGGTATTTCACCTTACTCAGTGACTGGCTCTGATCCATCCCGCCTTTCTATTTTGATATTTCCTCTGGGAGTCATGCAATAACAATGTCCTCCTTTATTCAGATTAATAACGTTTAAATGACAAACTTCACTGTATTCCCTGTGGATATTCCGTCTTCCAAAAAGCCCAGACACAAGGCTTCTGCCTTAAGGACACAATTAAGCCTACAATTAGTAGGCACAGAGTCACACTAAGGCAGAGCTATCTTCATTTTCTGGAGGTTAAGCTATGTGGCTTCTATACTGGCACAGGTTGCCCAGAGAGGTGGTGGATGTTCCATGCCTTGAAACACTCAAGGTCAGGCTCAAGGGGGCTCTCAACATCTGATCTGCTGTAAGTGTCCCTGTTCACTGCAGTGGTGTTGGACTGGATGATCTTTAAACATCCCTTCCAACTCAAACAATTCTATGATTCTGCTAAGCACTCAGGTAGCCAAAGCCATCGGCACCCACAGCTGCTGTTTTGTGCTGCCCACCAACTCTGTTGAGTGCTTGCTGCAGGGCTCCCCATCTCTACTGGCATGGGCAGCTGCTTCTATAGCTCCCAGCCAAACAACCTCACCTAGTTCCAGGTCTGCCCCACTACTGTCTGGCTTTGCCCCAGGGAACCTGGGGCAGAGCTTGAGCCCTGGTGCATGTTGCTGACTGCAGCATGAGCTCCTGGGCAAGCAGGAGGAAGATTCTCTTGCCTGCTCACCCAATCTGCTGGCTCCTTGGGCATCTTGGGGTGCACGTGCACTGCTGGGGGACAGCTAAGACCCCCAGGGGATGATGGCTTCCTGTTGTGCCCTCAGGAGCCTTGGCTCCAAATCTACTTACCAATGAAGGCGGGGATCAGGGTGCACCTGAGATTTTAATCGAAAAAGTTTAGTTGCAGACTCGAAACTAAACTAATCTCACAGTATTGAGCCAGTGCTGTCATTTCCTGCCCCGTGATTTGTTCTGTGACAACTACAGGAGAGGCTAATGAAAAATGAGAAGAATGTGTTGGTGATCTTAGCAGCCATATTTCACAATGTGGTTTTGAAACCGTTTGTTTTCTTAGCTTCCTGAGGTCAGCAGTTACTGGCGATGGATGTCACCACGTGTGCTCATTTGCAGAATTAGTGATGGACAATCTTTAGTTGAGTGAACGGTGTTATGGGAAGGTAAAGAAAAAAAAATACTCATTTGAGACATGGTCAAGATTCCTAAAATCTCAGTTTAGGACGATGATTAGGCATATTCAGCAGGCCTTTCAATTAGTTTGTGACTTGCTCCAGAACTGAGTAGAAAATGCTTGAATATTCAAAACTACTTTAAATTTTTAAAAAATAATATTTAGGCCTTCTTGAATTCAGTGTGAATTCAGACAGAACCCCATTGCTTCAGTGTCAACTTAGTATGAAAACTTTTTATTAGTTCCGTACGTACTGGAAATTCACTGACTTAAGACACTTGAAAACATTGCATATAGGGAAAGGAGTCACTGATGTTACTTACTAAAGAGTCTCAAAAATAGCAAGTTTTAAATGAAGTATTTTAATTTAAAGGTTTGGATCAATTCAAGCAGCAAAAATACAATAGTGGTGTTTTGAGCATTTCTTTAATATCCTCACTCCCAGCTCCAAAATACTTCCCAAATCAGGCTGCGCAATGTCCTCCTTTTACATGCGTGGAGTCCTGATGCAATTTATTTACCCAGATAAGCACAGAGCTGCAGATAGGACTGAGAGGAAGCGTAGGGACTGGCTTCCTGTGTGGTGATTGAGATGGCCCCATCTTGGATGTGGGGATGGCAGTGGTCAGTGCTTTGTGACAGCGGTGCCGTACCTGGGTTTGATTCAGTGCCTGTTTCCCCTCACACAGGCAGGTTATCCTATTACCGATCATGGAAATCTGGGCTGGCTGTGCAGGAATTTGTCATGCAGCACCCGCTGGCACTCCCACAAGTAATGTAGGCTGTTCTCCTATGTAGAGAGCTGAGAATAGGCTGCTTCTGGCAGTAACACAGAGCAGCATGATGCTTCCCCCACTACTCCAGCTTTCTGGCTGTGCTGTGTGCCTGTACGATACGCAGCACTGGCTGGTGATGAAAAAGAAATGAGCTGAAAGGAAAGAGTATGACAAAAACGAATGGTATGGTATAACAGAAACTGGTTACCATGCGTGAGATGCAAATACTGAGCAGTTATGCTTCAAAATGCTGAACAGATGGCATTGGACAATGCAAAGATTGTTTAGAATTACTCTGAGGTATAATGAAATGTTGTCAGAGGTGTGGGAATGTGGTGAGATTTTCCAAAGAGGTCTTTTGGGACTGCTCACACGCCCTAGCGTGTTGGCAAGTGCTGGGAGACAAATTGAAACTAATAGCTGAGCAGGTGAGCCCTACAGGATCTGCACTTGTGTCACCAGAATGAGGCCTTAATAATGCCAAATGGGACAGTGCCACATATTCAATAGCTGGTTGTTGCCATTGCAAGTTATTATTTTATGTAGACATCAGATAAACTACAAGTAGCAGAAGCAATCAACATGTTAGGCAGGAACTCTGTAGCTCCTCTTTTGAGTGCTGGTGTACGTGGGAAAATATGCAAAGAACTATGGGAGCTACTTTGGAATGATGGGCTATTACTAGATGTAAACCAAATTGGAAGAAAAAGCATTTAAATGAAGGAAAAAAAAATCAACCTTAAACAGTCTACTACATGTGGAGGAAAAAAAAACAAAAACCCAAAGCCCAACGAAACAAGGCAACTGACTATAACCACTGGTTGTCTGCACACATATTTAATAAGAAGGAAACCAATGAATTGTGTTCTTTGTTTTCCCGTGCTAATTGCCATATCACATTAATTAATTAAAGAAGAAGTACAACCTTCTTGACTGCTTTCTGGAAGCGTGAGACAAGAGTTGTCAAACATTTGCATGTGGTTTCTGTGGAAACAGCACAAGAATGTTTTCAGTTAAAAAAAAAAAAAAAAAGCTCCAATTTTTTGCAAATTGCATTGGCTTGGGATATGATGGTGCTGGAGAAGCACTTTCTGTTTTATTTGTAAAAAGCAAAATTTTCTGAGGTCGTATGTCAAACTTGAGCTTTCCCTGTTTTCGACAATATCAGCAGGTGGTACTTGCAAACAAACTGTATCTTCTAATTCGGCAAAAATTCACAAGAAGCAAATATATGGGGGGATCTGCAGTTTGTTCCAGTGAGAAACTTGGCAAGAAAAGAATTGCCTGCAAAAATCAGGGCTTACTTATAACATTAGGCACTTTTTCTTTCTCAGTATGCAATAAGGACATGAAACTTAAGTCTCCTGGATACTCCCTAGAGATAGACACAGTTCTCTTGAATTGTTTTTTATGTGAAATGCATGCACATCATTTCTAAAAGGTTTCCATGAAAGAAAAAAGTGAAAACTAAAAATGTGGGCCATTTTTGTTGTTGTTGCCTTAATAAATCACTTTCTATCAAAACCCCAGAAATTCCAAGTGTTGTTTACTTACTCAATTTCTGCTGTATGTTTTCAGGAGCTGTTTTCTCTCTGCCTGTCAGTCCTCCTAACCTCTTCCTCTTTCAGGAAGCACCTCAAGCGTCTTTTTTAGAGGATTGCTTCATGAGCCTGTGTTGCTCTTTACAGATACTAAAACTCTCAACAGAAATATATTGTTCCTGTGAATTCTTGTGTGTATTGTACTTTAAAAGTCTACATCTCCAAAATTAGGTCCTTTGGCTGTTAAGTTTGATCCAACAGTTTTGATGAAGATAGTGCCTTCTGAGTGGATGTCAAGGGATGGATGTTAAGGCAATGGGACCAAGCCAAATTATTTGGGTTCATGGTTCTCTATGGGAGAACCACGGGTCTGGAGAGAGCACCAGCCAAAAGACTCTGCTCCGGAGCTGAATGGCATGACTGTAGGGCTCTGATGAGGACTTGCTCATAAGCTGACATAGGGTACATAACCCACTGTACACCATCCTGGTCTCCTTTGTGGGACCTCAGCTACCTCTGGAGCTCAAGAAGGCAGATCTAACCCAGTGTTTGTAGGTGTAAAACACTTCTTGCTTTTGCTTTCTAGCCCTTGAAACCTGTTTCCTGCTGGGCAGTGGGTATGTGCACACAAGCCCAAACAGCATTTAGGATTACCACAGTCCCATTCTTATCTTGTGGCACCCACTGTGAGCTCCCTCAAAAGCCCGGCAAGAGCCATCCCCACTTGACATGTGATTTATTGGTTCTCCTCCTCCCTTTGTCACCATGGGTCAGCTGCACACTGAGCCAATGACAGTCTCGCTGTCGGTGGTGGCCCCATTTAGCAGGGCTCTCCTCCTGGAGGTGGGTGGCCCGGCATGTGCTGAGTGCCAGCGCTGATGTCTGACAGACAGATGAGGAAGTCAGTGGGACATCTCATTGCATCTCTTTTTCTTTTTTCTTTTTTTTTTTTTTTTTTCCTGTCCTTCCCAAAGCTGTCAGGCTTTCTGCTTGCAGTATTTTAAAACCAGGCTTCCGACAGCTTCTGAAGAAGCAAAGATGCTGGCGTGCCATCATGGTAAACCTTCATCTTTAATCCTGTTTTCTCCATGACTATAGACAGCACAACTTTGTTCTTCACTGTCCATAAAACTAAATTGAGCTTTAAATAGGAGACAATATATCAGACTCTTCTCCATCTCATACCAGCATAGATAAATAGCGATGCTGGTGTTAATGGGGTTAAAATCTGACATCCAAGAATTAATTCTTACTTTTGATGCACTTCCGTGTTTATCAAACAGCACAGCTGTCAATATTCTTAAAGAAATAAATCAGCAAATTAAGATAGCAATTGTTTCTCATAAAATAAATTATGTGCATCCCAGACAACGTGTATGTGGGAATTCATGTCCACCAGGCAGTCTTGTTTGTCTGATTAACTTTTTAGATATGGTAAGTAACCGCACTAAAGTCAAGGCAATAAATAAAGCCAAACATGTGCTTCATCTTTGCAGAGCTGGAGTTTTAGAGGTATAAAAGGGCTGCTAAGCTGGATTTGTAAGCTTTCTCTCGTTTATTATGTATGAAAGAAAAGAGCTTGCATTATCAACAGCTTCACTTATCTGGAATTTAAATGCAGTCCCCAGAAAATAGCTCGCATTAAGATTTGATTAGAAGACACTGCCACTTTTTCTAGTGTGTGTTATTCTATCTTGCATTAGGTTTGTGGGAGTTAAGAGTAGAGATGGCGTTTTATCTTGAGCTAATGCAGATTTCAGTCCTGTACTGAGCCGTAAAATTGTCCCCTGAAGCCAGTGGGATGACTTGCATGGGAAGAAGTGTAACATAACTGGAATGAGCACCGTTTTGGAGAGAGAAATTTTAGTCTTAAATCTTTGCGAAGGCTCCTTTCAGCACAAAATTTCTATCTGAAAAAGTAAGCATAGACTTCATCTAAAAGTTAAATGGTATTTTTTATTGCAGAATCCTGACATCACGTTTCTAAAAGTGGCTTAGATATGACTGGTGCCTGTGAGAGCTCAGAAATGGCTCTCAGCGGAGGAGAGCTTTGAAGGCCAGTGCCTTTGTGAAATGTTTCTTGGTTAGATGGTGTGTAAGACTGTCAAGGTATAAAGATCTAACATGTAATCTCTACCACAGGATATTAAGATGCAGATAGGCTGTTTCAAGGTCTTCAGCTTTTCCATGGTTTTCGCTTGCATACTGATACATGGCTTTGTAGAGCCATGACTGGTCGGTACAGGAGGAATAGTAGAATCATTGAATATCTGAGTTGGAAGGGACCTGTACAGAACATCGAATCCAACTCCTGGCTCCTTCCTTTCACTCTGTTGACTTGTTCAGATCTGGGCTTTGCAGCCATTTAGCACGAGCACCATAAAGGCTGTGGAGCTTCAGTGCTGATAAAGGCAGTTTCAGCCTAGTTTTAGGCTTTGTTCAGGGGAAAAAGTGTTAAATACAAGCCCAAATTTTCCTATTTGTTGATTTACAGTGAGCTGCTTATTTTGGATCATCTCTGTTGGCAGTTTGGAGCTACTTTGTCATTACATACCATGCTGTAGTCGCGATGACATCTTGTAGTGGAGTGCAAGCAGTTTATTTTTTGGGTAAAATATAGAAGTGGTTTCAAAATATTTTGTTTTTGTTTTATTTTTTGAGGATTTTTTTAAAAGTATGATATTGATTGAACCCACGTCAGTAGTAATACTTTCCTGTTAAGTATGATACTGGCAATGTCTCAACTGTGTTTAGGGTATGTCAGGTTTTTGTGGAGCTCATCCCAGCCAGCCCATCAGTGAGCACTGGACTGGGGCTCCTGGGTAGCACAGGTTACCTCTTAAGTAAACTGGTCTGATCACCAGCAGCAGAGCTGTATGGGATACCCTCTGGTTCTGATTACCATGAAAGAAGTGTACTAGGGAAGTACTAAGGGGGAAAGTGTATCTGGGAGGGATGCATTAGCTGTGTAAGTATTATTCTAAGACCTTACCTAGGTGTACTGTGGCTTGGGCTGTATTTGCAGGTCCAACTTCTCTGGTGAGAGCCAGTATCAGGAGGAAACCCCCTGCACTGGCGGAACCCTGCTACTCTGAGCAGGTAGTTGAGGCTGTGGGTATGTTTTGGTGCCTGGTGAGGTGGTGAGAATAGCTATTAACATCTGGCAAACAAGGTGGGTCACTCAGGAGTGCTACGTATTGGTACTCCAGTCTGGCAATGGAGACACTGCAGCATTACCATCTGGTGACCAGAGCTCCACTGCCAATGCTGTTGTACAATTCTCTCACTGTAAAGGGGGAGGGGGGAAGTGTTATGCTTATTCCAGTGTGTAAAGGAAAATTCAACTGATCCAGACATTCGTATTGCAAGATTTTCACACAGTCAGAGCGTTTATTTACTGGTACAGAACATGTGTCACAAATCTGTTAAGTAACGGACCTTAAGGGTGTGTTTTCTTACTTGAAAACTGGGATTGGATTCTGCTTTGAACAGCTTAATTTAAAAAATTCATAAATGACCAGATGTATCAAATAATTTTATCAATATTTTTCCAGCTTTTATATATGCATATATATATGTACATAACAAACGTGTTTAGACAGTTTACCTGTAATTGATTTGGCCCAAATTGGTGCAATATTGGTCTTGTTTCAATGAATTCTCATTATACGCTAGGGATCTGGATTTGTCAGTTTAAAACCATGAAAATGCATGTCTAAGCTCACACATTCAGCAGACCCACTGCTGCACACAGAATGCAAAATAAAGTACATACAGCACGAGGCCTTATTTTGTATGACTTAGTCCAGAGTGTTCCTTTGTGAAGCTTTCCCATTTTCCATTAAAGAGGGTGTGCTGTGCTCTAACTTCATCCAATCCAAACACAAAGAAAAAAAAAAGAAATAAAACAGAGTAAACATGAAACAAAATATTCCTCAAAATTGAAAACAGGATGATATTTTTATACAAGCTGTAGATGTTTTGGCCTGATATGTGTGTGCGTAAAAATACACAAACACCAGTCCAAAAAATACATATTGCTATGTCTGTTAGAAAAGAGTTTTTCTAGTGTGAGAATTTGTGAATTTTTATGCAACTGGATGCTTTGTTGTGTGTTTTTTGTTTGGTTGGTCTTGTTTGTTTTATAAATATGTATGATTTACTTGGGGAACTGAAGGGAATAGCATGATATCTAGCTCTATCATTTCACAGAATCATAGAATGGCCTGGGTTGAAAAGGACCTCAAAGATCATCTAGTTTCAACCCCCTGCCATAGGCAGGGTCACCAGCCAATAGACCAGGCTGTCCAGAACCACACCTAGCCTGGCCTTGAATGCCTCCAGGAATGGATTTCTGCATTTAGTCTGAAGATTTTTAATTCAGAGTGCATTGAATGAATGATGCAGCAGCACAGATTTGCCTATATGAACAGGCTGCATAGGGAAATGGCAGAATCACTGTCCCTGGAGGTGTTCAAGAAAATGGTAGATGTGGCATTTGGGGACAGGGTTAATGGGCATGGTGATGGGTCAACAGTTGTAGTAGATGTTCTCAGTGGTCTTTTCCAACTTCAGTGACTATGATTCTAGTATAGGTAGGAAATTTTGCCTATTTGGTGGGCATTAGAAGATGACAATTGTTATTTTGTTCCAGTAAGAAATCAATACAGTCTCTTCATCCAAGATCTGTGGCTCCCCAGTTAGAAAGTTTTTACTGTTTCCTGCAGAGCTGGATGAGGCCATGGGTATAATTCTCACCCAACTGAAGCCAGTGGCAAAATGCCATTACCTCCTCTCAAGCTCTGTTCCAGGGGGTTAGGTTATTCCTTCTTCTTTCACAATGTATGAGAGTATTGTTTTCTAACTATCAGTATGCTGTTTATCTCAGAGATCTCTGCAAGGCATCTACACTAGCTGTTTTTTCTGTGAAACTGTCAGCTGTCAGAATTTTCACATGGTCATATTTGGAGAATGGTTGGAAAACTTAAAGGGCCTAATAGGAGCTAGTTGGAAAACCTTCAGGTACAGGAAGAGACCCTCAGATGTGATCCACGTGTAGCATACCCAGCCACGTATATGTGATTTTTCCAACCTTTTGTGTATTTACCAGTGAATTCTTCTGTGGAGAATTTGTGCACGTAGAGGATGTGCATGTGCATGGCAGAGAGGAGGGACAGCTGGTGACATAGCAGCATGGTCAGCCAGGAGATGGGCTCTGCAACCCATAGCAGGGCAAGACAGAGAGCTGAGGGGCAGTACATCTTTTGCTGTAAATCACACAGCGTGGGCAATAATCCTCGCCGTCGCTTAGAGCTGCGCTTCCCTTGGACTGCAGACTTCCCCTGTGATCAGGACAGGCAGAAAACATGAAATCGGCTAATTAGCCTTTCAGTTAGAAGCACTTTAATCTGCTGATAAAAATCAGTAATTAGGAAGGGTGGAATGAAGCAGCTGTAATGCTTAATGATTTTTCGTGGGGTATATAATTAAATCTCACTCGGGCTTTTCTTGCTGGTAAAATATTATGCAGGGAATTTAATCAATGTGTTACACATCTTTCAAGGATCCTGATGTTCTTTGTAAGCTGTTTCCCTTACAATGACAAATTACTGATCTATCACTCCGGGTTAGCTGGCCTCAGGCTCCTACGCAGTGTGGACAGACAAGGCGTGTAATTTCATTCCCGCTTTCTTTGCGCACTTCTCCTTGGCCTGCTGGCAAAAGCTCTCTGGTGCCAGGTCTCGCATTCCAGCTGTTGTGCATTTATCTTACTATTGTACAAATACTTCACCATCCCATAACTTTTTGGGAAGGGGACTGCAGGGCAGACAATATTTGTGGGAAAATTCACAGAGTTTAGCAGTTCTTCTGCAGGATGACACAGCTTGCTCCCCCGTAGCTTAGAAAGGGGGAACACAGTCAAGTGCTGGGGTGAAGACCAGCAAAATCACTTTCATTGAATCATGGAATCATGAAGGTTGGAAAAGACCTGAGATCATCTAGTCCAGCCATCGGCCCATCATCACCATGGTCGCTAACCTACACCCCTGAGAGTCATATCTATACACTTCTGAACACCTCCAGGGATGATGACTCAACCACGTGGCCTGTTCCAGCCTGTTCCACACAGCTTGTTCCAATGCATCACCACTCTTTCTGAAAAGAGATTTTTTCTAATATCCAACCTGAACCTCCCCTGGTGCAACTTGAGCCCAATACCTTGGGATCAATTTCTGTGTATTCCTATCAGCACTGTACACAGAGACAACGGGTGCTCCTGACCTGGCCATACTTTTCTGTTTGCAACAGGAACACTGCGGCTTGCAGCCCCACATCTTGCATTGTAATTGCCTTCTGACAGCTACCTGGGTTTACTCACCTATTTCCATTCTTTCCAGTGAAACATGAAACCAGGTGAAACTTGCTTAGTGTCAGATTTCACCTCCAGACTGAAATCTAAAGCCAAAAGAAGTCCCAGGTCTTCCAGGGATCAGCAGCCTCTTGTCAGCCCAGGACTCAGTCGCACACCCATGTAAGCCAATTTAAAGCTGCACGTGGAAATAATATGAATCAAAGTGTTTTCTCATCACTTTTGAAAGCACTTGCCTTTAACAAATGTTGCTTCCTTTGTATATTCCTCTTTTTGTGTGTCATCTGTCGGCTCGAGCCTGTTGATCATATTATTGCACTTACACTTGACATGTCTTCAAATTCCCATTTTGTAATGGATGACAAAATGATGTAAGTTCAAATATCCCACAGAAATTTGCATGACTCACATGAATGTGTCCAAGACAAATCTCTCACTAAACTGAACGTTTCACATGGGTTAAAAAAAAAAAAAAAAAGTGCGTCCAATTATACACAAAGTCTGCTCACTGGGATTATTTTAAGGTTTTGGTTTTGTTTTGTTTTAATAATATATTTTTATAAAAATAAGGATTACCAGCCGTAGTTTACTTTGGATAATTACTCTAAGCAGCTGGATTTTGAGGGGATTATGTAAGCTGAAGTAATTGCCAGACTTCTGATATGTGTTCCTTGCTAGCCATAATTTAATTCTATATTAAATGTTCTGGCTTTCACCTTCATTTCCGTATGACTTGTGCTTTCTGTTGGGCCAGATAACAATGACGATCTTGAAATTCTTTCGTTCTTAAGCCAGCCCTTGGACCCATCTTCTCTTAGGTGAGTGTTAAAACTGCCTTAGGGCTGTTGCAGTTTACTCCTGCTTGAGTCCCACACGGATACTTGTGCAGCTGGGAAGTGTGAGACTGTCCTTTCTGCACAGATTTTGCTTATTGTTTCAGGGCGAGAATTGTGCCACCCATAATTCACATTTAGTTTGGATAAAAAGTTGTCAGGTGTGATAGTTTTGTCAAGAAGCTAGGGAGTTAAAAGCATAGGAACTACAAAATAAGCTAGAGCCCAATATCTTGAAGGTATCCAATTCTATACATAAGCTTCATTAAATATAGCAATGGGAAAAGTGGAAAAAGCACCAGTGTGACAAGGCACCAGCTGTGAACAACAGATCAGCAGTCTACAAAAATGCTCCTGCTGTTGTAGCCACTTGCAGAGTGACCTGGGGGAGGGTAAAGCCATGGCAAGAAATGTGAACAAAAATGTAAATACAAGCCCTGCCAAAAAAACATGTTTATCACCATTTAAGATAGAATTTTTCAAGCATATACAAATTACTGTCTTGCACTGTTCCCAAGATATCTACTGAGAAAGCTCAAGATTTGATCAGCCTCAGAAGGGCTTGTCTGGTGCCTGTGGTGGGAGTGAAAATCTGAAACAGAGCTAAATCACTGTATCAAATCTGAGGAAAATTCCTGGTAGGAGAAAAAAACTATTCTTAACTCCCATTGTGATTCCTGGAGAAAGAAATGCTTCAGTCACAGTAGGAGCTCAGCTTCCCTCTTTGCCTGACCCTTGAGAGGATAAAAGACAAGTCCTGGAGAAGTGTGCAAGCATCTCCAGGGCAGTTCCACATAAAGAAGGACTTGATGATTAGGATGTTCTGTGCAAAGGGGACAAGGGAAAGTGGTTTCAAACTGGAACACTGGAGATTTAGGCTGGATATAAGAAAAAAGTTTTGACAATAAAGGTAGTGAAGCACTGGCACAGGTTGCCCGGAGGTGGATGCCCCGCCTCTGCAGACACTCAAGGTCAGGCTTTGGGGGTTCTGAGCAACCTGATCTGTTGCAGGTGTCCCTGTTCAGTGCAGAGGAGTTGGATTAGATGGCCTTTAAGGGTCCCTTCCAACTCAAACAATTCTATAATTCTACGGAATATGCAGAGCTTTGGGATAAAATTCTCATCATCTTAAATAAATCCATAAACTGCCAAAAAATCCTTCTCCTACAACCAATGAGTAATTAGAATTCTAATCACTATTTCAAAGGACAGTAGCTAAAAGCCAAAAAGAGATACTGTGGAGCCTGTATGTCGTTTTTTTCTTAGCTTGGTCTGAGGTCATTCATCATCCAGAAAAAAATAGCATTTGGGAGTGCAGGGTACAAACTTTTCCTCTCTGATAAGAAATCACGTTTCTTGCTTCATGGTAGGTAATAGGAGCCCTCCAAACAACAGCCAACCTACTTTCAAACCACTGATTCATCAACAGAATGGTGAATATGTTTTCTAATGTTCTAAAAGGCCGCCTCACATTTTCCTCCGAATAGGAAGCCAGTAAGCACTACCTGCTTCACAGTTGTGTTGGATTTGTTTTGCCTGCACTTGCTACTGCTGCTACATTTCACCAATAAGGAGAGGCAGCTATTTTCTCTTCTAAGCAGTTATTAAATTACATTTATTTTCTTGTGCTTTTTTCTCATCTCTCTCTGGAAAAGATCTCACATTCATGGCTTCATGCCTGAGTGATCCACAGAGCCCCATTTCCTGCCCGTTTCTGTACTCCAGGTAACAAAAGTCGTTTCTCTTTAGTCTCTGAAGTGGAAAAGCTAACTGTTCCCTTCAGAAAGAAAACCTCTTTTGTTCCTACTTTATTACTTATGACTAACAGCATTATGAAGGGTTTGCTGGTGTGTTTCTGTCCTTGCTGCTGCCGGGGTGGATCACAGCATTCACTCAGGGACTCTTTGGGAACGCATTCTTCAGAGCATTGCCTTGGGGTGCGGAGCACATGCTGTGTTTCAGGGAAAATCCTCATTACCTTAGCGAGGCAGTGTCCTCAGTACTCCAGATGGCTCCTCTTTGCTCATAGAGGATTACCTGGGCTGGAGGATCGCCAAGCAGCAGCCAGACCCAATGCCTTAGCAAAGGGCTTTACGAAGCACAGTGTGCAGCTCTCATCTCCGCGTCCGCTTAGGCCGAGAGTTATCTCCAATTCTGTCTGGAATTGCTTGTTATTGATTCCTGTAAATTGTCCTATTTGTCCGAGCGCTGCCCAGATGAACAGCAGACGCTTGAGAAGCTGAAATAGGAGTCAGCCACAGAGTTCAGAGATTAATCTGTCCCTTTGGGGTGCTGAGCAGCCAGAAATTCAAACAGCTTGTTGTAAGGGGCTTAACAGTGCAGAACAGCTGATTTCAGATTCAACCATTGAAAACATACATCCATGTTGTTGGATGTTGGAATAATGCTAAATCACTTTAATCTAAACCACATTTGAATGCAACTCCCACAGTTTAAAGGGCACTGAATTAATCTTGTGAGTAACAAAGTTGCCTTGTAAAATGCATTCGTGCAATGTTGTAAGAAACTTAGAAGAAACACGACTGTGAAGAGGGCAGCTCTTTGAACTTGTAAACTCTCACTGTTTAGAAATATATGGCTGTTTGAACATGAGACTAAACGCAGCAGAATCTGAACAAACTGTTCCTCTGCTTTCTCATGTTTTAATGTGCTCATCAGTGGATATTTATGTATGAAGCCTGCAGTAAGCGCAGTCGTCATTTCTCAGCTGTCTCCAATTGGCAGATCGATGAAAAATTTGGTGTGCTCCCACTCAATTGAAAAAAGTAACTAACAGGCTGCGAGGTCATTTTCTCTCAACGTTAATCCATCATTATCACCTGAAGTGCATTACTTTGAAGACTGAAGAAGGTCCATATTTCAATTTAAATGATGCCTAACAGGTATAAGCTTGACATTTTCAGTTCCCACTAAGTTTTAAACAGCTGACAACATTTTATTTTGTTGAGAATATATCTTTTCCTCCTTAAGGATTTCTATACAAAGACCTTGCAGTAGGCATGCCTTTATGCTAGCCAGAGACAAGTCTAGTTAGTTATTCTGAAATGCTTTCATTTTGTAGGGCTTTGAATTATAGTTGTGTAAGAAAGTTTCTTCTTTTTTTTTTTTTTCCTTTTTTTTTTTTTTTTTTTTTTTTTCTTTTGCTGTTATTTCTTTTTCCTGCTTGCAGACAAAATCTTTGCCTAACATCGCCTAAGATACCTGCATTGTTTGGGAAGGAAATGTGGGGATCTGGTTTTTCAGCAGCCCAATGAGTCTGTTGTTTAGCAGTGGTAGAGGAAGGCATTAGCCCTTTTTGGATGAAAAGGCAGAAGTGATTTCTAAGGACATTCTTTTGGAATATAGTCCGGGTTATTCAAATCTGCTGTGGACGAATTCCTACTCTATTGACTGAATGACAGGGACACCCTATGCCCAGGAGGAGTTTGGAGAGAGATTGGACTTTACCAGAATACTTTCAGCCCTTCCTTGCCTTTCCCCAGTCCGTATGCAGAAATGCATGCCATGCACAATACAGTCGCCAAAGGCTGAGAATGTCAGGTTCACTCAGGCCTTGAGAAGCTGCAGATGTTTCAAATCAAAATGTTACCTTAATACGAGTAATGAGGTGTTTGAGAGAATATTTTGGTCTGTGCCATTTGAAAGGGAAAAATTATCTTTTCTGTACTTTGGGTATTCTGTTCATCTGAACGTTTGAGTACCTTCAGCTCAAACCCTTTCCCATAAGTTATCCAGAAAAGAAAGGTGGTGATTTTTCTCTACAGCAATGATGGTGTAATTTACTACCTTAAAAATGTCCAAACATGTGGTAAAGTATTCTGAATGAATGCTGAGTAGTCTGTTTCCAGTGCTAGTAGATTGGGGTGCAGGCACTTTTCGGGATATGTATGCCACAGTGCCAGGCAGCAGGTGCAGAACTGCCTGTGGTAGGAGAAATCTAGGGGAAAAGTACACCCAGATGTACTTTATTTCACTGTGGGCATGGAAAAAGCATGCCTTGCAGCCACCAAATGGATTCCAGTCTGACTTTGTCACGTAGGGAAAATGGTAGCTCCTATTCAGAGAAAGGAAAGAACTGCAGCTGTTGGGACCTGCTGCCTAAAAGGTCATGGGAGAATACAGAAAACATTTTTACACAGCATCCCACTCTTTCTGGAAGAGTCCTTGTAGCCTGGGACACAACATTGACTGTAATTCACTCTGCTTAACTTGGAGGACTGGGTTTTTTTTGCTAGGTTAAACCACTCCACCTCTTCACACTACCATTCCTTCAAGAGGCTACCTCATGCCAGGCAGTCTTGCATAGTTAATTATTAACTACACATTAATTCAAAAGAGTGCTTTTAAATCATTTCCTTTTGTTTATTTTATGGAGAAAAAAAAAAAAAAAAAACACCAACCAAACCCATATCTACCCACCTCCACTCCAGTTAGAATGGTTCTTTTACTGTGATATTTTGCATAAGACTGTTGCTTTATGGGAAATTACATGGCTCATTAGCTTCTGGAATAATTGGTATCTACTGGTGTAACCAAACCACAGGCTATAAATAAAAGGAATTTTAAGGTAGAAAATCTTCTTTGAGCGTATCTCCGGAAGCATCCTATTTCTGAATGCATCATGCCAGCGCAGCAAAATCCAGTTTATGAGTTTTGCTTGAAATGTTTACCCATCTGAATCACTTATTCCTATGGGTATTAAAATATCAAATGTTTTTAAGCAATCTGTATTAATATAATATGAACACACTGACCTCCTAAATGTTATTCTCAACTGAGACTAATGAAGACACAACATAAATAGAAGGGGTGAAAGGAGATGCTCAACTGGGCAAGAATAGCAGTTTTTTTAATCCGGAACTTTGTGCAACTTTTTTAGATGTTACAAATGTGTATTTTCCTGTCTTTCATGAGTCATAAAACATCACTAATTCCATTCTATTTTATCTGCCTACCTAGTTTTATACTGCATTCCTCACTGTAATAGCTGAGCCTTATTATCTTAAGGAATTGTATTCATTCATTTATATCATCATTAAGAAATAGGTGTACTATAAAAATAAAATTCAGTAAGGTGAATTGAATTGTTAGCTATATATTGAAAGGTCTGAGCCTAATGGGGTATTGCAAATTCATTTTCACTGCCTCGGTTAGTGGTGCTTATCAGCTGAAGAGCCAATGGTAAGTACTGATACCAATAAGTAAATAAGACATTTTAAATGTAAGTGTATGTGTGTATGTATACGTGGAGCAAGACAGATAAGTAGACATAAATGTATAAATACGTATAAATTTAGGTGATGTCTTTCGAAGAAAAATATTTGAGAGGAGACTGTGAGCTCCTCAGAGGATGCTATGGAATGCCTAGTGAAAGGGGTCAAGCATAGGTTTGAAAACCAGTATTTTATCTACAAGGAAAATGATGGATTAGTTGTATGTGTGTGTATGCATGAAGACACGTGCATGTACATCTTTAGATCAAAATATATCTTAATTTCCTTGCACTGAAAGTGGAAGATACTGCTAGACAGATAACACTGGCCAGACTTGCATGAATGCCTCATGTGTCTGCTGAGTGAAAATCTGCAAGTGCATTGAGAGTGCAAACCAGGTGCTCTAATTTCTGCCTCCCTCAGCCTCCTTGCTGCTGCTCAGAGTTTCTCTTTTGTGGTGTTAGAGCTGAGACCCTCTGAGGGAGCGTCCATAAATATATCATTTCTATTCTTCCCACATGTGTTAAAATTCACACTCTGAACCCTCGTGCATTGTCCATATCTGTCCATCACTCATAGCCAAACGAAACAAACGACTATGAATAATGGTAATGTAAAAAGCAGCAGGCAAATGTAATCTGCAGAAATGCTGGGTGGGGAGCAGCATCTCTGACTGTACTTGGCTTGTATTTATATGGGCTGCTATTAATAATAAACATAGTCTGTGCTCCTTTGCCATATGATAACCATCATGGTCAGCATAGAGCTTCAAGATTTGGATCTGTCAGTGAAACCTCTGAAACAATGCATACATGGCCAGATCTGAACCATCTGAACTGTTAGAAACACAACTGTTCTGTAAAGTCCACTGCAGAGCCAGGTGCTGCTACCCCAAGAGCAGCATTTACCAGCCCTCCAGAGGAAAAAAGGTCATACTGGGCCAGGGTGGTTTTCAGTACTCAGCTTTCCTTTGGTAATGTTGTTAGACATGCAGAATATTTAAACAGGGTTTATAGCAACTGGTGAATCAACTGCTGCGAAATGATATGTACAAGGGACCTAAGGAAAGACTAAAAATATAATCCCTAATCTAAAGCATCTGGCATGTTTTCTGGACAGTAGTTTGGTATTACCCAGATGTACTCTCACAGAGCTGTCTATGCAAATCAAAAACATCCATCATACTGAAAAGAGTTTAATTATAAAAATTTTGCTTTTCTAGTGAAACTGGACTATAGTTTTAGGGTGTTTTTTTTTTTCTGATTTCACACCACTTAGCTTCTCCTTTTAAATTACATTCTGTAGCCCAGAATGTATGTGCCCATCACTGTAAAGCTGTTGGAACCATGACAAAACAAAGCTGATTCCTAAAAATGGAGAAAATCTTGGAAACATTTGTGTTTCTACTGGAATGTACTAATCAATGCAATATATTTAATTTGTGAAATTATGAAAACAGAGAGTATTAAAGAGCGTGGTATGGTGGTGAGCGTGCTCAGATTCTGAGGACACTTGAGCACTACCACAATCCTGGCTGACAGGGCAGTGTGAATGAACTGTTTCAGCAAACTTTGCTACCTCTGGCAAAGCCACTTACTGATCTTCTTGAGGCAAGCGCATAGATTTCACAGTCCATGTACAAAACCCCACCAACCCAGAAGCAGCCAATGTCAACACGATCTTTACACATGATAATTTCTTGCTTATGCTAAACCATTCCACTGGTTGGGGTCTCAGACAGATTTAGTTGTGCTGCTAAGATGTGCACTATCAAACTCCAGCCCTGCAGTTTATACATATACTAGAAAACATGTACTTTTATTAGATCAGCTAGGAAAAGCATGCAGGTTTTCAAATTCAGATTTGTTTTATAGTTTTGTTGTTGTTGAGGCTTTTTTGAAATTCTTTGCTAGTTTGACTTCTTAGGAACGTACCTCATTTCGGGTGGCCCTTATTGTTGGTCTGCCAGGAGCTTGCTATTTGGGGATATCCTTTCCTCTAGAGAAAACAGAAAGCAGCTGTAATTAGTAGATCTGGCTTTATACGCTGTCTGCACTATCCTTAAAGAGCTACTAGTAGAGATGAGTGGTTGTTACTTGCTTAGCACAACCATTTGTAGAAGCAGCTGCTATTTCATTTCTCTGACCTTGAGGAGCTGAGCTGAACTTTTTGCTAGTAAGAGTTTAATTACTTCTTCTTTTTTTTAATTCCTATATTTTATGGTGATTAATTGCCTTAACTATTGCTTGTGCCTGTAGAAAAGTATAATGCTACGTAAGCTAGCAGATGGTTCTGAAGTTTTCTGCGGTAAGTCTGAGTCTGTTGAAGGATCCTGATTGGCAATTTAAGAAACATCAGACTGAAGCGTTAAGCAGTGAAGTCAAGTGCATTTCTCTCAATGGCCTTTCAGTTCAATATCTGATGTTTCTTACATCACGAAGGTAACCTGGTGTATCTAAGGTGATCCAGGAAACCAACGAGTCTCATAAATGTGTACAGCTTTCCCTTTTGTGTACCCTGGGGAATGTATTTACTGGGTGATGGTGTAGAAAGTGCTCAATAGAGAGACTGCTACTCTGTAGCGTGGGCTGTCTTCATTTTCTGTCTGGCCTAAAGGTCCAAGATTACTTCATTTCCAACACTTTCTGTGGCAGTAACCATCCTCCCTGTGAGATTTCGTATTTGCTGAAATCGTCTTCTTCTTCTATCTTTCCCCTGTTGTTATTCAATATTAATGTAAGCTTATTTTAATAGTGTGCTCTACTTACCATTTTGTGAAAATGTGACTAAAGTGGGATGGACGCTGATTTCTAGTCTTGAAAGCCACCAGAGCATTCCTTTCACATGGCATAGCAATTTGTGGCAAAATCTTCTTTTTGTAAAGAAAATACAGCTTCTACTGAAGCAAGGTGGAACTGTGTAGCTAACTGGACAGCTCTGCAGGGAAATGAGTGCTTAACATTCACTCCACTTTCTCCACTCTTCTATGAATAGTTAAGTGCAGCTCAAAGTAGCTTTAAAATAATGTGAAGCGTCACTTTACTGTGAAACCCTCTTTTGATTGAGAGCCTATTTCCTTCAGGACAGTAAGGAGAAGACTTCAGTCTGCATTCTCCACTGAGTCCTTATTTGTAACACAGCTATTTTAATTAACTTTTAATTTAATTTTCTTCCTTTGTTTATTATGGCATGACAGTTCTAAGCAAAGCTGTAACTTAATATAGTATGGGCTGGTTATTGCTGCTAAACTTCTCCTGCTCGATAATAACTGGACAGATGGTTAGTCACCATTTTATGAGCAGTTAAACCATTTAGCACATCGCCACTAGTTTTGCATTAGTGCCGACCCTGGGATTCATTACATGGTTCAGCAGTACGGAAGCCTAATGCATTATGCCCCAGCAGGGTTCACCTCTGGCTGAATTCTGCTCAACTTCTACTCTTATGGCTGCAAAAAAACCAACAATCTTGCAAGAGTTACACTGCACTGCTTGTCTGTGGACCATCTTTCTGTGCTTGCTATGAATTCAATGGTAGTGAAAAGAGGACGAGAAAACGAGAAAACGTTAGTTCTTGCGATCAATCGCCCCCACACACTCACCAGCAAAGCTTCCAGCAGTTAGTGCTAATGCTAACCTCGGTGATGGTGTTTGTCATGTAAATATGCAGCCATTAGAAATATGAGAACCATCTGGTTCCTTTCTCCTCGGAGAGCAAACAGCTATCTGCCAAGGTGGGCTGAAGTCAGATGGAGTATTTCAAGATAAAAGGTTTGTTTTCTTACTGTAGTTTCTCTAAGACACCCAAAATAACTCTGTATTTTTTTCTGGTGATGTTACTACTAAGTATAGCTGCATGAGCGTCGTTCTCTTTTCTATCAGACTGCCCTTCGTGCCTCACTGCCTCTTTCACTGTTTCTATTTCATTCCAGCCCAATTCAGTGTTTGCCTCTGAGGAAGGCACAGAAGCAGCCGATTAACCATATGGATAGTAAAGATTAATCTTAACCAGTGACCTGAATTTTTAGATGATATTTATTTCTTTAAGAATGGCTGGGATTTTGCAATTGAGAACTGTCTCTCAATAAGGGTAGGGGGGAGGATTGGGAAAGAGGCATAATTGTGAAAGACTCCTATTTTTCCAGAGACTGCTACCCCAGACAAAGAAGTCTTCTAACTAATTAGACAACTTTTCAGGACAGTTCTTTAAAGAAGATGATTATATTGGTAATAATGTAGGCAAACTCATTCTGGTGAATCATTTTGATTGAATTTTGTGATTCTCTTAATTCATTGGAACAGGCTGCTCAGGGAAGTGGTGGAATTACCATCCATGGAAGCATTTAAGAGACATGGAGGTGTGGCACTTGGGGACATGGTTTAGCATGCATGGGGGTGATGGGTTGACAGCTGGACTTGATCTTAGAGATCTTTTCCAACCTCTTTTGTGTTGTTTGTCCTTCCCCCAGCAGGCTGATTTCTGAGAGGTGCTCATCTGAGCATGCAGCAAGGATGCAAGATGCTGGTGATGTCCCCTAGCACCCTTCTCTTAGGGAAAACTGCAAACTACTAGTTGTAGTTGGAAAGATTAACATGGAGGAATGGCAAAGGAGACAAACAGGGAAAGAAAGCACGCCTGTATCTGAAGAGCTGGGTTCATGAGAAAAAACTTCACAAGGGAGGGATCTCCAGAAAGAGATCCTTCCCCAGTGGCAGTCAGCCCTTAAATGGGGTCTAAGAGAGGTGCAGCCAGGCTCCATTCCTTCCAGGGTACCTTCACCTGTGCTGCCAGGCCTGACCCAGTTCTTTCCCCAGGTGATCAATCAGTGGTTCAGGCCATGACTCAACAGTTCCCATACACCACTCGAGGCTCAAACTTCCAAGAAATTTGCAAAAAGAGAATTTTCTGGCAAACTGAGAAACAACAGTTTGCACGATGGAAATACATTTATTGATGTTTCATTTCTTGCTGCTCAAACATACTTTGAGGCTTCATTTAGCCTGTTGGTTGTTTATATTGGCTACTGACTGTTTACATTAGGTCAGTGCACAGGATGAGCTGTTTATACCAGACCAGCAACAAATTCCGCAGCACGGAGCTGGAAAGAAAGAAAAATTCAGCTCTGGAAGTAAACAAGTAACAAACCCTGCTATGTGTGGAGTATTCCCTCTTGCCTAAGAAATGACCTGCACCATAACTTTTTAATGGTATGTTCAAAAATACACAGCATGAGGAATTAGTCAAGCACAACGTGAATGGTAAATATGGGGAACAGTAGAACAGTCCAGGCTAATGTTTGTCTCCATCTACAGGGAACTGCAGGTGTAGATGGTTCCATCTGCCCAGTGAAATGAAAAGGCTCTTATGTTTGAGTTCTCTTTTAAATGATCCTAGGAAATCAGAAATCTCTTACTATTTCTGAAAAATGCAATCTTGATGCTTATATGTTCAGATTTGTGTATTTTTCACATATGTTATCCGTGTTGTTTGTGTTTGACTTCTAAACTTCTATCTTGAAATTAATTTTTACTTTCTTTCAATTCTGGGCCACTGCTACCTGTGCTTCCCCAGCTGTGGCCCTAAAGAGGAGGGCAATGAGAGAGTACATAAGGTTGAGCAATATCCATCTGAAATAGGACTTATTCCACCTACTGCTGGTCAGCTACAACCACTTATGAGCTGGTGAAGAGAAGAGGCATCCCTGAGGGTGATTTTTTTTCAAATCGACACAGAGATGAATAAAATGCATCTGAGGCAGATGCCAACTCTGGCAGTGAAGGCTCCTCATCTATAGACTATTAATTACAGAGGAAGCCTGAATTAGTAACTTGCATTAGATATCTGACTCCTGAATGACTGAAGCAGGAGTGGAGGAATCCCATTCCACACATCAGTGTTCAGTGAGTGTCTGTGTGCAGCAGCCTGGCTGGAGCTGCAAAGAAAGCTGTTGGCAAATGAGTTTGATGAGACTGCACAACGAATTTGCAAGTCTCTCCTACTAATGAAACCCTGCATTTGGTGCCCAAACCTGTCATCACAGATGGGTTATTTGGAAACTATGGCAACGCTCCCATGCCTGACTGATCTAATTCCCCTGTTCCCCCTGTGTCTTGTTTGCCACTGCCAGATGTGTATTTCTATGCCTGTGTCATGCAGGATCAACCCAGTTATATTGTTAATGACAGATTTTATTAATGGAGCAACTGATTCAGCATAGCTTGCTATATTCATCAGGAGGTTGAAGACTACTGGGGCTGCTCTTGTCCTCAAGCTGAGAAGTGATTCAACAATCTTCCTCTAGAGGTTGATTTACAATGAATTCTGAACAAGAAATTATTGCCATACTAGTTACTCTCTTTTTCCCTGCAGTAATATCATTGGGGCGAATTTAATATACTATCAAAGTTTTGGCTGCGTTTTAGGTTTCACATGAAACATTCTCTAACACCCCATAGTTACATCACTGGGTCACCAGCCACTTCATTTGCCAGGTCTACCCAAGGTTAGCATTTCTTTCTTGCCCTTCTAATGGCCATTGCTAATGACCTGAAAAATCACCATCTTTTGCATTTAAAATCTTCCAGTGAAACGATAAAAGAAAATTATTCATGAAGTAGGCAATGTTGGACAGATTCCTGACAGTTACACAAGAAGGAACTGAAGCTCTCAGAGAAACAGAAGCTCTTAAATTTTGGCAGCATTCAGTAAACTGTCTCACATTAATAAATAACTGACATAATTTTAAACTTCTTTCTCCTTTACAGATGCCTCTCACTTGGCAGCTGGCCTCTTTGCAGCCAAGACAGGAGTAAAAACTCCTGATGATTTCAGCTGGCCTTAGGGTCAGGAGGCTGCAGTGGGATGGCACGATGCAGCACTGGGGGGAGCAGAGAGCAACAGCCTTTCAGAGAAGACCACGGTGAAAAGTGAGTGAAAAGGTTCAGTCTGATCTTCTTTAAAAGCTGATAGAAGCTTTATTCTCAGGCATGGATGCACTCTGTGGGGATCTGCTTCCAGAACTGCTTTGCTGACTCTCTTTGCTCATATTTCATTCTAAGAAAAACAAGCTGTGTGGTATGTGGCAGCTGTGTGGGTCAGATTTGGGGAGGTGAGGTGTGCATCCAGGCAAATCAATACTTGCCAGAGGGGATAAGTGGCTGTACCTTTCTTTTCCCTTTCCCCTATTTCAGCTCACTTCATCCCATGTGCTGCAGTCTAACACATTGTGAGATGTTGTACAGCTGCTAGTGCTGCTAGTTCTTGGCGCCCACTGAATTCAGGCGAAGGAAGCATGTCCCTTGCAGCTTATAGACTTATAGCCAGTGTGCAGGGGCACAGATGCATTTAAAATGAGAAGAATAAAAATCCCACTCCTGTATTTAAGCCTCAGGTTGCAGCCTCAGCACCGTCATCATTTATTTATTTTTTTCTTTCTTTCTTTTTCCTTTAATGTTTGAATTTTGGTATAGTGCACAACACAGGTTGCATGATTGTTTTGCATGAAAATTCAGAGCACATCCCTGCAATGTGGCACCTACTGATACCCCCCTAGGGAATTTCATCTGCTTCCTATAGGATTGAGCCTGCAGCTCATATCCTGGCTTTTTCATTCAGTGCATGTAGATTACTCTGAAAATAATGCCTCATCTTTATATCCATGGAAACTGCAACAGATACAAAGAGCACAGTAACTCTACTTGATAAATTCTCAGCTACAAAACACTTTTTCAATGTAGTCACTACTGTTAATGGATTTCTGCGGATGAGCTGATTGAGATGCTCTTCATTTTGTGGTGTGACAGCTCTGCATGGTCATCCAGAACATGGTTTGTCCATGAATATCAATGGGTGCCATTCAACCTCTACTGTCAGACCACCAACATCTGCCTCTGATGTTGTGGGCCAATGTAATAAAATAGGAGGCATCACTTTTGGAGCAGCTCTCCTAAATTTGGAGTAACTCAGTACTTGAACCGTAGTAACTGAAACAGAAATTTGCCCTTAGCAAATGTGCTACTGTTTCATTGGGCTCTTTACTTGCTTGTTTAATGTAACAAATGCACTAGTTTTCTAACAACAACTTTAAACACCATTCATCAATAAATCCGTTGCACTGCTCAGCTTGTTTTACATGCCACTGATTAACTACCATTAAATTAGCAGTTAGTGTAATCAGATATAAACATTCCTTTGTGGCTAAGCTGTTAAACTTTTTTCCTTTTTACAATTGCATGTAACACATGTCGGCACGAGACAGGCTCTGTAATTTCACATTACTGCAGCTAAATTATGTTTGTGGGCTCCAGAAACGCTTCTGGTGCTACCAGGCTCATAAACACCTACCTGGCAGGGAAAAGCTACAACTTCTGCCCCAGAGCATTGGGAATTTAACAGAATTCAGCATAGTACAGTGGCTCAATTTATTGCACGAGTATATGCATGGGCTATGGACAAAAGATTGATATGAGGAGCTCAGAAATGGTCTGTTGCCCTTCTTTGCTAATTTTCATCCTGTAAGTAAGTACAGGGATGTAAGTAAGCCAGCATCCACCTTGTTATGAGGGGACATGACAGAAAAGCAGACGTCTGGAGTTTAAAAGGAGAGCAGTGTAACTCTGATTTTCAGCTCAAGGAAACAAGAGCTATTTCAGGCTGTAGTAATCAAAGTGAATTCTGATTTTACAAACAGAAAAGTTTATAGATGCTTATTCGTACCATAGAATAACTATATTTTATGTGTAGGTCTCAATTTTTAGGCATTTTAGAAAATCTTTTATAGACAAACAAAACACACAGCTGCAGTGATACTCAGAAGTCATTTTCCAATGTGCCTGTGCAGTACAGAACACGTAGAAATACTGATACAAATTGTGAACTGAGGATTGAGATACTAAGATGAGTGTTTTAAAATTCAGTCTGCTTCTTTAAAACATAACAAACAATGCATGTCATTTAAGGTTTGGCTTTTGTTTGCTTTTATTTATTTATTTATTTATTTATTTTTATTTTAGTTGTACTGCTTGGAAGTAGGGCATGCATTGCTACACTTTGATAATGTGCTGTCACTTGCTTTCATGGAAACTGTAGTTTCTCCAGCTTTGTTCAAACAGCTTTCCTGGGCTGTCAGCCTTGAAGTGGGAAAGAGAGAATTCAGCTTAGCTGCATACATTGTCTTGATATTATGCTCGGTTTGATGATTTAAGAAACACATGATACAAATGACTTAGATTTCCAAAACCTTATAGTGGGCCACTCTCCAAACTTATTCTCTCTCTCCCTATGAAAAAAAGCAATTTATATGGCTGCTCTTAATGCTTTCTTCAGGGGGTGTAAACCTGTAGAAACTGGATTAGTATGTTGACTCCCTCAATTAACTTTAATCTAATATCCTGCCTATTTAAATTAGTGTAAACATTGGTGTATAGGGCTAAGGGAAAGAGTTGAACTGAAGAAGATTTATTTAAGGATTAGTGTAGTAGCTAAATTAGAATTAAATCCAGGAAGTAAACATCCCAGCAATGCGAGTTGTGGGAAACAAGAGACCACAGCAAAGATCAGCGGTTTGAAACAATACTGTGCCACCATGGTATGAGAAAGGCAGAAGGGGAGTAACAAGTAAATCAAGCATTGCTGTACAAATAAGACTAGCTTATTACTTGCCACACAGGTTGTGGGGGAAACTCCTGATTAAGCTCTATGGAAATAAACTTGTATCCTTCCTGTCTTCCTTGTTGATTTGCTTGGCTGAATTATGTTGTGAATCAAAGCACACAGAGCAATTGAAATATGAAAAAAGGATACATCTGTAGAAGAGTCTCTGAAGGTACAGAAATCCTTGCTTGCTGGCATCAGATTTGTTACAACATCTAGTAGTAATTTGCAAGAACCTTTGGACGATAAAAAAGAAAAACTGTGCAACTTCATCCTATAGCATTAGGATTCGTATTTTTTTCTGGTGATCATTTTAGTGTGAGAAAGACTTCTCTAGTTTAGTAGAGATTTTTGTCTTTGTTTTGTCCAGAAACACCACTGTGCTTCGCACAGAACGTGGCTGAGCCCCTGATTTCAGTTTACCCTGCAATGCAGCATGCAGCAGACCAAGACTTGCTCTGCAGTGCTGCTGGTACAGAGGGTTCATTGAGGGGCTCAGCTCAGTGTGAGGCTGCCCTGTTTGACATTTACCAAAGGCTTTAGAACAGCTGTGGTTTCCATCCTCTGCTCTGAGAGCTGGCCAGGTGTTCCTTCACCTGTATATTTGTCTTTTGTGAAATGAAATGGTTAAGGTTTGAATACAGTCCTAAATGATGTGCCTAATGCTGAAAAGATGACTGTATCCTCTGACTCTGGAAAGCCGCCTCCAGAATTCAAATAAAAATACTAAGCCTGGCTCTAGGCGTGTGCTTAGTGATAACTCAGACAGAAACATGCCATCTACTGAATTATTACTCTGAGACCTGAATTTTTGTTGGCAACTTGTCGTCCAGATTTACCAACTTAATCAAGTCCTACTGAATAAGTGATAAAAATCTCACAAAAATCCAGCCTAGGGTAGTACGGCCAAAGGCCGCTTTGCTTGACTAATTTATAGCTTAGTGAAGGACCTGCTCACTCAATAAATGCAGTTTTAACTGTTTTTCTTATAACCCAAGACAGTTAGCAAATATTGGATGTCTTATTTGCTATCGCTGCTTATTGACTGACAAAGAAGTGGCCAGTGCTCGCTGCAGTGTTCCCTGAGGTGAATCACAAGTTGCTGCCAGGAGCCAAGCAGCCATGAGGACCTGATGTGAGGGGAGGCCGGTGCTGGGAGCACGTGTGGGTTGATCCACTCCAGCAGAACACACAGATTGCTTCTCAGCCACATATATAACCCAAGTTTTAATTGTTTTGGCAGTTTCTTTGCACTTCAAACCCCCAGAAGGCTGAAAAGATCCAGCCAGCTTATTCTGAAGGAGAATGTCTGCGTTTCAGTAATGCAAACCTCTCACGTGAGCTATCGTCTTGCAAAGGCAGGCAGCTTAGCATTTCATCTTTCTGGCTAAAGCAGCTTTTAACAAGCTCTTTCTTGGCAAAAGGTTTTGGAATTAACGATGGCTGAAACACACCATGTGTCTCAGCAGCATACTTTGCATGAACTGGCACCCTGCTTGGCAGGAGATGCAAAGAAATGTTGGCCGAGGGGTGATGTGGATGAACACTCACCCGCCTCTGCAAAGGGGCTGGTGGGGGGAGGACTGTGGCATCCCTGCTTATGCTTCCTTTGCTCCATGGGCAGGCGATGATTTGTTTCAAGAAACTGAGCTCAGTGTCTACCCTCAGGGCTGAGACCCTCCCACACCACACAGCTGGCACAAGCCCTCCGGCATGTCCTCTGTTCTCCCAGCACATGACCTGAATCAAGATCAGGCTTGTGTCCATCCCCAGTCATACTGGGCCATCTGTTTTAAGGCTTTGTTGCTCTTTTTCATAGTGTGCAGTATCTTGCTTTTGGAATAGTGCCCCTGGGCCAGTTGCTGATGCCTTCCTCAAACCTAAGAGATTTGAATTTTTCTGGCAACAACTGAGGACTTAGATCTTTTATTACAGTCCTTTCATCAAATGCTAGAGAAAAGAGGTCTTATTATAAGCGTGAACAGGGACTGATATGTGTAGGAACAGCAAAATCTGCCCAAAGATCAACTCAGTGAAGTACCACATTGCATAAATAATATCTCCGCTTAATTCTACTGAATTTGAGTTGTACAGAGTTACAAGAGGCTTCTTAGTTCTAAGTAGAGCAGAAAGAATATGTACTATTGCAAAGCTAAATCCCACATACTCATCTCTGAAAATCGTATCTGGAGGGCCCTCAGTTGAGAAATGCGAGACCCATCTGGAGACCTTACTACACTCTACAACTACCTGAAAGGTTATGGCGAGGTAGAGGTCAGCCTCTTCTCCCAGGTAACAGCAATAGGATGAGAGGTAATGTCATCAAGTTGTACCAGGGGAGGTTCAGGTTGGATACTAGAAAACATTTCATAGAAGGAGTGGTGAGACACTGGAACAGGCTGCCCAGGGTGGTGGTGAAGTCACTATCCCTGGAGGTTTTAAAGAAAAGGGTAGATATATCACTGAGTGACATTGCTTACAACAGTTCCAGGCACAGATTGGTGGTTGGACTAGATGATCCTAGTAGTCTTTCCAACCTTAATAATTCTATGATTCTGTGCTGCCTCTATGGGTGTTTACCATATCAGTAACTTACCAGTAGCTTGGCAAGAGGAAGCTTTTGCTTTACTGCAACAGAATACTTAAGATAACCTGGCATCTCTGGTATTTGTTCCTTAGTCTGTTTCCCTGTGTGGTCACAGCATCACTTGTACTGGATGGAGGGAAATGGTTTAGGAGTGATGGGATGAGGCGACTGGAGGAGTTAGCAGTGCTGCCACTGTTGCTTAGCTTACTTATGGCAAGACTGTGAACTCAGTGAGACTTTTTGTATTGACATCAACAGATTTTTGGAGCAGATTAGAGGAAGGATCAATATGGAAAAAGCTAATTTACTTGTGGTGTCTTGCAGCACATTGCATTAATCCTGTATGTATATATATATAAAAGATGCATCCGAGTAGTGAGTGGTTTCCTTCCCTTGTTTAAATAAATTCAATTGCCTAGCTTCTGAATTCCCCCTCAAAGGAATCCACAATAGCTGGCCCTATTTGTTGAAAAGTCAGCAGGAATGTTTCAGCCAGCGTGGGATATTAGTGTAGGAAGCCACTGCTGGATTGGTTCTCCTTGTTATTGTTACTGGCTATAGAGTTTCACAGCCTGGGATATTAGTAAATATTTATGTTTAATTACTTTCACTTAAGAAAAACAACCACAGCCAAGAAAACTACAGAGCAATTTAATGGGTTTTAACTTACAACACTAAACCGCCTTCTTAAACATAATGAATTATATGAAGTCATCCGGTTTCAGACTCTCTTAAAGAGGTAATTTAATTCAAATAAGGTTGCATATTACTAGCATCAGAGTCTGAAAACATTTGTAATGCCAGCAACTGTTCCATTGCCCTGGGTTATTCTACAGCCTGAAAGACAATAACAAGCTAAGCTTAGAAAAGTGTGCTGTGGTTTGGTATAACTGATAGATGAAATTGCTAGGTTCATCGCCTCAGGCAAGAAGCTCTGGATGAGTGTGTTGGAGTCTACTTTTACATAACACAGACTGGGTTAAAACAAAAACAGGAAAGTAAATAAGGCATTAGCTGCTCAGCAGCATTGCTTTTGAACATTTTCTGGACAAAAACAGCTTACAAAATAACTTTGCGGGTTTCTTCCCTCTGGTTTCTAGCTACACTACTGCCTGCCTTCCTTACACATGGTGATTAGGTTCCAGAATATGTCCTTTGATCCTTTGCTGCTGTATAAAATAAAGACACTTCTGTTCTTCAGAACAGCAGCACTGTAGAGTTCATATTCAGGGAGAAAAAAAATGGGGAAAATGGGTTAGCTATACCACTCTTCTCTCTGACAGGTAATCTAATAGAAAGAACTAAAATAAAATATTTCTACTCTTGTCTCTGGAGATCTCCAAGTGCTGTGCTATGTGTAGGATTAGAAATATCCAGCACAATAATTTTTTTTTCCCAGGAGACAAGCTTATTCATTTGAGTTTGGCAGTTAAGAGCCAGAAGGTTTTGCCACATAGGCTGTAAAACTTTGTGAGGCTTTCAGTATCTTTTAATTTGTCCCTTAAAGTAATTGCATACTCTAAAGCTCCTTACTAGGCTTAAGGGCTTTATTTGCCTGGGACAATTGCACACCTTGTGAAAAAAAGACGTAATCCAAATCCCAAGCTTGGTTCTGCCAGCCTTCCAGATGTTGACTGCCAAACTTGCTAAGGCTGCTAAATGTTGAGCTAAGGATGTGGTCTGTGTTTATGTCTATTGACATGGTAGGTAGAAGATGTATTCTGTATGTTTCTGGGGAGTATGATCACTCACTTTTTGCAACTTCACTCATCTTATTATGAGCACAAATATTGAATGCAAACTGAGGAAACATCACTGCTCTAAAAATTGCTGCAAATGGCATAAGCTGTCCACACATAAACACAATGCAATCACACTTTAACTGTACCCTACGACTAGTTGTAATAATAATACTTTGACAGCTTTTTAATAGGACTGTAAGTATAGACAGCATTCAGTTGAACTAGGTTTGACTTCAGAGCTTATGAGGTCTCAGTGAAACAATGGTATGAGAGCATTTGACACTGTTTCCCAGTCATTTTGTACTTTGGATGCATTTTTCTACTGATTAAAGTCTTACCTGAGAATCCATTCATGCCACTTTAGCTTTGAAAGAATTCCATGCATTTCAAGTATACTGATTAAAGAGGCACATCCAACACGTGGGCCACATGTGGCCTGGCCCAGCTCACACTGTGGCTGTCCCCACCCCACGCCATCATGGCAGTGGCTCTGCCTCACCAAGCAGCAGTCACTCAGCCATTAGCCTCATCTGGGCTGAAAGCAGGGGGCAGGGTTCAGTGCAGTGCTAACTTGAATTATGGCAAATAAGTTCACAGATTTTGATACGTTGGTTAAACACAGCCCTGTGAACAGCAAAAAATATGCAGCTGTGCTTTTCATTGTGATAAAGGAATCTGAGAACACATTTCAAAATTGCCAAAAAAAATCAATTCTTTTTGGTTTATTTGAGACCTCATTTTCATTTGACATAAGTACTTTAGCTGTGAGTTTTCGAATGGAATGTATAGAGCTGCAATCCAAAATTTGATTATGTCTCTTTACCCAACTCCTATAAGCCCTCTCTTACCACAGAGAAATACCCCTCACCTCACAGTCATGCCTTGTTAATACCACTGCTTTTGGGCAGTACCTACATTTGTGAACGATTATTATCAACGATGAAGTACAGGAAGAGTTAAATTTCATCAAAAATCTCTGACAAACACCTTGAGAACTCACTGTGAATTGCAACTGCTGCCTTTGGACCAATCTGGTGAGCTACTGTCACAAAAAGTCATATCTCATGAGCTTTACGGTTTTGTTGCTCTTTTTATTGTACATTTTAACTTTAAAAATCAGGAAAATAAGTTTTGTTACTTAATAACAATAAATACAATTAGTTAATAATACAATAATTAATAAATACGTTAACTATATTTTCTGTTCTATGGGGGCTGCTCTGAAAATAATGCCTCCTGTTTTATTCTGTTGGCTCACCATGTCAGAGGCAGACATTGGTGGTACAGCAGTATAAGTTGAACCCTCCCACCAATATTCCATCACATGCTACTCCTATTGACAGATGGCAGCAGAGGAGCAATCTGATACTATGACATCTGATATGGAACTGTGTATGAAGCAGAAGTGTGTCACTGAATTCCTCTATGTAAAAGAAATGGCACCCACTGACATTCATCGATGGTTGCTGAACATTTATGGAGACCAAACAGTGGATGTGAGCACTGTGAGGCAGTGGGTGGTGCACTTCAGCAGCGGTGACAGCAACAGTGGGTCACCTCTGCTGGTGCAGATTGTTATGAGTGTGGCATAGAGGCTGTTGTTCATTACTGGGGAAAATGCACAGCTAGCAGCAGTGACTGTATTGAGAAATAGTGTTTTGTAGCTGAAAGTTTGCTCTGTTAGTGTTATTGTGCTTTTTGCATCAGTTGAAGTTTCCATGGAAACTTGAACACCCATGGATTAAAGAGTCATCAGTGCTTCTAAGGGCAACAATATCAGCTTTTGGATCATTTGAAATATTTGGAGGTAGCTTTGCAGGACAACAAGGGGTTTCTCTCAATTACAAGCAAGTGGGATAGAGACTATCTCCTTTCAGGAGACACAGTATCTGGAGGAATGGAAGCATAAGTCTGCATACTCTGCAAACTCTGAGTACATTAATGAGGTCTAATTGCAAGCTTCCATTCACATCCAAGTCTCACTTAAAACTAATTAATTACATGGTTTAAAATTTTACTTTCATAATGCAAAAATTACCATAGGATAACATTTTTCAACATGCTCGATTAAGGTTTGATTTCTTCTTTAAAAGAAGCTATGTGTAAAATTGCTTGGATGATCTCATGGAAAACTGATGGAATTAAAGGGGAATGTAAAGCAATGGAAAGAAATAGTCTTCATTAGAAGAGATTACATTTAAACCTTTGAAGATGAGTGATGAGTTTATTTTGTTTCACTTCAAATTTGAGTCAGTTGTTGAATGGAGCTTAGAGATTATTTCTTGTCAGGATCTATCAAAAAAACCATGAGATCACTAAGGCATTTAAGCAAGTTGAGTGGCAAATTGTCACTGTTTGCTATATTGCATTTTTTCCAAGTCTGAAAACCAGTATTCACTTCTATGGGTACTTAAACATCTTCTAGGAGAACTAATTTCATTTAAGCTCATGGTTAGTAATCAGTCTGGAAATGAAACCATTAATTTTAATGCAGTAAGTGCATGTGTACATTAAATTTTATTGCTTAGTCCGAATTTAAAGGGCAAAAGCAGAGCAATTTCAGGCCAGCGCCAAGTTGCAGGTGCCTGTACTTTACTGCTCACTGAGAACAGCTCAGTGTCACTGAAGTAAATTTCAGTGCTGCATGTCACTGAAGCAAAATGGAAGGGTTTCAGGAAGATTAGGATCAAGCTTTTGAACTGCACAGATTTTGAGCAGGATCCTCTCATATAAACATATAGCACCTGTAAAGTACACAACAGGTTTTGCCATTGTAATTGATAATGTCACCAATTTAATCATTCCTGAAACTTGATGGTTAAGCTTGATAATGTAAAAATCTGCTGAGCCATATACAAATGCGTTAAAGAAAGCATAATGATGAATGAATCAAAGCCAAAAAGATTTCGGTTTTTTTAAAGGCTTCCAAACATTTTACATGCTGTATGATCATACGCAGAGTAAAAGCATCACATTTCAAGTTAAAATCAGACATTAAGCTATAACTTTGAATAGACGGGCTGGAATCAAACAAAATATTTTCACATTACTTGAGTTTAGTCTCTCTTTGTGTTTTTATGTTCGTGTTCAAAAGAAAGGAAATCCTTGATACCAAGACAAGTAATCTGTGTTCTGAGCCAATAAATCCTCAGGGAATTTGAAGCAGGTAGATTGTAAGAGGCCCGTTCAGGAGTCTGAAAAGCAATGGGTGACACTGGGAGGATCTTAATGAGGTGCTCAGCTTTTTGGACGAGGTCATTTCCTATGTGTTGGCACAATGACAAACATGGAAGATGGAATGGTTCTTATAAGTCACAACTCAGTAATATGTGCGCTTTAACTGGAAACAGCTGAAAAGATACCTATGGGGTGCATGTGGTGCCCTGATATATCTTAAACACTGCAAGCAAATCTCAGCATCATTAGAACAGCAGATGCAAATAAGAACCTGCTAGCCAGTGAACAACAGCAGCTCCTTTCCAAGCCTTGTCTTTGAGTTATGTGGTTAATAAAGAAGTCCTGTGGCTTTGTTACCATCTGCACTGGAGAAAAACAAACAAACAAAACCACTGTGCCAATTCAAGCCATTTGTATTTCATTTTAACAAGAAAAAAAAATGCACAGGTGAAAACTTCAGAGAATGGAAAGACTCAAGATGTTTCTTAGTCTTCTAGGAAACCAAAACTTTGGCAACATCTCCAGCTGTGGGCCAAGCCTAAGACACTATCTAAAATCTCCTAAGCTGCCTTGTGTTTCTCCTGATCAGTGTTTGCAGTCACAGCTAGATCATTCAATACAACTTCTTTGAACAGCCGTTCAAATGAGACCAAGTATTTACATTTCAAATGGATTGTTATTAAGGTTTCAAGCTATCAATAGGACCAACACAGGAAAATGTCACAGTTAGAGCTGAAAGTCTTCAAGAGAATGTGTGAGAAGAATGGTTAATATCAGGGGACCAGTAATACGTTCCTGGCTGGCTTTTAATTCTGCTTAGCAAACATGAATGATTTTGAGTGTTGAATGAAGAAGCAAGTTACAGAACCTGCGCCATGCACTTAAGCTACAGCTGGCTGGAATATTATATGCCTGAAGGCAACATTTCTAAGTTCAAAGGTAACCATTTGGGTTTTTGTAAAGAAAATCAGTTGTACAGTGCATTTGATTTGGTATACTGCTACACAGTCCAGTTTGTAATTGAAATGTATTAAAAATAACCTTAATTCCACCGACAGTATGCAGTTTCCTAGCGAGCTGAATGCTTACTAGTAAACATCAGTCCTCTGGGCCAGGTCTAGAAGACAGAGGTCAGAACTTCTGTGAGTTAATATTTTTCAAGGCACTCTAAAGACTTCCTATTACCTATCCAATGTAAATTGTTTACAGCCTGCTCTGAAGAGGAACTCCCCTGCAGTACTGTGGCCATGCCTGTAAACTGATAAAAAGCTTTTCCCTGGAAACCTCCCCTGCTGAACCTCTCCATAATATTTTATTGTCTTCGATCCTATGTGTATGCACAGGGATCCTTTCTGGTAAAAACGCAGGCAGTAAATAATGTTGCACAAGGAGAGGTCTATGTGCTGAACCATATTAGGAGTGATTGTAGTGTTTTGTAGTTCTTGCTGTAGGATTACAAGGGTAAAGGGAGCCTTCTACTGCTGCTCCAAATGCCAGTACACAGTGACCTGCAAAGCTGTCACACAGAATTTGCATGTGATTTCAGACACCTCAGTATGACCTGGTTAGATTTTATTTCTTATAATCATGGGGCCTTAAATATATATATTTTTAAGTGAGTTTTAAAAAGTGAGGAAAACCTAGGCTGCACAATGAGGTATTGAGAACCATGTGTTCCATGGTACAGAAAGATACGTTACGATTCTTATCTTTGGGAGACTGTGAAAAAATAGTTCTTTGTCCTCAGACTCATTAAAAAGTTATTTAATAAAGAACTTGAAACCATTATCAATATTTACAAAAGAAATGCTTGAGAGCTGAGTTATGTGTTTTGAAATTCACAGAAGGCTCAGTGCATTGAAGCAACAATATACGTGATAGGAAGTATAGCTGACATTTTCTAAATATAAAAACCAGATGATGGAAGGTTTAATTTCTATGAATTTGAGCAGTAGCTGAGAGTCTGCTAATCTCCCAGGAATATTTTCAGCCTATCGGGGTGCTCAAAGAATAAAATGGTCAGCATTTCTGGAAAAGATCGTCCTAGATTCAAATGGGGCTCCAGACCTAGATTTGAGGACTAAAACCTCATTTTCAGAAGTTCTTTTTCCCATATAACAGTGTGTTCTTGAAAATTATCAGGATGAATGGAGAGTATAAAGGAATATTTTATGAATGATGGAGTGTTTTATTAAACAATTATCTTTTCTACTTTGTAAACAATGGTGCTGACTTTACTGGATGTCAGCTATTAAGATTTAGAGAAAGATTGCCATAAAAAGCATCCTGCAAACTATAATCACATCTGACTGTGGATGCACCCATATCCACAAAATGTTGGGAGAGGAGCACTTCCACAGAAGGCCATAGCCATTCACAACCTCACTAAACACCTGTGCCCCAAATTCAGCTGCTTAGCAGTGTCTGGAACCTGAAAAGTCCTCCAAAATCCTTTCAACCCTTAACTGAGAGATGCCTGAATCCTGTTGGCATGTCAGCCACTGCCACCAAAGTGTCGCTGCTTCTTTTATTGATATCAGTGTTCTGCTTGGGCCAGTGTCTGACTACGAATTCTCTTATACAGCAGCTGGTAAACAAACAAACAAACAAGAAATACTTCAGTAGGAATAATTTCCATATAATAAGGACAGGGACCAATCTTAGTGGGTGTGATGGAAGGGATCCCATGTGTGAATACAATTGCTTTCCTGACAGAGTACTGCAGCAAGAGGAGAGGGACAGGGATGAACTCTGGTTTAGAGATTTAGGTATGGGAATCCCCTGCATCACAAGTTTCAATACTAGCCTTCAGGATGCACAATGAGATAGCAGTACAGAACCTCGGCCTCTGCTGTTTCAAAGAAGCCACCTGCCCAGAGATATCTTCAAGTCTGAATCCCAAGTACAGAAATATCCCTTGTCAACCACAAAAGATGGTTTCTATTGCTCTTTATTCTTGCTGATGACATTAAGCAGCTCTTCTCTCAGCCTGATGCCTCTCTTGAGCCTCTTCTGTATGCAGTTCCAGCTCCTGGGATGCCCAGGTTCTTGTGGTGCATAACACGAAGATGCAAACTGTAGAGTGACATGACACTGTAAATATGGCTGTCGAAGTGCCAAGGTGTCTCTTGTACCCAAGTCTTGCTCATACCAGTACCACTCAAAAATAAGGGATCAGTGCTGAAAAATGGAATCAGGACTAGAAATACTAAGCACTGTGTTAGGGCGGTGGTAACCAGTATAGCCTAGGGCAGAAGCCCTGCACAAGCACACTGATTCTGTAGCACATATGTACTCAATATTACTGCAGGAGTATTTATGTCTGAGAAGTCTTATCCAGCATCCAACTGCACTCACAAATACACAGTTATCAAGGTAGTTATAAAAGTTGTGCATCCACATGACGTGAAAATCCTATCTTATTTTTCAGTGCAGATCCGAAAGTACTTTTAAGCAATCTGTCTTTGGCAGTTGTTTTATATACATTTTGCAGTGTTGATGCTCCTTCTGCTGTGAGTATCCTTCACAGCTCTTGATGTCATAGCTATACATTTCCTACACTATAGCAACAGTCAACTGAAAAATATTAAGACTAAAGCTAAAAAAAACCTCACATATTTATATTCTCATGTTTACTTACATTACAGAGACTTTTTGCTTCAGGAGATGTGAAAAACATCTAGCTGGAATGAAGAGAAGGCAACAAGGTCACCCAATGGATGCAGCCAGATGCAAAGGGCAGAAGCCCTACTACCAAGTGCAGAAGTTTCTGACGTGGTGAGGCACTCAGTCAATATGCTAAGGCCAATCTTTAAGCAGCAGTTGGTTGAACTGTGTAATCCATACATCTGGAAACTGCCTGCATATCACAGTGAATATGCACAGAGGAGGATGCTGCTGTATTTGTGTCCCATGTGTTTGCTTTGATTTGATTTTGTGTTTGGTTGCGAAAGGGAAAGAGGAAATACTCTGACATTTGCACATGCCTTTATTTTTTATTGACTCTGAGAAACAATTCAAACACCTTGTCTATTCAAATGTCAAATGTCAATTTGACAAATGTCCATTTGTCAAGTGTCAAATGGCTGTCAAATGTCCCCATGTCTTGCCTATCTACAGTTTTGGGTATTCTCACAGAAAGTACCACGTAATTCCCTCTGTACTCAACACTGGTGAGGCCACACCTTGAATACTGTGTTCAGTTCAGGCCCCTCACTGGAAAAAAAGATGTTGAGGCTATGGAGCATGTTCACAGAAGGGCAACTAAGCTAGTAAGGGAGTGAAGTGGCCTTATGAGGAGTGGCTGAAGCAGCTGGGATCATTTAGTCTGGAGAAGAGGAGGTTCAGGGGAGACCTTATCACTCTCTACAACTACCTCAGGGGAGGCTGTGGTGAGGTGGGAGTTGGCATTTCCTCCCACATAACTAGCAGTAGGATAAGAGATAATGACCTCAAGTTGCACAAGGGAAAATTCAGGTTGGATGCTAGGAAAAAATTCTTCTCTGAAAGAGTTTTTAAGTGCTGGAACTGCTGCCCAGGGAGGTGGTAGAGTCACTGTCCCTGGAAGAAGAAGAAATGTTTAGATGTTGTAAGAAATGTTTAGTATTTAGGGGAAATACTGGTGGTAAGTGGATGGTGAGACCGATGATCTCGGTGATTTTTTCCAACCTTGGTGATTCTATCATTCTGTGAGTCTATAATGACATTCCCATCTCTGACAAAAACTACTGCAGTTATAGAATCACAGAATCGTAGAATGGCTTGAGTTGGAAGGGACCTCAAAGATAATTTTGTTCCAACCCCCTGCCACTGGCAGGGCTGCCAACTCTGCCAGCATCCTTGAAAGCTGGTTGATACCAAAAGCAAAGGAAGAAATTGCAGATGCAGGGCTTCTTTTTTGCCATGTCTTTGAAAACTGGTAACTAGCAAAAGACATCTTCTCTGCACAAAATACTCAGCTTCTCTTCCTGTCTACTGCTCCATGCTAGTGAAACAACTAAGAGTCAGACAACCTCCTCCTGTACCTCTCTAGTCTGGCCCTTGCATTTTTTGTCCTGATTTGAATCCAAAATAGTTTAGGCCATCCAAAATAACTATCACTTCTGCAAAAGATTTTATGTCCTGGATAAATGCCAGTATCTTCTAAAACCACAGATATAAAAGCTCACAGATCCTGAAGCTCAAAGTTTATGGAAACAGAAGGATTAAAATCAAAACACTGGTGGTGGTTAATTACACCCAGATTAACAAAATGACAGCTTTTGCTAATTGTCCTTGGGATTGGGAGGAAATGAATCAGCTCTGCCCTGCTGGAAGTGGCTCAGGACAATGGTTGCTGTGGGCCTCAGAGTGCGGAGGATGAGGCTGGGGCTGAGGAGCTGCTGATTTATCTGCTGGCAGGTGAAAAGAGCAGCAGCAATGGCCAGTGGAAGAGCTGGGGGAGGAAGGGTTTCAAAACCCATGGTAAGGGTTGGTGCTGGAGAGTCTCTGTGATGTCAGTAGGGCCATCCAGGAGCCCGGAGAGGTCAGCAGTAAACCAGAGCCCGAGCAGTTCCTCTCCCTGCACCAGGGCAGTAAGGCAGGCAGAGGGCAGCCACTTCCAGGGAAACACTGGGGCTTTACCTCCTGCAGAGGTCAGGTCCTGATGTGTTGGTCTTCATGAGTTCTGCAGCATACCCTGGGCCATGGGCTGTCCCAGACTCTGGCCCATTTGGATTATCCGAAAAAGTTCCCAAAGTTTTCTTTGAATAGTGCTTTTGGAGAAAATCAAAGGTGATAATGGTAAAATCCACAAATTCTAAACGAGCAATACCAAGCTGTTCAGTGACCTTCGTGGTTGCATTATTGCGCACTGTGCTCATACATATTGCACTGTGGACTGAACATCGTTTCCCATAATAATTCAATGCAGTGAACCATGAACAAAGAGAGAGGATCTTTTCCTCCTCAGCCTTTGGCAGAATTGCTGGTCACACGTGCTGAAGGGCTAATGAAGCTGTTTCTTCACTTCTGAGAAGGTTCTCATTTGATATCAGTTCATAAAGCTCCACAAATGAAGCCTGCTCATACTTGGAGCCCATTCCCCTGCACTTAAGTATTAGGTTACAGTTTATTAGGCAGAATGGCTGTGCGTTGTTTTTAATTTTATATGGCTTTTCATTTTAGATTTATCCAGAGAAGCTGTGGATGCCCCATCCATGGAGGTGCTCAAGGTCGGGTTCATGGGGCCCTGGGCAGCCTGAGCTGTTGGGGGCAGCCCTTCTCATGGCATGGGGATGGAATTGAATGGACTTTGAGGTCCCTTCCAACCCAAATCATTCTGTGAGTAAGAAATAATAAAAAAAGAAAAGAAGAGAAAAGAAGGGAAAAGGAAAGGGAAAGGGAAAGGAAAGGGAAAGGGAAAGGGAAAGGGAAAGGGAAAGGGAAAAAGTAAGAATGCCAAGAGTGTTAACAAGCTACGTAGGGCTTGGATTCTTGGTTTGAACTGCAAGAGTGAGGCAAAGCATGGGATTCACTGGCAGGAACATGGTCTGAGAGGAAGCAGCCATGGGTTGCTCCTTGGGCACTGCAGGACTGAAGGCAAGGCTCTTCCCACTTGCACAAGGGCTTTCTCCTTCCTCTAGGTGTGAGGCCTTCCAATTTACACTGTGAGCAGGGCCATAGTGAGCTGTATTTACACCCACCAATTGCAACAGGGTTCTGACTGTGAGTGAGGGGCATTTCCAATGTCATGTAAATCATCAGATGAAAGAGGGGATTTAAAAACAATTTATTTTGTGGCTGGCACTCCAAAATACTTCACAAGTCATATCAAGAGGATTTTTAAAAATCTTTCTTTATGAATTGCTTTCTTTTCCAGAGTAGTATCCTTGGAAATGACCCGCTGGTTAAAAACAAAGCAATAATAAATCCCTGCGAAAAACAGTGGTCTGAGTTTCCATGAATGTCATTACCTTCAAAAGCCATCACAGTCTGTGCTGTGTCAGGGTGGCACTGCGGAGAAGACAGAGTGGTTGGAAAGGAGGGCTGGCAACAGTGAAATTACACAGAGATACCATCAGATGCCGTCCACGCGGCCGGGTGAACACGTTTGTCTGTGTACCAGGTTGGAACAAATAGCCTACAGTGTGGATTCAGGGATTCCCCACGTTGCAAACATCACACCACTGAGGAGTAGCAAGGCACAGCCACACCGCAAAAGCAAAGTCAGTGGGAAGAAAAACCTCATAGCAAAGAGCCCACTCTAAAGAATCACTGAATCATAGAAAAGCTTGGGTTGGAAAGGACCTCAAAGATCATCCAGTCCCACCCCCAACCATGGTCAGGGCTGTGCCCTCTCCCTCCCCACCCCTGCTCCAGCTCAGGATGCCCAGGACCTCATCCAACCTGGCTTTATCTACCTCTAGGGAAGGGGCACCACAGCTTCTCTAGGCAGTTGTTATGGAGCCTCAGGTCAGTGGTTATAGCTCAGACACATTTACACCGTGTAGCATTGGGGGAGGGGACTATTTGCACGCAGCTACTCGCACCCTGGCTGTGCCGGGAGGTGCCAGACTGCTCCTGGGAGCTTACATAGACCACGTGCACTGGAGGGTTGCTGCCATGTTGCTCTCATCAGAGCAAACAAGTAATGCTTAAAGTATCTGTGAGAGGTGACCGAGAGCTTTTGGCATGTCCTCAGGGGAGAATAAGCCATGAAGATCTCACACTGGCTTTTCTAAACATTTGCTGGAGAAGCTCTCAGATATATTATTCACAGGCTGGTAGAGGGAGTTCAGCCTCTTGGCACTGCAGGCTGTGGGAGCTGGGCAGCCCATGGGAGGAGCGAGGAAGCAGCTGAGCCGTGCAAATCTTTGCCTGTGCCTTGCTTATCGACCTTCACCCTTGTACAGCTGTGGGATGGTGCCAGCATGCCAGGGGGAGCGGGAGGGCTGCTGCAGGTTCTGAGGGCACCTTTCACACTGTGCTTTTACTTCTGCACAGGGTCCTGCTGTGTTATTAAATTCTTTTGGAGCTGTTCTGACCTAAGCTAACTGCTTTTCTATTGACATCAACTTCTGACACTTCAGTCTTCACCCCAACATTATTAATACAGGATTAAACAATGTTGGTCTGCGTCCTGATCTCTAGAGCACCTCATTATTAATCTCTTTCCCTACCGGAATTGGCCATCTATTCCATCTCTATTTATAACCGGATTTTAATTCTGTGGTTACCAAGTTTCTTTAACAGTTTCTTGTATGGGTGTTTATCAAAAGGTTTCTGAGTGTTCAAATAAATTATATCCTCTGGCTGTTCTTTCCCCACTATTTTATTAATGCTTAGAAGTGTAAAGGTCCAACCGGCAGGATTTAGTCCTAAAGTAGCTGTGTTACTTCTTGCCTTTGCTTGAGACTTGGTATTTCACTGCAGTCTGTAAAACGTTTAGAGCAGCAGCTCTCTGAATCTTGTGGCTTGAAGCAGCACCAAATATGTTGTCGATGCTTAATTAAAAATAAGACTGAACGTAATATATCTGTGACATTTTCAACTACTTCCTTGCAGTGAAGTTAAGCCAATAATGTACCACTTCCATGAGCTCGCTCTGTCTGTGTAAATATTTACAGGGTCTTTATCGCTGCGGTACCAGATTTCCCTGTGCAGGAGCAGAGTAATCCTTGCAACACCTCTGTGATATGGGCAGGCTTTCATCCCGACTGACTGATGGAGAATCAGGGCATGCTGACATCTGGCACGTAAAAATCAATGCCGTGTTTTGAGAACGCAGGATGGGAGATAAAGCACCTTCCCCCACTTACAGATGCTGCATTCGCAAAAAAAAAAAAAAAAAGCAAGAATCATCACAATTCATAAATGCAATCACAAACAGGCACAGTGCCTCCAGCGTCTCTTCCCAAGCTTTTTAAGGCCAGAACTTATTTTTCCTTTTGGAAAAAATGCAAAGCGCCGCAGGTAGAGCCCAAGCTTTTCCTTTCTGCAGACTGTCTGCACTCGCAAGTTTTTGCTGGCTCTGCTAGTGACCATTTGTTTTGGACTCACACCACACACTTCAGGTTTCATTCTACATTTTTGCTGTAGCCAGAACTAATACAATTGGCCGCATCTCAGCTTGCTTCAAATAGACAAGGGAGTGGGTTTCCTGAGAGAAAAGGAAGAAACAAAATTAAAGAAAGGAGAGAAAGTGCTTGTTTAGAAAGTACTATAAAGATTTTGCCATGTAAGAACACTCTCTAAAGACTGCAAAACCTACACGTTCAAGGGATTGAGGTCTGGCAGGGCAGAGGATGATGGAGAGCTTGGCTGTGGAGAAGCCCGCACCCAAAGGCACGGCCCTGGGTGTTAAAGGATCTCGGGCCTCCCGGCTCAGGCTTTCCAAAAAAAAAAAAGCTCCACTTCCATACAAACAGCCAGAACAGGTGGCCAGGAATTCAAAAAGATTATGAAGTCCTTTCAAAAAGCATTAACTCCTAAGTGCCAGAGAGAAGCAGTGCAAGCACACAAATCTTCTGGAAGAACCAGTGACCCTGCAGAAGCTCTGACAGATCCCAGCTCCCACAGACATGTTTCCAGCTGTGTTTTTTAACTGAGGACCTGAAGCTGCCCACGATTGGAATTCATGGAATCGTTAAGGTTGGTAAAGACCTCTATGATCATCTGGTGACAGCAACAGGGCCTGGGGGAATGGCATGTAGCTGCTTCAGGAGAAGAGCAGCTGGGGGTTAGGGAAAGGTTCTGCACCACAGGGTGGTGGGCATGGAACAGCCTGCCCAGGGCAGTGGGCACGGCCCTGAGCTGCCAGAGTTCAAATAGTGCTTGGACAGTGCCAACAGACATAGGGTTTGAATTCTGGGTGCTCCTGTGTGCAGACAGGGGTTGGACTCACTGATTCCTGCGAGTCTATATTCTGTGATTCTGTGATTCTACAACCTGGTCCAGTCATCATCCCACCCCCACCATGCCCACTAACCCCATCCCTCAGTGCCAAATCTCCGAAGTTCCTGAACACCTCCAGGGATGGTGACTCCACCACCTCCCTGGGCAGCTTGTGCCAGTGCATCACTGCTATTTTTGAGAAGAAATGTTTCCTAATATCTAACCTGAAATATGGGATTCAGGGTTTTGGGGCCTAGAGCCAAAATCTCAGGATCAGTGGATCAGTGGGGAATCACTTGAAAGCTGGTGTGAGAACAAGGACAGCAGCGCTCTGCTTGGCAGTAGCATTGCTTCCATTGCCGGGCCGGGTTGGGGGCCCAAGTGAAGTTCACGTGGAAAGATGCGCTTCAGCCCTCGCTCCCTCTGCAGCGCTTCACGTTACCCAGTGCCACTGCCAACCTGAAAGCCCCGCGGGTGCGCCCAGTGCCGCGGAGTCAGGGATGCGGGGGTTGGACTCGATGATCTGGGGGTTGGACTCGATGATCTCTGGAGGTCCCTTCCAACCCCTACAATTCTGTGATTCTGTGATGCTCTCAGCGCTGCGTCCTGAGTGAGGACACGGGGGAACGGCGGGGCAGAGGGAAGCCTCGAGTCGGCTCCGTCGGGTAGCAGCGCGGCCCCGCGGGCTGTTTGCTGTCGGCCGCAGCTCGCTGTTGACTTTGCCCGGTAGCTGTGTTTACAGAACCGTGTTGGTTTTGCTGGCAGCGCGCTGTAGCGAGGCCGCAGCCCCTCTCGCCGTGCCGCCCGCCCGCCTCGCCGCCCTAATCAGCGGCAGGCCCCGGGCGCGGGGTAATTAAAACCATGGAGGGGCTCTCTGGCATTTGAAATCTGTCTCTCGACATCAAAGGGCTCCGCACAAGTCGTCCTCCAGAGGTCTGCTCCCATATCTAAATGAGCGATGTATTTCATGGTATCTGTCGGGAGGGCTATAATGAAGAAAAGCGGCTAGGAGATGGGACGCGATGCGAAAAGCAGGTGGGCTGCTTTCATCTGCGGCGAAGCATCTGTTTTGCGGTCGGGGCTGTCCGCTGCCGTGCACCGCGCATATGAGGCGGGCGCGGAGCTTCCGCGGACGCGCAGCCCCCAGGCCGGGCTGCACCGTGCCCCTAAACACGATTGTTCCACGACTTCATCCCGTCCCCGGCTTTGCAGAGCTGGGGAGCGCTGGCTGGTACTGAACCGGCTGTAAATCCCCATCCGACCACGGAAAGCCGCAAGCATGGACAGAAACCATTGGGGAATGGGGAGAGCGCGGCTCCGGGGCTACAGAGCGATCCGCCGGGCGGAGCCCCCCCACGCAGCGGCGGGGAGGCTTTATTGGAGGCGGTGATTACGCGCCCCGCTCTGTTTATGGGGTGATTACGGCCCTGCGGGGCCGGAGGCTGAGCCGCCCCGAGCTCCCGGGAGAGCCGTGGCTTATTTCTTTCATTTTTATTTATGTGCGTGCCATGTGTATTGCCCCGATGGCCGTCCCTCTCCCTCCTTGGAAGCGATTTCCCGCTGCCATTGTGGTGAACTTTGCCTCGCCGGCCTCTTAGCGGCTTTCCTCCCGCTGATGGGCTCTCCTTTGTGGCAGCGGCTCGGGCTGATTGTGCTTGTTAATTAGTTGCTAACAGCGTCGTAATGTGGCCTTGATGGATAACCGTGTCATTAGCGCTCCCCCCGGCGATTCGCACCTCCGGCAGCGCGAGGACTGCGATTAACAGCTCCATCCCGAGCGTGTGATACGTTCCCCGCGGTACCGCTCCCCCACGGCCACGCGCGTCCTTCGGGGCCGTGGCACATCCCGGGCAGCTCCCTCGTTCCCCCGACGGCGGCGCCCCAGCCCCGGCCCCGCCGGAGAGAGAGCACGGGGCCGCGGTTCCCGTCGGGGGGGGATGGGGGGGGGAAGGACACCGCCCGGCAGCTGCGCTGCGCTCCGCCCCGCTCCGCCCCGCGCCCTCCCCGCCGGGGGGCTCGGCCGAGCCTGGGAGATGTAGTCCCGCTCCCGGGCCAGGCGGCGGCCGGCGGGGCTGCTCCGGGGGACTACGTTTCCCAGGCCCCCCTGCTGCTCGGCCGGAGGGCCGGGTGTCAATCAGGGTGCGTCAGCGGAGGGAGCGACCCGGGGATCCCCGCCGCCCCCCCGCCCTCCTCCGCTCCCGCTAATAATAAGTGCCGGAGAGCCGAGGAGCGGGGAGGCAAGTGTCATGCGGGTGCGCCGTAAGGGGCCGAGGTCCGGCTGAGCGCCCGGCCCCGCTCCGCCGCCGGCGCAGCCTCGGGAAAAAGCGGGGAGAGCCGAAACGAGCCCTGCGGCCGGTTCCCGGGGAAGGGGCGAGCACGGGAGCGAGGGGGCGATGAGGCGCAGGAAGACGGCGGTAGCGGCCGCCTGCTGCCTCGCCCTGCTGCTGGGCACCCTGCTCAACGTGCTCTTCGTGCCCGGCTCCGAGCTCCCTCCGCCGCCGCCCCGCGACGGGGCCCCCCCATCTCCGCCCGGCGCCCCCCTGGAGCCGCCGGAGGAGGAGGGCGGCGGCGGGCGAGCTGCGTTGGCGCGGCAGCTCCGCGAGCGCTACGAGGAGGTTCTGCGCTACCGGCAGCCGCGGGCGGCGGGGGTGCGCCGGGCGGTGCGGCCGCGGGAGCGGCGCCTGATGGACCTGGCGCCGGCGCGCACCTCGGCCGAGCAGCAGCAGCAGCCGCGGGGCCGGGCGGCGGCGGAGCGGGGCCGGGCCTCGGCCGAGCTGGGGCTGGAGCCGCCGCCGCTGGGCTGCCGCGATCTGCGCGCCGCCGGCGGCGTGCAGTACCTGGGCTCGGGCTACACCAAGGCCGTCTACAAAGCGGTGCTTAACCGGTCTCTGGCCGTGGCGCTGAAGGCGGTGGACTTCGGAGGGCACGACGTCGCCCGCTGCGTGCGGCAGTTCGCGGCTCTAGCCGACTGCTACCGTCTGGCCGCCTACAAGATCGTCAAGGAGATGGTGCTGCTGCAGCGGCTGCGCCACGCCAACGTCCTGCAGGTAGGCGCCGGCGGCGGGGCTGTCCTCGACGTGAGCCGGGAGCGGGGTAGCAACGGGGCGCTACGGCCGGGAGGGCAGTGCCTGCGGTCCCGACGGCGGCGCGGGGCCGGCGAAGGGGCCAGGGGAGACCCTCCGGAAAGCGTCGTGCGGGTGTAGACAGCCCCGAAGGCTGAGCCATAGGGCGTCGACGCGGCTCCGAATGGGTTCGTTCCGATTGCAGTGCCGCTATTTCGAATAACGCGAACGTTCCGGTAGTGTAAAAACGGAAAGCGGAGGAGACGGTGTCACGGTAGGCGGCTTTTGAACTGAATCGAGGAGTTTTGTATTTCTTCTCCGTCAACAGCAGGAGTGGCAGCGTCAGGCCCCCGCGGTCGCAGCTCTGGAGTTGAAAGTTCCGCTTAACGAGCGGGCAGCTGCGATTCATCTGCAGGAAAATAAGAATTGAGCCTCCCTCCTTCCTTTCAATTTCCATTATCTTTCCTCGTGCGCGAACCGCAGAGAGCTGCCATTCCGGTAGCGATGTGCCTCGCTCCTTTGGTTTCCGATGGAACACCCCGGGTGCGGTAATTACCCGGGTGCAGCAGAGCCAACAGCGGGGTATGAGCACGTCCCGTTCCCCGGTGCCGGGGGAGGCAAGGAAGGCTTGGGTCCGGAAGCCTCTCGGCCGCTCCGCGGGCGTCGGGGGAAGAAGCGCGGCCCCGCGGCGGGACGAACCCTCGTGAGGGTGATTCAGTGCCGCCCCGTTTAAAAATAGCGCGCTGCTAAATCAGAACCATCTTTTCGGTTTCGTGACGGTTTTGTCATCGCCTTTTGCTTTGGTTGTACCCCGGCTCTGTCAGCCGGAGGAAGCGCACCGGGAGTCCCTTGGAATCCCTGAAGTACAGGGACGGCCGGGGAAGTGCCGCTGTGCTCGGTGAGGCAACACCAAGGGAGGAGGCTGCAGCCTGACCCGACGGCCACATCAGGGCACGGCGGGGCCGGGAATGGGGCTTCGATGGCAGCCGGGAGCCGTAAATGGGGGAAAGTGGGAACGGGCGACCAACGGCAAACCGACGATGTCTCTAAAGTCTAAAAAGGGGACGGGATCCTTTGGCCTCTATGCTGGAACTCTCCGTGTTTTCAGTGAAAGCCGGCCCAGGGCGGTATTTGGGCTTAGAAATCACTGTCCGAGCATTGCGGCCGAGGGAGAGGAAAGGGGTTCGAAAGCCAAACCGTCTCCTCCCCTCTTCTCTGGCCCTTGACAGCCGCTTCCATTTTACCCTCGGCAGCCGCACTCCCGCTGCTCGCGGCCGTCGAACGCATCGTACCGTTCTGGGGCTGCCTGTTCTCCCGGCAGGAGGGGGACCGGCGCTGCCCCTCGCCTTCCTGCTGCCACCTGCTCGCGGCTGGGGCGGCTCGGAGTGGTAAAGTGGCACTGGTGGGGCTGGAAATGAAGTTCGGTGTAGGTTTCGTCCTAAGGAAGGAGGTTTTCCTGTAAATCTCGGGCAGCTGACAGCTTGAAGTGTAGTTTGTAAGATAACAGACTTGTTCTTTACTGTCTCAGCAGTTCCCATTCGGGCCTGTCTCTTGTCAAAATCAGCTTTTATTTATTTATTTATTTAGCCTTCCTTTAAAAATGCTGCTTTACTGCACGATATAGGATAGAGGGGAAAGAGCTCTCTCGGAACGCACCCTGCCCTCAGCCCCGCGTTCTGTCACATCCGCCGTGCCCTCCGCCGGGGCAGGAGCCAGATGGGTCGGCTCCGGCAGATGCGGCCAATCAGCGCTATTACAGGAACGTGGAAGAGCGGAGAGAGGAGAGTGGGTCCATCCTACTGAAGGGTTGCTTTGCTGCCGCGCACCCATCCCCTGGGCCGGGCAGGTGCAGGCAGCGCTGCGGGTGAGTCCGCAAGGTCTCTAGGAGAAGAGGGGCGGTGCGTTCGGGAGGCTTTTAGAACGAAGGGCAGAGGGGAAAGAGAAGCAAGCAGGTCGCTGATTTATTGGAACGAAGGATTTCGCGGCCCGCTAATTGCTTTGCAGCCGCTCCCCGTCTGACGCGGTGCCCGAGCTTTCCCTTTCCTTCCGAGCTGCGGTTTCTTTGCTCGCAGAGCTGCGATGCCGCTGTGTGAACGCCGTGTGATCGGAGAGGAAGGTGATTGAGTGCTCTTTAATCCCTCCCCGCCCTTGTTTGAGGAAGAAAAGAGACTCAAACCATTTGCATTTAATTTCGGACAATGGCAGGATTGTAAAGGCACAAAGGCGATGTTTGATTTGCTGTAATGATGTGATTATGGCCCCCGAAGTTTCACAAGGTAGGGTGCTGCCCTTCGTGGCGTGAGCGTGCCCTCCTCTTTGGGGCATCTCTTTCTGCTGAAGCAGAGCAGGGAGGTTTGGCACTGCAGACGTCGGAGAAGTGCGAGCTTCTGTCCGTGCCAGCCATCTATCAGCGCTCACAGGAGCGCTCCTTCGTGTCAGAAGGAGCCGCCGCTTTTTTAGAAACAATCACAAGCCCTCAACGGAAGGTGATGCCGGCATTGTCTGCAGCCGGTGGTAGGGGAAGGAGTGCCCGGTACCCGCAGCTCGGGGAGAATTAAGCGCTCGGCTGGCTTAGCGTGTGCCGATGGGGAACTGGGGCGGCACTGCAGCAGGAATCGATTCGGTTCACAAGCGTGTGTTTGCTACTGACTGATTTTAGTGCTACTGTGATGGTGTTTATCGCTCTTAAAATACATATTTATATATATATACATCGTTACTTAAAATTGTACTAAATATAACACGCAACTGACAAGCTCCGCGGTGCAGGATTTGCTAGCTGACCGTATTTAACATACCCAATTTTAAATCGGATTTCCTTCTCTTTGCAAGTGATAATTACCGACCTTTTTACCATAATGGTTTCCCTATAGGTATGCGCAGTCAGGGGGATAGGGCACAAGGCTTACTTTTAGCATGAGAATCCAAGTGGTAAAGCTCTGAATGGGTGTTGCGTGTTCTAGGTGGAAGCAGACAGTCTTTCCAAGTGCGAAGAAGTCCAATATACAATTAATTTCAATGCAAGCATATTTGCAAAGGAGGGACTCTGGAAGGAGGAGTCCTCCCCCGTTCTTGCATGAATTCAGCGCTGTGTTCCCAGAAGCAGGGGGAAGGGAAGCGCAGACCGTGAAGCCATGGTGGAAGCAACCACTGGGGGAACCTCCCTGCTGTCAGCAGATGGGCAGTGAGTGAATGCCCTTTGTGGTGGCCATGGTGCAGGATGCTGACTGACGAACCTCGCTGCCACCAGGCAAGGTTGCCCGGCAGTGAGCCTTCGTTTGCAGCTGACTGGGGCTTAACCACGAAAGCTTTGCACGCTGCTGATCTGAAAGGCTGGTCAGTGGCTGCTGATGCCAGGTGATGGGTGACTGCATGAGTTTCTGAGTTTGGGATGGGACAGCAGTTGTTGGGAGTGTACCTTGCAAAGTGAAATGCCAAATGGGCTGGGATTTTTTCTTTCTTTAAGTAGTCACATTGAATTGCTCATGGGCAAGTTGGCTGACGATATGATGTGGGGACAGACTGGCTCTGTCTCCTGAACTGTGGGAGCAGAGGAGCTCCAGATCTTGTGCAGCATGGAGAGGTTCTTGTGCTGCTGGCCACTTCCTTCCTTTGGTGAAGGGCAGCAGCTGTGTAGTCTGCTTGGTTGCTCCATGTTACCTTTCACAGAGACGAGGCCTCCAAGTCACCTGGGTGTCGTCTTGATCTGAGGTCGTTGATGTTGGTGAGTGTGGGATGTTGGCAACGGACGCTGATGTGGTAGAGAGGAAAGCAGGCAGTGCCACCTACTGATGGCTGAGTGGAGACAGCCTGCTGCTGCAGCATGTGTCCCTGCAGCCCCGAGGAGCTCGGGTGGAGTGGAGAAGGGCAGGGAGAGCAGACAGATGTGGTTTGGCGAGGAAAGAAGAATTACACAAAGTGCTTCTTTATTGCGAGACTGCTTCCCAAAAGGCCCAGATGTTATCCTACACTTTTAAGAGTGAAGAAAGGATCTGTTAACAAGAACGCCAGAGCTGCTGGAAGCACAGGGCTGATACAATTGCAAACCAGCTCTGTCACCGTAAGGCAAGCCCTACATCTTGATGCTCCAGTTGCCAAAACCTGACTTTTCCCATTTAATTGCATGGGATGTTCAGCTTTCAAATCTGTTGGCAGGGAGAGATTTCCATAAGGCAAGAGCACGTGCCTCCAAATTAGCAAAAAGTACTGCATCCTCCTTACTCTTGAAGACTGCTTTCATAAAACTAATCCTGATCAGTTGTTGAATGATTTCTATGATTGAGTTTCTGGTTTATGTGCCATGTAAACCATTCCAGAAGACTCTGGTTTGAATTTCTGTCTCCTTTAATGGGAGCTGTTGACTTGTAACCTCCTCCAGATTCCTTTTGGGGAGCCTGGCCCTGCTCCTTCCTGTGGTGGGGCAGGAACATGGGTGGGCACTGTTTTGTTCCCCTTTGCTGCTTGCCTGTTCCAGAGGAGCAGCAAGGAGTGAGCAAGGCCATGCTATCCTCTGACCAATGGGGCTTGGAAACCAGTTCTGACCAGGGTGATGATATGTGAACTGTAAGGCAAATCTGTGGGCTTGAAGTTTTTTCAATCCTTACCCCAAGTACAGGGTAGCAGGGTAAGCTTAGTATTATATTAACCTTACTTTTCTACTGTAGGTGGCAAGTATGAGGTGTAGGAGGTATGAATATTTTGCTTAAGGTAACATATGGAGTCTTTCAGCGCTAAAGACTTAGGACCTTTTTCAGGAACATGGGGAGCCTGTGCTTGCTGCATGGTCCTGGAGAGTGTTGGTGGACCCACACCTGAAAGTGCTGCAACCAGAGTTTGTGATGCCATCTTCTTTTATGGGCTTTTACATCAACACAGTCATCTGATAGCTCAGATAGGTGCCCAGTGGCCTCTAACTCCCATTGCAGTGTTTGTTCTCTGTGATGGGCATACAAAATTTGAAAGAACTAGTTCTGCTGGGCGCTATGATAATACTAAAGTTGTCTCTGGACTAACTCTAAAGGAGCTGTTAATTTTCATCACACTCATCTGAACCTGGGATTCCAGTTGTATACACTGAATATGAACACTCTATATCATTTTATGATACATTTGGAACAATGTATTTTGAAGAGAGGGTTTTTTTTTTGTTTGTTTTTTTTTTTCCCTTGGAATATGTGGCTGCTACCCCAAGCTTGTCCTAATGCTGATAAAGTACATAGTTATGTGACTCAGGTGCTGAAAAGGGAGAATTACGCAGATGGATCCAATAGATATCCCAGCAGGTCAAGCTTTTCCGATCATGCAGTGCACAAAGATTGTTTGATAGTTTTGTAATGCAAAATATTGTCGTAATAAGGGTTAAACTTCTGGGGCAGTGGAGCTGAATGCAGCCACTGTGGATGGAGGTCAGGGCAGACTCTGGTCTGGCTATTTACAAGATAATGAACTGCGCCTCCAGTGATATCAGCGCCTTCCCATTGAGGTCCTGGCTGGATGAGTGATCTATTTGTCCTCACAGAAGGCTTAACAAGAGTAGACTACTTGTGTGACTAAATATTTGCAGGGCTAGGCCTTGAGCTTGTGCAGTGCAATGCAAATTCAGAGTGCTGTAAATGTTTTTAGAAGAAGAATTTTCCACTTCAGAGTGTAAGGAAAGCAGGGTGAGTAAATGGCAGATAACGTTACTAAATCTTAAGATTATAGCCAATGTAATATATGTCAGATGAGTAGGCGTATGAAGATATGTGTACACACATACTGATAAAATATAATAAATATAAATATAAAAATATTTATAAATAAAAAGATATAATAGATAAAATAGATAAAAAAGAGGTATCTGTGGATATGCTGGTGGATGTATATGGTCAGCTGTAATATCTGTGTATTTCTAAATAATGCATTCCAGTTTTTCTATGAATATAATTCCATGTTTAGTAACAGAACCAGGTATGAGGTCCCATACCTTCCAGCTCTTCTGAGTTGAGTGCTATTAATAATACCACATTTATAAATAAAAGCCTGGGCAGAGCTGCGAATGTTGAATTACTGTGTGAATTCCCCCTGCTTGCTGTCGGTTCCAGTGCTCGGCAGCAGCAGCAGGAAATTCTGCCTCAGTTTTCAGCGTGCAGTGTTGAGCCTGGTCCTGGGTGGTGCTGAGCCCTTGCAGTCTGAATGTGTTCTTCAGAGAAGCTCAGAGCTCAACAAGGCTTGATTTTTTTTCCATTTTGATGAGGAAAATTAATTTACTTCTCACACACCATCTCTTTATGTTCTGTAGCAGCAGTGCCGACCTCACATTGATCTGTATATTGAACTCATCCTTTTCCCAGGGGGACACTACAGATTGGTAGATGCTTTTGAGCTGAGCAAAGTGGCAAATGCATGTTTAAATAAACATGTAGGTATAAGTAATATAACGATGAAAATAGTGTGTATTCACAATGGAGAAACACAAAAATTCATGTATGTAGTCACCTCACGGGTGGAATGTGACATGCACAAAAATATGTATATACTTATATGTACATACAATCAGCAATAAAAAAGCATTTAGAACTTGGGAGATCAGTCAGTCTTAGAGTGATGTCACTCTCTCAGGTGGTGACAGGTGGATCCAAGCATTGGTTGCGTCAAAATTATGGTGGCTTTGATAGCGGTGAGGAAGTACAAGCTTCTGAAACGTGCCTTTTTGACGTGCAGCAGTCCAAACAAACAGCTTAATGAGATGCTACCAGTGTCACTGGCATTTTTTATTTCCCCTTGGCACCAAATCACTGTAAAATCTGATACTGATGCGGCTGGTTCTGACGAGGTAAATCTATGTCCATGTGCTTTGGAAAATAAAGGACATGGCAAGCGTTGGCTGCTGTTGCTCTTCATGAATTTTTTTTTTTTTTTTTTTTAAATTGTCCTCCTCTCTTGTAAGTTTGGGCAAACCCTTCTTGAAAGAGAGAATGAAGTCTCCAGACATTGCTAATGTAATGTCATTGTGTGACTGCAGGAAGGGGTTGTCCTGAAGGCTCCAAGTTGGGAAGATTTCTTGTTCAGTATGGGATAGTGGGATCGATTTCCAGCTTCTGTGGCTGTGGAAAAAAATATGAAAAACATGAGCATGAAGGGCTGAAAACCAGGAAGGCATAGGGAAAGCTTCACAGCATGCTGTGGTTTTAGTAAAACTGTATAAATAGTACAGATCTTGGAGTATGGGGGGATAGCTACTGACTAGGAGGACCGGGTCTCTGCAGGCCAGTGGCTGCTGGATTCTGTCCTGGTAGGCACCTTGGGTCCACGAGATGTAGCTCTGCCTCAGCGTTTATTTTTCTGGGGGGAATCCCGAGGAACAAACAAAAACCCAGGAAGGATGCCTAGCTAATGTGGGAGGGCCTGTTTGCATATCCTTGCCCTGCTGATGACAGCTTAATAAGCTCCTTTATTTTGTGTTTTTATTCAGCAAGCTTGTCATCTCTTGTGAAAGCTCTGATCTCTGCTTTCACTGTCCCCTTGGCTTGTCCCGGAGGGTACTTCTGTCCTATAGCTTGTAGGGCTCTGAATGGAGTGGGCCACGGTTCCTTGGAGCAGTGCTGCTGCTGGAGGATGCCCCACTGTGGGGTTGGAGAGTGCAGAGCAGAACAGGGCTGAGTCTTTATGAGCGAGGAAACCCAAACAGACCAGGGAGAATTCAGTAAACAGGGCTGCCCTAAATGAGTTACGACACATGATGTGAGAACAGCTAAACATTTTGTAGCTGGCTTCCATTTTTTCTAAACAGAAAGCAAGGCATCCCAGTGCTGTGACTGTTTGCTATTAGATCCTGCACAGAAATATATTGGGGTGGCATTTAACTGCAGTGACTGGGTATATCAAAAAGATGTGGGTTGTATTTCTTTCCACTCATTTAATTGGAACCATGCTGCAAGAGAGTATGAAAGCCATCATTCCTTAATATTTCCAAAGAGCAGCTCTGTGACGCTGAGGCTGATGTCCGGCCTGACAGGATTTTGCATAGAGGAGGCATTTTGGATCATCTCCTGCTTCCAGCCAAATTTGCTTTCCCTGGGTTATTATTTTTTCTTTTCATTATGTGCATCCAACTGCCTGTTTCATACCTCGCTGTCTGGGAATACAAACCTGTTTGTCTCATTGCAGGCCTTAAAATGTGTAGGCCAAATAAAAAAAAAAAAAAAAGGGCGGGGGGGAAGAAATAAAATGTTTTGTGTAATAACTCCATGCGTATTAACAAGCCAGTTATGAAATGAAAGGGCCAAAGATTACTGTCTCTGAGTATTTTGCTTCCATTATATATTCCGTACTTGGTAAGCATCTGCATTCTGGGTGTTGGTTATCAGGATTGGGGGAATGAATGTAACTGTTTTAGATACTTAATTGGCTGTTGGGACATACCCAGTTTGTAATCATCATAATTGCACATACAAGTATGACCATATAATTACATGTGCATTTTTGCATTTAGTTTCATGACTTCACTTAGAAAAGCATAAATGCAGCCCAATAAGTCCTTTATATCTCAAAATTCTGTGCTTTTATAACTATATAATTATGTAATAGCGCTGCATCTGGAGAGGTTTCACTTAAGCAGTAAAGAGCTCAGGTTAGATTATATATTTTTTAAGCTAGACCTACACAAACTTGCTTGGCTCTGTGTTTCACTGGTGTGGTTGATGAATTCAGCAGTACTCGTGTAAGAAAATATTCTTCTGAGAATAAGGAACCCAGTGTGTATCAAGCTCATTTCAGCTTCTGCAGTGACTGAAGTGAGTTGATGGGCAATAGAGTAGTAAAATGTACCCCGAATACTCAGATGCTCAGACAGCAAAGGCTTTTGCCAAGGTACTAATTGATTGCCCAAATAGAATTACTGCTTAAAAGTTCCAGTTCTCTGAGAACAAATTGAAACTTAACTATGGCAGCTTATGGATCGAGATAAAATAGATACAAGTAGGCACTGTAATTGATTTCATCTGCATGTAAGTAGTAAGACTGATCTATCACTATTTTATGTGTGTGGATATACGTGTATCCCATTTTATAATCAAATTCATGTCTAATTGTTATCTTCCTTCTTTCAGTTCTTGGAATAGTTTCTACAAACATGAGACTGTCGAACAAAGTCTGATGTCTTGTTTGAGTTCTTTGTTGCTGTGAATCAACACTTAACTGTAACAGTGTTGTTTCCCAGTCTCTATTCCTTTTCGTTTCCCTGAGGGCATTTTTCCCCAGTGAGTAACAGTGAGCGCTACAGACAAGTGCTGAGTTCACAGTGAAGGAGCAGAAGTTTGATTCTGACACTCACATATGTTTTTCTCTCTGTCGTCTCACACGAAGGGAGTGAAATACCCAGTAAAAATTGCAGACTTCAACTCATGATCCGTCCGTGCTGAAAATTTTGGCTTTCTCTGAACATCGGTAGACAGTGCACTAAATATTTTCATTGAGTTTCATTCCTATTTTTGTTTGGAAGATTTAAGCAGATGTGTGTTTATGTGGCCATCCATGATAGCTCACTGGACATGCATTCCTAATTTCTGTAAACATCTGCACAAAAATGGTGTCAAGACACCCAAATCCCATCCGAATGACTCTGGCTTAAGAAATTATTGCTGCCGTGGCTGCAAGGAGGAAGGTCTGCTTTTCCCATTTCATTTGTTCCAATCAACACCCATCCCAAGCTCTCAGTTGTGCATCAGTGCCAAGATCTTTTTGGCGCGCCTTAGAATAAAATCTTCTAGCTCTTTTTTTGTTTAGATTAAACTCCGTGTTTAAGCTGTTGTTTTGAAATGCAGTGCCATCTTTACACCAAAAAGAAAAACTGTTTATTTCACTTGCGTTTTTGCAACGCTTTTTTTCATTGAAATGCTGACAGCTCCTGTCGGAGCTAGCAGCCTTGTTCGGAACAAGCCACGTATTTGCTGACTTCGCCCCGCTCTTTGCTTTTCTGCTTGTGAGGGTCACAAGCTGGAGGAGCACGCTCCATACCCAGAGCTGCTCGTGGCAGCAGCTGTCTGTGGCCACTCTCGTTCCTCTGGCTCTTGGTTTTGCTGGTGGCCTTGCAGTGGATGAGTCTGTCTTCTGTGGGGCTGTACCATGTCCCCCAGCATAGGAGAGAACTTCATCAGACTCACTGAGTTCTGTAGAGCTAAAAAGGGTTTGGAAAAACATTGGGTTACTCTGGGAAAGCGGAGATGAATAGAACCAGAGCACTTTCTGAAGCTGCTTCTCTTTTTCTCTCTCTTTCTCTCTCTCTTTCTCTCTCTCTTTCTCTCTCTCTTT